>NC_067404.1:11013497-11313497 GCF_016432865.1 Antechinus flavipes
AGAGAGAAGGACAGAGAGAGAAGAGAGAGACAGACAGAGAGATACAAAGAGAGACAAGAGAGGGGCAGAGAAAGGAGAGAAAGACAGAGACAGACAGAGAGAGACATACACACAGAAAGACAAGAGAGAGAGGGACAGAGAGAGAAGAGAGAGAAGAGACAGAGAGATACAAAGAGAGACAAGAGAGGGGCAGAGAAAGGAGAGAAAGAGAGAGACAGAGACAGACAGAGAGAGAGAGACATACACATAGAAAGACAAGAGAGAGAGGGACAGAGAGAGAAGAGAGAGACAGAGACAGACAGACAGAGAGAGAGAGACATACACACAGAAAGACAAGAGAGAGAGGGACAGAGAGAGAAGAGAGACAGAGAGACACAAAGAGAGACAAGAGAGGGGCAGAGAAAGGAGAGAAAGAGAGAGACAGAGATAGACAGACAGACAGAGACAGAGAGAGAGACATACACACAGAAAGACAAGAGAGAGAAGGACAGAGAGAGAAGAGAGAGAAGAGACAGAGAGATACAAAGAGAGACAAGAGAGGGGCAGAGAAAGGAGAGAAAGAGAGACAGAGACAGACAGAGAGAGAGAGACATACACACAGAAAGACAAGAGAGAGAGGGACAGAGAGAGAAGAGAGAGACAGAGAGATACAAAGAGAGACAAGAGAGGGGCAGAGAAAGGAGAGAAAGAGAGAGACAGAGACAGACAGAGAGAGAGAGACATACACATAGAAAGACAAGAGAGAGAGGGACAGAGAGAGAAGAGAGAGACAGAGAGATACAAAGAGAGACAAGAGAGGGGCAGAGAAAGGAGAGAAAGAGAGACAGACAGACAGAGAGAGAGAGACATACACACAGAAAGACAAGAGAGAGAGGACAGAGAGAGAAGAGAGAGACAGAGAGATACAAAGAGAGACAAGAGAGGGACAGAGAGAGAGAGAGAGAAGAGAGAGAGACAGACAGACAGACAGACAGAGAGAGACATACACACAGAAAGACAAGAGAGAGAGAGAATGTGTAGGGGAACCAAAATACTTCTAGGTTTTCTTGTAGTTTCAAAGCAGCATTAGAACAGTAACTAAGGTGGGATGATGAGCACATTGGTCCAGGGTGGTAAAATGTAGAAGGCATTGAAAGCACCATAATGGGGGCAGCTAGACGATACGATGGATAAGTCAGGAGTACCTGAGTTCAAATCCAGTCTCAGATACTTAACAGTGATTAGCTGGGTGACCCTAGGCAAGTCACTTACCCCCAATTGCCTCACCCATCCCCCCCAAAAGCACCATACTGGGGCGTGCTTCTTCCCCCAGGCAACGGGGTTCCAGAGGAACTTTCTCAACTCTCTATTCTCACCCTGACCGACCTTGGCCTAGAATGGGTCCCCAGTTCCAGCCTTGCCAGCCCCTGGAAGCTGGTGGCGGAGCCAGTTTAGAAAGCTCGGTTCCTTGAACTCTGTTTAAGTGAGGTAAAGGCAATGCTGGCTCTGCAGGCAGAACACGTGAAGGATCTGAATTCAAATCCTCTCCCCGCTATTAGCTAGCCATGTGAACTTGGGAAAATAATTTCACTTTAGGCATCCATTTTCTCATCTTCAAATGAGGGGGTTAGAGTATGAGGTCTTGAGGTCCCTCCTGGTTTTCCATCTCTGATTTTGAGCCAATTTCTTCTTTCTGGGCCTCAGTTTCCTTCCTTTATAAGAGGGTTGGATTAGATCGTCTCCAAAGTTCCTTTTCACTTTATATATAAAGAGGAAAAGAGCTGGCAATTCTGTGCTTGGCAGTCTACTTGACACAGAATATCTCATTTGATCTTCAAAATGACTGTTAGAGGTAGGTGCTTGTTATTCCCATTTTACAGATGAAGAAGCACACGTGGAGCAAGCGTGCGGCTCCTTTCGAACTCTGGTCTTTCCACCTCCAGATCTGACCCTCTATCCATTGTGCCACCCGGCTGCCGCTAGGATTCTATGCATGTCCTCGAGCCAATCCCTTCCCCTCTCCCAGTCTCAGTTTCCTCTTTGTAAAATAAAGTGACTGGACTAGCTGGTCTCCTGGGTTCTTTCCAGCTCTAGATCTTTTGGTTATCAGCCAATCCCTAATCTAGGTTCTTTATTGCTCTCCCATTCTGCATTTGAAGGCTTCTTCTGCTTCCTCAAGTTGTCCCTAATGATGGACCATAGTCTTCTCTTCTGAAGAAGGGTTAGTCCCATTCTTTTTGCTTGGGAATAGATCTGTTGAAAGGTTCTGGCCTCACCCCCCTAAGCCAGTCATTGGGCCACATCCCTAAAGTCTGCTTTTAGGGAATTCTGGGTTCCTGCTCCAAATGATTTTCCCCTAGTTTCTAGCTTCCTTTGTCTCCATATGGTATCACTCCGAGCCGGACTCGAAGGTAATGCTTCTTCTCCATAAGAATTTTGCTCAGGAGAATCGAGGGAGATAGCCTTGGCCTATGTCAAGGTCTTGTTGACATTGAGAATATTTGGGGGGCAGGTTCTTGACTTTCAATAGGACATGCCTAATTTCAGGGTGTGGTCTTTCTTCTTCCCGGGCCTTCATTTCTTCATCTATAAAATGGGAGAATTTCAAAGGTTCCTTATGGGTCTCCCAAGGAGGCTCAAAACTTGCCCAAGTTCACATCAAGGGTGGGATCTGGAGGCTTCGGCGGACCATTCAGAGCAGTTACTGGACCGGGGCCAGAGCAGTATCTCATCTCCAGCCATGGAACCATGACCCAGTTTCCCTTGATTCTCTCTGCCTGGGAGATGGCCAGTGACCGCAGAGATGGCCAAGCTGACTGGCTCCTGGCTCTGCATATGAAGGAAATGTATGGACTTCAAGGCTATTTTCAGAATGCAGGCTTGCTTCCTTTGCATTTCCAGGTACCTTTCCTTACATCTTCCTGTTTTTTTTCTTAACTGTGGGAAAGACATTGCCACGGAAGTGGCTTGGGGTGTTTGCTGGCTGCTGGGGATTGTTTGGGAGTGGAGGGTCAAGGAAGTGTGACCCTTCTTTATAACTGCTCACCCTTGAGCAAACTGGCTAGCTCTCTCCTCCCTTGGAACAGGAGACGCTTGAAAGTCGATTTGATTTGAAATCACAGCTCTGCCCAATGCAGGCTTAGGCTTAGCAGGCCTCTAGGCACTCTTTCAAGTTCAACAGCCGTTCATCACCCTGAGCGAGTCACTTTCCCGGTCTGAGCCTTAGTTTCCTCTTCTGTCAGATGAGCAGGTTAGATTCATCTCCGAGATCTCTTTTTGGCTTAATCTCTAGGAGCTTCTTTTTATTCCTAAGTCACTTTTACTTTCTAGATCCGAGTTTCCTTATCTACACGAGAAAGTCGGATCGGATCTGATGTAAGGTCCCTTTCGGCCGGCATGTCCGTCAATGTAACGAGGGTGATCGGGGGAGGGCCACCCTGGGCCGATGCACCGGACGCAGATTCCTCGGAGGCGGTGTCAGATCGCTCTCACCCCACGGTGCTTACTCGGGGCTGGACCGATGGAGCTCCCTTTTTCAAAGGGGACGTGACTTGTACCAACCTCAATCCCCCCAAATGACTCATCTTTACAGTTTTGAAAGTGGGACAAAGAGGACTCAAGTTTGCACGAATGCTGTTGGTTGAGAAGACACGTACACCATGGATTCTGCAGACGTTTCTAAAATGCACATAGATTATTGTGGCTTTCTTGGGGAAAGAGAAAGGAACAAGCATTTATATGATACCTACCAACTGCCAGATAGCTGCTAAGTGCTTTTTAGAGTGATGGAGGAACCCTAGAATGTAGGGACTGACATTATCCCCATTTTACAATTGAGGAAACTGAGGCAGGTAGAGGTGAAGTGACTTGTACAGGGTCACACAGTTATTATGTGTCTGAGACTGGATTTGAAGTGAAGTTTTCGGGACTTCAAGTCCATTGAGCTATTGACAAATAGCATGATGAGGCTGCCTGCTCATGGTAGATCTTATGTTCTTTGGTAGAATAGAAAGAGATGGGGGGCTTGGAATCAGGAGGATCTGCATTCAAATTCCACCCTAGTTATCTGAATAACCCAGTCTTCTTCCTCTTTAGAGTGTGTAGGCTGGACAGAAAGAGCAGAAAGTCTCCAAGTGGTTTCCAAGCACCCTCATTTACTCCCAATGTGCTTTAGAACAATGAACTTCCAAAATGGCGGCTAAGGGACTCAAGACTTTACACCGGAGAAGGCAGCATTGTTGATATCCTAGTAGAGCTCTCTGATCCTAGACTCTGTAGAGCTCTGAAGCCATAGAACATTGAGCATGCCATGTTGGCCTCAGTTTACTCATCTGGAAAAGCACAAGGCACACACAGATGGGGGGAGCAGAGTTTGGACTTTAATCCTTTCCAGCTTTAAACCTAAACCTCTTTGTGTGCTGACTCAGTGATGAGTGGGAGGCAGAGGTTATCAGGCTGCTGATTTGCCAGGAAATGGGGTTGAATGGAGAGGAAGCAGAGCAGCCCATGCACATCAGGGGGTAGTCTGGAAGCCGGCGGGGAGCATTTGGGCCATTGGCCTCCTTTGGCCTATTGTAGCTTTGGTTCACTCATTTTGACTCTAGAGCCAGAGGTGTTCGGGATCATTCGGGTCAGACCCCTAATTTGATAGATCGTAAGTTCAGAATTATATGGCCGAAAGACCTCTGAAATGATATAATCCCCTGCTTCTTAAATTGTGGGTTGCCACCCTGTAAGGGGTCCTGTAACTGAACGTGGTGGTCGTGATATTCTGATTTATTGTCAGGAAATGTTTGATTTGTATACCTATGTTATATACTTATGGACCTGAGTTCAAGTAAAAATTTCTTGGGCAAACAGGGGCCGTGCATGGGAAAAGTTTAAGAAGCCTTGATTTCTCAAATATACCTTTCTCCCCTACTTTCACCATCTTCCATATGAGAAGTGAAAAAATTGGGGAACTGCTGTATGCGCAAGGACACTCTGGGCTCCAAATGTCAACCCTGGGCTCCAAATTCCAAATTGTTATAGATCCCAGGGTGATCCCAAAGTTTTAGGGCCATCTTGAGCTATCCAAACCCAAGAAACCCTGAAAGAAACACCGTGCCCAAAGGGCAGCCAGCTGCCTGGGGAATGATGGGCTCCCTCCTGCTGGGCAGCATGGTTGGATCGGCCCAGTGCTAGGAAAGATGTTGGAGGGGGTTCGGGGGAAAGGGCCTCCCACCATCTCCTTCCTTGCCCATTTAGCTATACCAAGTACAAACTTAAATGACTGTTCAGCCAATAGAATAGCCAGAAATCAACTTGTTCCTGGGACATGAGACCTAGACAAATCACAAGGCAGGATTCCAAGTGTGTTAGAGTGCGCACATGCATACAAGGGCATGTACGTACACAATATGCATACATCCATGTGTATGCGTGTGAGCGTGTAGTTTATGCATGTTTGTATGTATACGTGTGTGTGTGTGTATACATATACATATTGGGAGAGAGTAGTAGTGCTTTTTCCATGTTGGATTCTATGGAAGTAGGAGGATCTAGCTGTGGCTGGAGATAGCAGATGCTGTGTCTCCCATCCTAGGACGTTCTACCTGCCGACAAAATTCCAGAAGGGCCCTCGGCACGTCCAAAGCCGCAGCAAATCATGTCGCTGTCCATGTTCTGCCCTCCCTGCGGCAGGGAAAGCCACAAGCAATTCTTGGTTTTCTGGGACTCACTCTCACCTCCGGTTGCTAGAGCCTTTGGGGAAAGAAGCAGGCATTGTGTGGCGGGAATTGTATAATATTGGAGCAGAAAGAGAAGTTAGCAGAGAGAGGGTTAGTGGAGGAGCTACAGCTGGTCCAGTCGATGTAAAACTTGGCTTTAATCCACTGCCCAAAAACAAGAGGGGAAATGCCACTAGATAATAGATCCTGTGAAAATGTTCTTAGTGGATCACAAGCCAAATAACCATCCAGTGACACAGTAGCCCAATTGACCGTTCGATTGGTTCTATAATCGGCTAAGTCTGAGACAATCCAGTGATGATACGAATGCTCCAAAGCCGCCGGCTGTATGCTTTCCAGATGTATAGAAAAGACTACCAAAAAGCCGATGGAATCTTACGTTTCCCAGGCCTTCCGACCTGTCTTTTTATGGGTCATTGTCCGTATCTGAAAGGCATTCCCTCCTCACTTCTACTTGTAGAATCCTGTCTCCCTTCAAAGCATAGCTCAGGTGCTACCTTCTGCTGGAAAACTTGGACCATAGCTATGTTACTTAATAGCGAGTTACTTAACCTCTGTCTCAGTTTCCTCATCTGTGCAATGGGGATAACAATAGCACCTACCTCCCAGGGTGTTCATGACAACCAAAAGAGACTGTGTTTCTCCTGGCAAGGAAGGGCTGTCATGTTTCTATCCTGAATTTGGATTCTGTGGTTCTAAACAGGATATCGGGATGTCAGAAGAGGGAGTCTCATGATGCAGTATTTTTTGGTAGGAGAAGATTAGGACTTATCCTTGGTTTAGGATTATAGAAAAACAAGATATTAGGCTGTCAGAAGATGGAGGCAAGGGAGCCAGTGTATTCGGTATTCTACGCCATAGCATCCCACTTCTATTCGGAGAGATGGAGCATCTTCTCAACTACTCTTTGAAGCCAGGCTTGGTCATTGCAATTACACAACATTTAGTTTCATTTTATTGTACTTTCTGCTTAATAATAAAAACTAAGATAATGTAATACTGAGATTTTATAGAACTCTTTTAGGTATAAGCACTTTACATCTGTATTTTTCCTTTTTTGCTATTTTATTTTTCCCACTTACAAGCAAAAGCAACTTTAACATTCTTTTATCAAATATTGAGTTCCAAATTCTTTCCCTTCCACCCCTGCTCCCCACGTGAGATATAGAAGCACTTTATGTATAGATTAAACAATTTATTTATACAAAATATAAATTTTTTTTATAAAAAAAATTCCTGGGAGGTAGAGGCTATTTTGTGGCCCCATTTCACAGTTGAAGAAAATAAAGCAGACAGATTAAATGATTGCTTCAGGGCGACACAGCTAGTAAGTGTCTGAGGCGGGATTTGAACTCAGGTTTTTCAGACTTCAAGTCATGCTACCTTACTGCTCACTTACCCAGCAGCCCATAGTCTTGCACATATTCTTTATGTATCTTGGATAACAGAACCTCATCAGAGAGATTCGATATACAGTTTTTCCCAATCAGTCCTTTTACTCATGATTTTCTTTTCCCCCCTTTTTATATGTATAGTATTTGATATATATATGTATGTATGTATATATATATAATTTATATAACTCTCTAATTTAATATACAATATACAGTGAATACATTCGTATGGAATAGGGAATACATATATAAGTGTGAATATGTGCATCCTTTACCCTATTCTACCCTCCCCTGCTAATAAGATAAGGCTAACCTCAGTCTTGTTTGAGGAGATATTTTTGAGAAATGAGAGAGTTGCCAGTGTTGTGCAAAAGGCCATTACTCATATATTTTCCAATGAGAATGGATTATTTTTCCAAAGACCAATGTATGCAGATGTGGGGTTCTTGACAATTTGTTGGAGTAGAAATAGTGGTTTACTTACCTCATTGTCCTAGTAAATGATAATCTTCTTAAAGACAGGGCTATTTCATTTTTGTCTCTGTATTCTCAGTGCCTCAACAAGCACCTTACATAGAGTAGGTGTGGATTTGCTGTTTTTTAAGATAATATTTTATTTTTCCAAACACACGCAAATAGTTTTCAAAGTTCACCTTTGCAGAACCTTTGTTCCCAATTATTTTCCTCTCTCCCCCCACCTTCCCCCTCCCCTAGACAGTAAGCGATCCTCTACAGGTTAAACATGTGGAGTTCTTCTGAACATATTTGTCGTGCTGGGCAAGAAAAACATGATTTTATTTATCGAGTTCTTCAATTTAATGTAATCAAAATCATCTATTTATCTCTTAGGCTCTCTACTATGTCTTCCTTAGTTGAGAAGTCTCCCCTTATCCATTGTGGGGACCGCATTAGCACCCTGGATATTTTAGAATCAGCCAGAGTCAGGATAAGCAAAAATTTTGCTCTTTATTCTTGATCGAAATGAGAGGAATGGACACAGGAATCTCCTCTTCCTCACTCCCCCAGGAGTCACACTCGCTTGCCTTATTCCACCCTCTGATCCCTCCTCCAAATCTCTCTATACACCAACAGATCGAGCCAGCACAGAATAGTGGGAAGGGCCATTTTCCAAGCATATGCTAATAGATATTGTCCAAGAAGTAATTAGCCTTAAGTGCTCGGCTGTCCAAGTGCATCTGTTACAATCCGTGGCTGTAAAAAGTATCTAATATTATTCTTTAAATTTTTTTTAATGATTTGATATTTGATATTTAGATTATGTGTCCATTTGAGTTGATACTAGTAAGAATTTTAAAAATCATAAATAAATGTGACATTTTATTAAAGGCTTTTTTCCCCTTGCATTTATCAATATAATCATGTGATTTGGTTGTTTTTAACATGATTAATTACATTAATTGCTTTTCAAATACTGAACCATCCACGTATCCCTGGTATAAATGCAACTTGGTCCCAGTGAATACTGAATACCTGTGTATAAATTGCTACATGTAAGGATGTTATTTAAAATTTTGTGTTAATATCGATTAGTGATATTCATCTATAGTTCTCTTTCTCTTATTCCTGCCTGATTTAAGTTTCAGAGCCACATTTGTCTCATAAAAGAATTTGGTCAAATACATTATTCTCAGTTTTTGAGAATCATTTATGTAACAAAAGTCTTAATATCTCTTTAAACATTTGGTGGAATTCCACTATAATAAGTGTCTGGGTCAAAGATTTTTTTTCACCTCCCTTTGGAAGTTTCTTGTTCAATTTCATTTTTTGAGATGAGATTATTTACATTTTCTATTTTTTGCTCTGGTAATTTGTGTATTTTCATTTTTTTGTAAGCAGCTCATTTTTTTAAGGTCTCAGTTTTGCTAGAATATAACCATATGGTAAGGTCCGTGAATTCTTTTTGTTGTGATTTTGTCTTAGTTTTTGTTTTGTTAACTGGATTGAGTAGGGGCCTAAAGTATTTAGATTTTCTAATGTTATTTCGTGACATTCTCACTTGATGTGGTTTTTATTGTATCTTATCAACTTTAGCTGCTCTTTATTTGGTGTATACTTTATTTTTCTGAGGTTTTGGAGTTGGAGAGGTTTGAGGAAAAAGCCCAGTCGGTGGATTTGCTCTGGAACGTGCTGGGGCTTAGGAGAACTGATTGTTCAATTTCCTGTGTGGGCATTTATATCTCGGAAATTGGCTAATGCTACAAATGAGAACTTGATTTATCATTTAGTTGATTGTCTAGACTTTATAAACTGGTGGAGAAACTGTTAATGATGAGAATGAAACACGTGCTTTGGAGAGCCCATTGTTAAGCGTTCACTGTTGACTCCCCGATCTTGCTGGATGTGTTCTTTTATCTCCTCGTTTTACCGATGAGCAATCTTGGGCCCAGAGAGTGTCGTGGCAGTGCTCGGGGGCCCCAGGTCCCACTTCGCTTCTAACCTTGTCCAGATAGGGGCTGCTACAGTACACAAAACTCTGACCCCTGGAGTCAGGAAGACCTGAATTCAAATTTTGTTTCAGCAGCTTACTGTGTCATGCAGGGCAAATCACTTAACCTCTCTTTGCTTCAGTTTCCTCATCTGTAAAATGGAGATCATGCTAATACCTATCTCCCAGGGCTGTTATGAGAATCAAATGAGATAATATTATATAGTGCTAAGCATAGTGCCTGGCACATAATAGGTGATTAATAAATGCATTAAATAAATAAACAAAAATAAAAATCTCAAACGGATCATCTTCCTCTCCCTCCCTTTTCTCCCGTTCTAATATTTCCTTGAATTGGCACGTGACATAGGGCGAACCGAATGTGTCCTCTGGGCCTCTGTTTGGAACGGTCATTAGGAGCCAGCAGAATTCATGGGTAAGCAGCCCAGTTCTCCTTTTGAGGTGCCCCCCAGCCTTCTCTTGCATGGCAGGTAGGAGACAGGGAGAGGCCTGTTCGGGTGGAGCAGCAGTGGGGTAGGGAAGAGAAACCGCTGCTCCTTGGAGCATCCCCCCCCTCTAGCTTGATTAGAACTCTGCTAAGTTGGAAGACCCATTTGGCACGCAAGCTGTTGTTATGAATTGACTTGGAGTGTGTCTAGTGCTGGGATTGGTCTCTGTTTGGATAAGGCATTGTTCTGAGTTAAATGGTAGGAAGAGGGAGCCAAGCTGAACGCTGCAGCCCCCAGTAGGGCCCATTCTTTGCCTGGTGGAGAAGGAAATGGAGCAGTTGATATGTGGTTCCTATTGTGTCTGATCAGAATACCTCGAGAATGGGAGGGCTTCCAACCTACTAGGATGGCTGGACCTCCTATTGTGGGTGAGCCCAAGGAATTCGCTGCCCTGTTCCATCCCCACACCCCCTGCAAGTTGGGGGGAAATCCTTCACCGATGCCTTCAATTCTACCCTTAGAGATTCATTCATTTGGACTAAGAGTTCTCTGGAAAATGGGAATAGCTCAGTGCTTGGGAGGCTATGGGGGAAAGTGTGGGAGATGACAGGAATTAGACCCACTACCAAACCGAAGGTCTACAGAGCCGTGGTGCTGACCTCACGGTGGTGTGCCCGTGAAACTGGACAGTATCCTGGCGCCGGGCCAGGAGACTGAAATTTGAATTATCTTAGGAAAATTCAGAAGCTCACCTGGCCGGATAAGAGGTTCTTTCTCCAACGAAATGGCCAAGCATTCAGACCGTTGCAGAGAGTACAACTCTGCTGGGCTGGCTATGTTGTTCAAATGTATTTGGCTTACCTAAAAGGACTCCCACATGGCAGGCGCTCACAAGGTGGTCAGAAAAAGCGATACAAGGACAATCTCAAGGTCTCTCTTAAGAACTTTAGAATTGATTGTATAACATGGAAGACACTAGCACGGGACCGCCCAGCATGGCGTGCCGTGCTCATCTGAGGTGCCGTGTTCTGTGAGCAAAGCAGAATTGAAGTAGCTCAGAAGAAACATGAAATGTACAAAGTTAGAGAAGCCCCCCAAATGTTCCAAGGGGCTATCGGTGTCCGACCTGTGGCTGAGCGTTCCAAGCTCATATTGGTCTGATCAGCAACGGCGGGACACACTGTAACTCCTCTCTCACACAGTGATGTCATTTTGGTCCTTTTCTAGAATGAAGGACAACCACCAACCAATCACGGTAGCAGGGGGATGAGAGGGGGGAAGGAGTCATTCTCCCCACCAGTTGCCAGGTGAGAAGAAAGAAGGAGGAGAGTATTAGGGCCTATTCAGATCCTGGGCTTTTTCCACTTTTCCACTGTTACAACACCTTACCAGGGAAATCTATCAGATGTGGATGCTGTAGCCGCCTGAATGAATGTGCAAATGAAGGAGTTAGTGAATTAATGAAGGAGTGAGCAAATGAGTAAGTTTGTGAATTAATGAATGAGTGAATCAACAAATAAAGGAGTGAGCAAATGAATAAGTTTGTGAATTAATGAATGAGTGAGTGAATCAACAGATGAATGAGTGAGCAAATGAATAAGTTTGTGAATTAATGAATGAGTGAATCAACAAATAAAGGAGTGAGCAAATGAATAAGTTTGTGAATTAATGAATGAGTGAGTGAATCAACAGATGAATGAGTGAGCAAATGAATAAGTTTGTGAATTAATGAATGAGTGAGTAAATCAACAAATGAAGGAGTAAGCAAATGAATAAGTTTGTGAATTAATGAATGAGTGAATCAACAAATGAATGAGTTAGTAAATGAATGAGGGTTGGTAAATTGATGACTTAGTGAAGGAACAAATGAGTAAGTAAATTAATGAGTGAGTGAATGAGTTGGTGAATTAAAAAATGAAGATCATTTATCGAATAGGCCCAGGAGCAAAAATGGACACAATTTTTGCTCGTTCTGAATAAGCACTTACTAGCTGCTAAGTGCTGAGGTTGCAAATGGATCAGAAGACAGTTCCTGTGTGCGAGTTTACGTTCTGGGCAGATGACCCAGGGGTGGTGGCCACGCGTGGGCATTTTCATTTGTGAAGTCGAAAGACGGGGGTGTCCAGGCAGTTGGGTTAAGTTGCCCTTTCCCGAAGGGTGACCCCATGGTGTCTACATGTAAAAGCTCCATGATTGATTCATGGGCAAGCTTGGCTTCTCAACCAAGCGAGCTTGTTGTAGATATAGAAACTACAGAGCCGAAAGGGTTTTTTGAAACTAGTAAATCCAACCCCTTTCTTTTTCCTTTAGTTGAAAATTTGTTTCCATTCATTTGTAAATTCTCAGTTCCAAATTCTCTCTCTCCAGCCCCTCACTCACTCATCGAGGAGGCAAACACTTATTTTTCCTTAAAAAAAAATTATCTTGTGGTCCACTAATCTCCCAGTCGTTTGTTTTTAGATCATTTTCATTTCTAAAGATAACAAAGATATAAGAGAATGGAAAAAAAAAAGAAAAGAAAGACGGGAAAACAACAGTTCAGCAAAACCAAGAAATACTTCAGCTGTGTCGGACAAAAATATGTAGTATTCCACACCCATGCCCCGCCCCCACCTCTGCACAGAAGAATGGCCGATCGCCATTATAATTACACAGCATTTGGGTTTCTGGCTCCATTAGTCTTTGAAGGAAATCACTTCTCTTCACCTCAGTTTCAACGTCTGTGAAATGAGGCTAATACCTAACAATAATGTGAGGATGGGTTCTTTGTAAAACTTGAGGTTCCCTTGCTCCATCTCCTGGCAGATGTGGGGGGGTTATTGGCGTGGAACACTACCCGCAACACCCAGCTTTTTGACGTCTAAGCTTTGCTGAATCGTCTCCTCCACCTTTTACTGTTAAGCAGTGGTTATGGTAGGGCAGGGAAAAGGCCATCTCTGGAAGTAAAGACAACGTAAGAACAAAAGATAGCAGCAAAATATATTGGAGAAAAATGTAAAGTGCTATTGGAAACAAGAGATTATTATACTTAGCGTTGGGAAACAACAGAGTTGTCACTGGTGGCCATTGGGAAAGAAGCTTCCAAGCGCAAATCCTGCCGGTGGAAGATCCAATCCAATCCAGATCCAGAAAGTTCTCAACGACTAGAGTTAGATAAAATTTAATAGTCATGGAAGTTCCCATTTGGGGGCCAGAATGATCCAATATACAATCACGAGAGGGAAGAGGTACGACAAGTTGTATGAAAAAGACCTGGGAGTGTGGACTACAAACTCAAAGTGAGTGAACCTAGCACTTGAAAACAACTAGCTCCATCTTTGGAGTGTCAGTTCCAAATTCTCTCTCTCCCGCCCCTTTTTCACTCACAGAGGAGGCCAACACTTGTTTTCCCTTTAAAAAATTTAATTACTTTGAGCTTGTGGTCCGCTAACCCCCCCCCCCCCCAATCTTTTGTTTTTAGGTCATTTTCATTTCTGAAGATGCCTTCTACCTTGTGAGCCACCCCTTTTAACAAGAAAATATGAGAGAATGGGGGGAGGGAAAGAATAAAAAAGGAAAAAGGAATTAAAAAAAGAAACAACGGTTCAGCAAAATCATTGCCCACGGTATGCTGTTATCTAGAACACGGTAGGTCCTGTGGCCCCTGAAAAATGGAGAGCCCAGGATAGTGAGGTCGTCAAGGACTGGGCCATAGTGGGATTGAGTGGAGGATGTTTTGTGGAGTACTGTTAGTTGTTTTCAAATATTAGAGGAGAGATTATACTTGATCTGTTTGACTCCAGAGGTCCAGGAGCAGGGTGAGAGTGTGTGTGTGTGTGTGTGTGTGTGTTGTGTAATGGGGAGTTGTAGAATTATGTCAGTTGATTGTGTGACCCTGGATAAGTAATTAACTTCCCCTTCCTCCTTTAAAATGAAGGTTCCATTTCAGCCTTTCTGAGTCTTTGTTTCTGTAATTCGCTATGGGACCTTGGTGTCTCCGTCGTCCGAAGGGGCTTGCTTCTAGAGAATGTTTGAACTGCCATTCATATTCCCGGTATTGAGCTCAAAGCAAGATTATAAAGCACTTTGTGTCCGTGAGCTCATTTCATCCTTAAAATGGGAGGATTATTCCCATTTTACAGGTGAAGCAACTAAGGCTCAGAATGGCGCAGGATTATATATGTAGGAAGCTGGAATTCCAAGCTTGTTCTTGTGACTGCTGCCTCCTTCTTAGCCGGCCTTCCCTTACATTCCCCAACACAGTCCTGGCAAGGTTAGGGTCATTTTCATGCCCTAAGCCTAGCCCTTATGGCCTTGTCCCAGACTGGCATATTGGCGGTGATCTTTGGGAGTCTCCCAGTTGTGGAATCAGCTGCTGTGGTCTCCCCCTTGAGCGCGACCTTTTGACTCCTCTTGCTAACACCTATGGTTAGCCTTGCTCCTCTTGTTCCCTAAGCCTCAGTTTAACCGTTTGAGAAATGGAGAATTTGGAAGAGACGAGCTTTGATCTGTGGCCATATTTATGAAATGTCCGGTGGGCTCGATGTCCCCAGACCTTGCCGTTGGCTCTTCCCACAATTCTCAGACTGAGCGGAATCTTGGCTTGAATATTGACTAGATGGTCAACACCGGACAAGGCCTGGGCCTCTTCCTCCAAGAAACGGTCCCAATGTTAGCACGAGCTACTTCACAGGACTGTTACGGTGAGTGAATTTTCTAGTCGGCCATTGGTTGGGGCAGCTGGATGGTGGGTAGAGCGAGGATCTGGCTTCTTCCCGAGTTCCAATCTGGTCTCAGGCATTACTTGGCTGAAGTCCCTTCACCCTGCTTGTCCCAGTTTGCTCATCTCCAGAGTGATCCGGAGAAGGAATCGGCCGACCCCTCCAGAATCTTTGCCAAGAAAATCCCAAATGGGATCACAAAGAGTTGGACGTGACTGAAATGACTGAATGATACCAACAATCATTTAGTTAAGTGCCTGCTATATATCTGACTTTGAGCTCGGTATGGGGAATATAAGGCCCCAGATAATTCTTATTCATCCACGAGTTCCCATTCTATCAAGGGAGACACAGACAAGTATGTGCAAAGTAATGCAAAGGAGGTTAGAGGAGCCTGTAGCCACTGGGAAGATCAGGGAAGTCCTCCTGGAGGAGGTGGCTCTTGAGCTGAGTTTTGAAGGAAACCAGAGGTGGTAAGGAGAGGAGGGAGAACGTTCATTCCAGACCTAGCCATTAGCGACTGCAAAGGATGCTTTGTTCTGTTTTTGATTTTGTTCAATAGTTCTTCAGTCGTTTCCAACTTTTCGTGACCCCGTTTTGGATTTTCATGGTAGAGCTACTGGAGCGGTGTGCCATTTCCTTCTCCACCTCATTTTACAGATGAGGAAACTGAGGCAAACTGGGTGAAATGACTTGCCCCGGGTCACACAGCTAGGGAGTGTCTGAGGCTGGATTTGAACTCGGGTCTTCCTGATTCCAGGCCTGGAGCTCAATCCATTACAATGCTACCTAGCTGCCTGGATGGGACTTTGGGAGAGGAGTTAACTGGATCCAAGTCAATGGACTCCCTAAAAGGCGACTCGACTTTCCCAGGGCCAGCATACAAGCCCAGTTGTCAGCTGGGGAGTAAGGAAAAAGATCCTAGAATAGGCCAGAATCGAGACAGGCCTTCACTCTGCTACTTACTCTCGTATGACCCCAGAGCAAGTCACTTAGCTTTGGGTGGCTCGGGATTCTGGGGCTGCACTCAGTCTGTTAACAAGCATTTATTAGACGCTTATGTTGTGGATCACTAGGCCGGGAATCAGGAATACTTGAGTTCCAATCCAGTCTCACACATGTTAGCTGTGTGTCTCTGAGCAAGCCATTTCACTTCTGCCTGACTCGATTTCCCTAGCTGTAAAATGGAGAGGATGCTAGCACCCATTTCCTAGGTTTTTGTTATGAGGATCAAATGAGCTAATACATGGGAAACACTTTGCAAACCTTGAAACTGATGGTTATTCTTAATTCTCCGAGTCTCTACTGAGATTCCTCTCCAATATGGAGAGCACACTGCCCAGGGGTGGTGTGGAGAACACCCTTTTGAACTTGCGGAGTCCTGGGGATACAGGCTTTCTTAGTATAACTGTATGCTGTAGGTGCTTAATGTTTAAACAGAATTGAGCCCAATGGAAGAGGGAGCAGATTGTAGCAGAAGGGGCCTTCCTTGTGTTTGGGTTGGACTCAGATCTAGAACTATTCCTAAAGTTCTGTGTCTTCTAGGTGTAGGTGTTCTAACACCGGGCTGCCACCACTACCTTTCCTGGAGCTTCTTTCCCTCCCTCCCTCCCTCCCTTCCTCCCTCCCTCCCTTCCTCCCTCCTTCCCTTCCTCCCTCCTTCCCTCCCTCCCTCCCTTCCTCCTCCCTCCCTCCCTTCCTCCCTCCTTCCCTTCTTCCCTCCCTCCCTTCCTCCCTCCCTTCCTCCCTCCCTCCCTCCCTCCTTCCTCCCTCCCTTCCTCCCTTCCTCCCTCCCTCCCTTCCTCCCTCCCTCCCTTCCTCCCTCCCTCCCTCCCTTCCTCCCTCCCTCCCTTCCCCCTCCTTCCCTTAGGTGTTCTAACACCGGCCTGCCACCACTACCTTTCCTGGAGCTTCTTTCCCTTCCCGTCTTCCCTCCCTCCTTCCCTTCCTCCCTCCCTCTCTTCCTCCCTCCCTCCCTCCCTCCCTTCCCCCTCCTTCCCTTAGGTGTTCTAACACCAGGCTGCCACCACTACCTTTCCTGGAGCTTCTTTCCCTTCCCGTCTTCCCTCCCTCCTTCCCTTCCTCCCTCCTTCCCTTCCTCCCTCCCTCTCTTCCTCCTCCCTCTCTTCCTCCCTCCCTCCCTTCCTCCCTCCCTCCCTCCCTTCCTCCCTCCTTCCCTTCCTCCCTCTCTTCCTCCCTCCCTTCCTTCCTCCCTCCCTCCCTTCCTCCCTTTCTTCCTTCCTTCCTCCCTCCCTTCCTTCCCTCTCTCCTTCCCTCTTTCCTTCCCTCCCTCTCTCTCTTCCTTCCTTCCTCTATATGGAACATTCCATATACTATAAAGATTATTGATCTAGTTCTTGGCCTCCTTAATGAGGCTCCCAGATTTGTGCTAGGCTAGGGGTGGGGGTTCCAGAGAAGGGAAAGGCTCCTCTTTTGTCAAAGAGCCAACTGCTGGTTGGTTTCTTGTCTGCTTCCCAGGCCTCCTTCTAAGTCTGAGGATGGGACAAGTTCAGCAATTTGTCCTTGGTGATTGAACTCCGCTTAAGTGGGTTGGAAATGGAGGAGACCCCAGCGGACTGGGGTGCTCGAGTCAGGCTCTCTGGAGGCCGGGGGGACTGGAGCTGCGCCACAGTGGTCAGGAAGGCTTGGCCAATGGGCCACGAGGAGAAGGCCCATCTCCTTTTTTAAGGAGGGCCTCCTTTGGCGCATTCAGGATAGGAACACCCAATATAGCGAGCCAGAGCTTCCGATCGGCCAGAAGATGATGACATTCAGTAGGGGTCCGTGTCTCTTTGTGTCCCTGGCACATATGAGATATCTCCTCTATTGTTATTGGCCGAATGACTGACGAATATGAAGTCACAGGATCCTATGTCTAGAACTGGAAGACATCCAGTCCAACCCCTTCGTTTTCCAGAGAAGAAAACTGAGGCACAAGGAAAGGGGAAAAGGGGTCCAAGTTCTACATGGGTTCAAAATCTGAATTTCACAACTAAAAGATAGAAGTGGCCTGGTTAGGCAGCGGTTTATCTGAAAAAGATCTGGGGGCTTCAGTGGACTGGAAGCTTCTTGGAGTCAGCTGCATGATACGGCAGCCAGTTAAAATGTAGTCTCGGGCTGTCTTAATAGAGGGGCGACTGCCTTAATAGTTCCTATTCCCGGAATAGGAAGGTGGCAGCCCTCCGTCCTCTGCCCTGATCCGCCCCCACTGAAATATTGCGTTCCGTTGTTGATCTGAAGATGTGCTCGGCGCTTTGAATTGAGCCTCACCACTACCTCTTGTATGTATGTAGAAATCCGTATACATGATACATGTGTGTACACGCATGTATGTGGGGGGGTATATATGTGCATAATGTACATATTGAGAGGAGAGGCAGAGTGGACTGTTTGGTGTAGGGAAAAGGAAAATTTTCCCAGGGCTCCTTTGCCTCTCGCCACCGAGTTGGCCCGTCCCTCGTGTGCCGGTAAATGTTTAACAAGAGGCTCAGAGAGCCGAAGAACGTAGCCCTGACACACTTTTCGGTTTTGTCTGCATTGTTGCCGTTTGTTCGAGACCCTAAATCCGGGCTGGCTTCATGGCGTTTGCTGCTATTTCAGATTTAAATGCTCAGAAAATTTAACAATCCACTTTTAGGAGGAACTGATTCTCGCTGGCTCCGGCCTTTCCCCAGCGTGCTCTGACTGCTTCTGAACCCTGACTTGGAGCCCGACCCGCGTCACTCCAGGCTTGTAACCTTATGGCATATGCTGCTTTGGCATTCAAGGCCTTTCACAACCTTTCCGGTCTTCCCATTCCACTCCTCTTGCACTTCTCTTTGTCCCTGCCGTTCGGGCCTCCCCGTAGGTCCCGAAACAAGCCCTCCCTGGCCCTCCCCGCGGGGTTCCTTTCTGGTTCTGCCGGCGACCTCTAAGACGAGTTTCCATCTCCATCTCTTTCCTGTATGTGCACCCTGTGAGAGGAGGGACTTCGGCGGTTTTCTAGCTTTTGCCTTTTTGCCGAGCCTATGCACAGTGAGCAATGGGCGTTTTCTGCCGAATCGACGAGTTCCTTCTCTGAACCTCAGTTTCCCCCCGAACTCTGCAGCGAGCTCTGTCCCTTGTAGCTCCCCGGCCGTGGGGTCTCCGAGCGGGCCGAGCCCCCTCCCCAGGGGGAGCTGACCGTTCGGTCCGAGAAGTCCGCCGGTGGTCGCGCCTCCCCCCGGTACCCCCGGCGTTCCCCTCGTGGGAAAGGCAGAGTTTGTGTCGGGCCTTCTCTCTGAAAGGCCGCCATTCAGACGGAAGGCTTCATTAAAAAGCACACAGGCCAACGGGCCGACTCTCCCGTCCAAGGAGGCTCATCAGGCCTTTCTTGATGAGACAGAAGGAGTGGGGTTGGGGGGAGGGGCTTGGAAGCAGAGCACTGAGCTTGTTCCAAGAAGCCAGAAATGGCCGAGGTCACACCCGGCACATTGACTACAGAGAGGGCCCCCCACCCCCCAGCCTTTTCTTTCACTTGGGGCTTTCACCTTGAACAACAAAAGGCTTGGCTTGGGGTAAGCTGTTTGTTTCTTGGTCTTGCCTCAGGCCTGGGGTCTTCCAGGCCATGTCTCAAAAGTCCTGGACCAGGCCCGTGTGGAGGAAGAAGGCCCCAGTGAGGCAGATAAAGGAATTCCGGACATTATGCCTGGCCTTCCCTTAAGCCTTGTGACATAGGATTTCCTTTTCATGGGAGTAAATAGCCTGAAGGTTGTTTGGCAGGAGCTGATGATAATGTATTTCCAACCCCCCTCCCCCAGCCCATCCCCCCAAACCTGGGTTGGGACAGGCCCTACCTAACTTCTAAGCCTTCGGTGAACTGTCATGTGACTGGATCGGAGAGTCCCACTTCAGACGCCCATTTGACCTTCTGACGAAATCTCAGGTGTTAGGGATTTGAAAGACTTCTCAAGTCTAAGTTTCCTAATCTGGGACGTGAAGATAAGGGTTTAGATGATTCTCATGTCCCTTACAGCTCAGAAAGTGAGCGATCTCTGCTCTGAGGTCCCTCCCAGCCACAGGCTTCTTTGTCCCAAGGCTCCCGTTGCGTCCGTTCCGAGGTTCTCCCTGGGTTTCCGTTCTCCATCCTAAAAGACCCTTCCAATAGTGAAATGAAAGCAAGGGCGACAGAGGAAAAGCGTGCTAGAAAAACTTGAGGAGGGAGAGATCGTTTTTCAGCTGGAAGGGGATGAGGGAAAGGCCAGACCGAAGGGAGGGAGCTCTAAGTCCATGGGATATCCTGTGGGAGTACTTGGAAATGGGGCACGAATCGAGGGAACATCATGTAGCTCAGCTTGACTTGCCAGTGGCGTGCGTCCAGGGGAATGGAGATAAGGCTGGAAAGGTAGGTCGAAGCCATAGCCCGATTTATTCATTTAAAATAGAACCACTGACCTGCCGGGAATGATTTTGTCAACGAGTCAGGACATTCTCTTCCCAACAGAAAAATCTGTTTGTGCCCCCTCCCCCCATTTACATCAGGAGGCCGCCGGGGGAATAGAAAATCGGAGCAAAGAGAAGAGGCTACTCCTAACGGCGCCACCCTCCGGGGCCGAGGGGCGAGCGAGGTTGTTTACATCCAGTTTCCCCATTCGAGGTAACGGTGTTGTCGAATGTTGCTGTTTTACAGCCGAGGAGACTGATCCTCAGACCGATGCTGACCCAGCTCAGGTCAGTTCTTTCTGAAATCCAGCCTCTATGGATGTCCCTCCGATTGTTTCTGGGTCTGTCCCCCGAGGCCAAACGAGACCATCCTCCAGACGCTGGCCACGAAACTCAGTCTTCCCCCGTCCAGATCAGACACCCCCTATTTCTTCAAGACACGATAGGATCGTAGTTATTGAACACCGTTGTTAGGGATCCTAAAAGCCAACTGGGGCAACTTCCAAGAGAGGCCCCAGAAGTTATTAAAGTCACGCGGGAGAAGGTAGGTAAGCAGCAAAGGCAGGATTCACATCCAGGGCTTAGGACTCCTCATTCAGTGCTCCTTTCTCTAGGCCATGGTCTCCAAAAAGACCTGGCTCAGACACCTTCCTCTCTAGTAGGGATTAAGCCTTCAAAGGCTGTGCAGCACCAAAGACCTCTGTGACCTTGGCAGAGCATCTCATTCCTCTCTCTGGCTTTCATTTTCCCCATCTGAAAAATGGGACTATGGTTCCAACATCCTCAAAGGTCTCTTCCAGCTTCAACACTCTCTGTGTCCCTTCTATTTCCAATATCCTATGAACCTATGAGATCTATATACTGGTGGGGGCGGGAGAAGCTTGTCTCTTTTACCTTTTCTAGCAACTGCCTGAGACAGCTGCCCTGAAAAAGGAAGGTCAGAAGAGACCAGTCTTATCTTTTTTCTTCCACTTCTTTTTAATCTCCCTCTTTCTGTTTTTTATTTTTTAGAAGGGAATCTTATTTGAGCCTAGTTGTGGGTATTAGAGCAATTTTATAAGTGAGGAAACTGAGGTAGCCAGGCAGGATTTGAACCCATTCCTTCCTGTCTTGGAGCCCACTGACCCTTCTGCCATTCACAGTGGTTTCTTTTTAACCTGGAGGCACTTGGGTGCTTTGCAGAGGTTGAGGATGAGGGTAGGTTCTTTCCAGAGGTTCCAGCCCACTTAGTACCACCTAGCCCCAAAGAACGGGCTCTCACTGGTCCAAAGCCAGGCAAGGCTCTGCTCCCATCTGATTTCCCATGGGACATTTCCTCTAGGGCCTCCTGTGTCCAGAATCAATGTCATTATCATTCCTGCTTCCTTCTTCCCCTTTTCTCCTCTTCTCCTTCCCCTTCCCCACCTCCTCCCTCTTCCTTCTCCCCCTCTTCTCTTCCTCCTTCTCCTCTTCCTCATCCTTCTCTTTTCCTGCTCACCTTGGGAAACAGACTCAATAGTAGTATTATAGGGTCAAAGGATACATTTTTTTATTATAGCTTTTTATTTACGAGATATATGCATGGGTCATTTTTCAGCATTGACAATTGCCAAACCTTTTGTTCCAATTTTTCCCCTCCTTCCCCCCACTCCCTCCCCAGATGGCAGGTTGACCAATACACGTTAAATATGTTAAAGTATATGTTAAATACAATATACGTATACGTGTCCATACCGTTATTTTGCTGTACAAAAAGAGTTGGACTCTGAAATAGTGTACCATTAGCCTGTGAAGGAAATCCAAAATGCAGGTGGGCGAAAATAGAGGGATTGGGATTCTACGTAGTGGTTCATACTCATTTCCCAGAGTTCTTTCGCTAGGTGTAGCTGGTTCAGTTCATTCCTGCTCCATTGGAACTGATTTGGTTCACCTCATGGCTGAGGATGGCCACGTCCATCAGAATTGATCATCATATAGTATTGTTGTTGAAGTATAGAATGATCTCCTGGTCCTGCTCATTTCACTCAGCATCAGTTCGTGTAAGTCTCTCCAGGCCTCTCTGAAATCTTCCTGCTGGTCATTTCTTACAGAACAAGAATATTCCATAACATTCATATACCACAATTGACTCAACCATTCTCCAACGGATGAGCATCCCCTCAGTTTCCAGTTTCTGGTCACTACAAAAAGGGCTGCCACAAACACTCGTGCACATACAGGTCTTTTTCAAAGGGTACATTTTTTATAACTCTTTGGGCAGAATTCCAGTTTGCTCTCCAAAATGGTTGGCTCGGTCCACAGTTCCACCAACCATGTATTAGTATCCCTATTTTTCCACACAAATGACTCTTGAATAACTGAATATTCATGAATAACATGAGTAAGTAATCTGGACCAACAAGTGTAAGAAAGCTAAAATGGGGTGAGGGGAGAACCTGGAAATCTTCCCAGAATCGGGCCTGCGAGGAAAGGGGCACTCCTCTACTGAAACACCCTTAGTGACTCCCTATCACACTCCATGAGATGTTTAAACTCCCCAGGTGGGCACTCAAGGTCTGCCCGTTTCCAATCATAACCCTTTGCTCACGACAGTTCCTTTTGTCTGAATTTCCTCCCTTCACTAAACCCATATTTTTAAAGCTCAGACTCTCTTCTCCTCCTTCCCCCAGTTATAAAGAGGTACCTCTTTAGCTCTGATTCGAGACCGGCAAGCTTCAAGACTCAGTTTTGGTTTCACTTTCTTCAGATTTTTCAGTCTTGCCAGCTTCTCACGCCTGCCCCCCTCAGATTACTTCCCACCTACTCCGGTTATAGCTTGCATGGGTCTAGGTATTCACACACCGTCTCTCACTAGACTATTAACTCCTCGAAGGCAGGACCTGGTTTTGTATTTTCCCGTTTGAAGCACAGGGCCGAGGACGTAATAACAGCAGGATGCGAAACTTTGTTCCCTTGATCCCGTAAGGTAGGTACTAGTATTCTCCCCATTTAATGGAGAGGTAGACAGAGGTCACACAGCTAGGAAGTAGCTGGGGCAGAATTTGAACTCGGATTTTCCTGACGCCAAGTCCAGCATTTTGTCCATGGTGTAAAACGTAATAAGTAATTGTTGAATGATTGATCAGATTATTGTCTGATGGTGATTCGGGTTCGTCTAGTTCATATGCTTATGAACTATGGGACCTTAAATAAGTCATTTTCCTCCTTGGACCTCAGTTTCCTCCTCTGTCAAACAGAGGATTGAACTCAATGATCCTTGAGGCCCCTTCCAGCTCCACATCTAAGATCCCATGAAACTTCTTCCAAACATGGATATCACAACCTATCTCTTAGCTATGTCCTCATGGAAACTGTCCATATGGGAATCTTCCCGACACGCTAAGGCATTGCTCTAGTTTTCCTGATACTTCACTGATGCCACTGGAGCATGCGAGCTGTCCGCTCACCGTCCCTTCCTTTTACTCCGTTTTTCCGGGCACACCATTCTTTATATTGCGTGTTACAGTTGACTCGGGTCTTCCATCTGTCTTTCCATTGGACCGTTGTTTTAGGAAGAAATTCAGGTTTAAAGAGCCAATCCATCGCACTTAGATCCTGCCTAGCTGTGTAGGCCTGTGTGGTGTCTGTCCCTTCATGGATGAGCTCATCCAGCCAAGTGCATGCCGTGCTCCACCCTAGTGGGGCCAAACCCAAATAAACAGGCGTGGTGTAGATAACCTGCATCCAGCAGGCTCAGCCAAGGTCTAGCTAGAACTTGTATAATCCACACTGGCCATCCAGACCTTTCTTACTCCAAGTCCAGCACCCTATTCTTTAGTCCTCCTGCCTCTATCTCTCCTATGTCATGTGTCTTAGTACCTTTCTCACGGAGTCTTGAATGAATTTTGATGCACACAAGAGATTCCCTGCCGAAGGGGAAGGCCTTCACAGCAGCGCTTTGCTTTCTCAAATCAGATGCTTTTTAAAAAGACAAAAAAAAATGTCCGTTGTATGACCGTGATCATGTGGTAGATGAAGAACGCCCTTTGGGAAAGGCCGTTTGCCCGCGGAGTTTATCGTCTGCGGGATATACAGAAGCTCTTTCTAGGTTATTCGTATAAAAATTCGGTAGCGACGGGAAAGCAAGGGAAAGCAAAGGTTGCTAGTTTCCAGATTCTCTGGGCCACCTTTTGGAGATAATAATAAAGTCTGAGATTTGGTTTTGTTCCCCAAGCCTTGAGAATGGATCTCTCCGTGCAGCTGCCCCAGCATGGGCCTCCTCTGTGTCTGCTTGGTCTGATCCAGCTGCTTTTTCCATCCCAGATCTTGTGAAGTATCATTTCTGCCTCCTCAGGCAGTCTATGGAAGAGGATGAGGTGGTTGGAGTCCCAAGGTAGGAAGCAAGGGCTCCACCCCATCCGTACTGGAGAAAAGAGTTGCTTATAAAAACCTTTGCAGATCTTTTCCATGAATGATAATGATAAAACCATCCCAGGCTGCTCTATTCAGGCATCGTGTGAACTCTGTATTAGGCACTGGTGGGGGGCGGGGAGACAAACATTTTAGCACCTGCCACATGCAACATTTGCAAATGGCCCTGGGAAGCAAGCAGCTTGCTCTCCGAAATCTCCTTGGTCACGCCGCAAAGGGTAGCACAGAACCAGGGCCCTTAATTTAAGGCACACTTATTGACTTGAATTGAACATTGAAGGGAGATTTAGAGAATTTTATCAAGTGCCTGTTAGATGCCAGGCCCTGTTTTGGACCAGAGGTGTCAGATAGGCAACTGAATCACCGGCCTACAAGTTTCAAAAGTAATTGGAAAACATTGAACAAAGTTAATACAAATCTAATAGAACATAGATCATGTTCATGTGAGGTTTTTTCAGTCTGTCTGCTGTCCTTGCACATCCTTAGGCATTCATAAATTGAATGGTTTGAGTTGGAGGGGGCTAAACTCTAGGGATGAAAGGATCCCTGCCTCCTTGAAGCTCACTTTCTAGGGAAGGAGGCAACAAGTGAAAAGGAAATACAGCAAAAATAGTAAGCATAGACAAAGGAGTTTGGGAGAAAAGATGGCGCTAAAAGTCGGAGGTGGGGATCAGAGGAAGCTTCATGCATGTTAGGTGATATAGTGGCATCGGGAGAAACGACATGGTAGGTAGAGCACCGGATTCGGAGACAGTAAGTTCTGGATACAAACCCTGACAACCAATTTCCTCATCTGTAAAATGGGGATAATGACAGTATCTACCTCATTGGGTTGTTATAAGGATGAAATGAAATAATATTTGTTTTTTGTTTTGTTTTGTTTTGAAAGCTTTTTATTTTCGAAACACATGGCCCGGATAATTTTTCAACATTGATCCTTGTATTTTGTTTCAGATTCCCCTGCCTTTCCCCCACCCCCTCCCCTAGATAGTAAGCAATCCAATATATGTTTTACATGTTAAAATATATGTTAAATCCAGTATGTGCAAACATACTTATACAATTCTCTTGCTGCATAAGAAAAATCAGATCAAAAAGGAAAGAAAATGAGTAAGAAAACAAAATGTAAGCAAACAACAATAAAAACAGGAAGAATGTTATGTTGTGATCCACATTCAGTTCTCACAGTCCTCTCTTTGGATATAGATGGCTCTCTTCATCACAAGATCATTGGAACTGGCATCAATCATCTCATTGTTGGAAGAGTCACTTCCATCAGAATTTATTGTTGTATCATATTGATATTGCCGTGTACAATGATTTCTTGGAAATCTGCTCACTTCACTTAGCATCAGTTCATGTCAGTCTCTCCAGGCCTCTCTGTATTCATCCTGCTGGTCATTTCTTACAGAACAATAATATTCCATAACATTCATATGCCACATTTTACCCAGCCATTGTCCAATGGATGGGCATCCACTCAGTTTCCAGCTTCTAGCCACTACAAACAGGGCTGCCACAAACATTTTGGCACATACAGGTCCCTTTCCCTCCTTTAAGATCTCTTTGGGGCATAAGCCCAGTAGAAACACTGCTGGATCAAAGGGTATGCACATTTTGATAACTTTTTGGGCATAATTCCAGATTGCTCTCCAGAATGGTTGGATTCGTTCACAACTCCACCAACAATGTATCAGTGTCCCTGTTTTCCCACATCCCCTCCAACATTCCGCATTGTCTTTCCCTGTCACTCTAGCCAATCTGACAGGTGTGTGGTGGTATCTCAGAGTTGTCTTCATTTGCATTTCTCTGATCAATAGTGATTTAGAGCACCTTCTCATATGATTAGAAATGGTTTTAATTTCATCTGAAGATTGTCTGTTCGTATCCTTTGACCATTTATCAATTGGAGAATGGCTTGAATTCTTATACATTTGAGTCAATTCTCCATATATTTTTAGAAATGAGGCCTTTATCAGAACCTTTGAATGTAAAAATGATTTCCCGATTTATCGCTTCCCTTCTACTCTCATCTGCATTAGTTTTGTTTGTACAAAAACTTTTTAACTTCATTTTGTAATGTCGGAGAAACTGAGGCAAGATAGAGATTAGAGAGTTTTTTTAATATTTTATTTGAAAGGAGAGATTGTGCTGGGGGCATGGTACTCCCAGGGCTGATGTCCAAAGCATCCAGCCACCAATGTAAGTTCTCACTGACATGTATATGCAGGTGGCTCAGCTATAGGGGTAGACTGAGACAGAGGCAGAGTCAGAGCACTGAGATAAGGAACAGGACTATCAATCTGGTTCTAACAGGGTTGGAGGGAGGCACAAGACATTCTGATGATGTCTAAGATAGAAGATCTTTCTCCTTATCTGGCTCATCAGGATTAGGAGGGAGGAGTGGTGTTGCAGGATTGAACAGAACAATTAGGAACTGAGGCAGAACAATTCAGGGAAACTGAGTCAGGACAATTAGGGAAACTGAGTCAGGACAATAAAAGGGAACTCTGGCACGAGAATATAATCAAAATTATCTATTTGATGTTCATTTATGAGTTCCAGTTCTAATTGGAACACAAATTCCTTCCTCCTCCTCGGATCTGAGAGGTACACTATCCTATGTTCTTCTAATTTATTTATAACCTCATTCTTTATGCCTAGGTCATGAACCCATTTTGACCTTATCTTGGTGTACGGTGTTAAGTGTGGGTCAGTGCCTACTTTCTTCCATACAAGTTTCTAGTTTTCGCAGCAGTTTTTGTCAAATAGTGAATTCTTATCCCAGAAGCTGGGATCTTTGGGTTTGCCAACTACTACATTGCTATAGTCATTGGCTATTTTGTTCTGTGACCTAAGCTATTCCACTGATCGACTACTCTGTCTCTTAGCCAGTACCAACTGGTTTTGGTGACCGCTGCTTTATAATATAGTTTTAGGTCTGGCACAGTTAGGCCACTCTCGTTGGCAATTTTTTTCATTGATTTCCTTGAAATTCTTGACCTTTTGTCCTTCCAGATGAACTTTGTTATTATTTTTCTAGATCTGTAAAATAATTTCTTGGGAGTTTGATTGGTATGGCATTAAATAAGTAGATGAATTTAGTTTGTACTGTCATTTTTATTATATTCGCTCGGCCTACCCATGAGCACTTGATACTTGAAATAATATTTGTAAAGCAGTTGGAAAACATGAATGTGCTATCAAAATGCTAGCTATTATGATTGTTTTTGTTGAGTGGATGAGTGAACAAATGAATGACTGTGAACAGAAACAGACTATGGGAAAGGTGCACTCTTTTAGGAGCAGCTGCAAACCTCCGTGCTTAGGAGTCAGACCCAGGGGCTGTGCTCAGACCACAGAGGGAGCCCCTCTGCCCTTTGTCCTTTCTGCCCCTTCCCTCCCATTTTAAGTATCTGTTGCTGGTTTTTATACTTTCTTGAACCCTAATATTTCCACTGTTCAGGCTGTCTAGAAATGAGTCCCTCTTCCACATAATGCCTGTGAATATGTTATGATAAGAAAACTCCAGGGTGGGTTTGGTCCCCTGAGATGCTCCTTGCAGGGTCAGGTAGTTGCTCCTCGCTTTCTCCCTTTCTGTCTGCAGGAGAGCCAAGTTCTTTTTTTTAAGCCTTGCTATATAAAAAGAGTCAGACTTTGAAATAGTGTATGATTAGCCTGTGAAGGAAATCAAAAATGCAGGCGGACAAAAATAGAGGGATGGGGAATTCTATGTAGTGGTTCACACTCATCTCCCAGAGTTCTTTTGCTGGGTGTAGCTGGTTCAGTACATTATTGCTCTATTGGAACTGATTTGGTTCATCTCATTGCTGAAGAGAGCCATGTCCATCAGAATCGATCATCGTATGGTACTGTTGTTGAAGTACATAATGATCTCCTGGTCCTGCTCATTTCACTCAGCATCAGTTCCTATAAGTCTCTTCAGGCCTCTCTGTATTCATGCTGCTGGTCATTTCTTACAGAACAATATTCCATAACATTCCTATATCTCAATTTATTCAGCCATTCTCCAATGGATGGGCATCCACTCAGTTTCCAGTTTCTGGCCACTACAAACAGGGCTGCCACAAACATTTTGGCACATATAGGTCCCTTTCTCTCCTTTAAGATCTCTTTGGGATAGGAGCCCAGTAGTAGCACTGGTGGATCAAAGGGGATGCACAGTTTGATACTGAGCATACTTCCACATTGCTCTCCAGAATGGCTGGATGTGTTCACAATTCCACCAACAATGCATCAGTGTCCCAGTTTTCCCACATCCCCTCCAACATTCCGCATTATCTTTCCCTGTCATTCTAGCCAGTCTGACAGGTGTGTAGTGGTATCTCAGAGTTGTCTTAATTTGCATTTCTTTGATTAATAATGACTCGGAGCATCTTTTCATATGGCTAGAAATAGTTTCAATTTCTTTGAGAATTGTCTGTTCATATCCTTTGACCATTTATCAATTGGAGAATGGTTTGATTTCTTATAAATTAGAGTCAATTCTCTCTATATTTTGGAAATGAGGCCTTTATCAGAACCTTTGACTGTAAAAATGTTTTCCCAGTTTATTGCTTCCCTTCTAATTTTGTCAGCATCGGTTTTGTTTGTACAAAAACTTTTCAATTTGATATAATCAAAATTTTCTATTTTGGAATCAATAGTGATCTCTAGTTCTTCTTTGGTCATAAATTCCTTCCTTCCTCTTTCACAGGTCTGAGAGGTAAACTATCCTGTGTTCCTCTAATTTGGTTATAATCTCATTCTTTATGCCTAGGTCATGAACCCATTTCGACCTTATCCTGGTGTACATTGTTAAGTGTGGGTCAGTGCCTAGTTTCTGCCATGCTAATTTCCAATTTTCCCAGCAATTTTTGTCAAATAATGAATTCCTATCTCAAAGGCCTTTGGGTTTGTCAAACACTAGATTATCAAAGTTATTGGCTGTTTTGTCTTGTGAATGTAACCTATTCCACTGATCAACTAGGCTATTTCTTAGCCAATACCAAATGGTTTTGGTGACTGCTGCTTTATAATATAATTTTAGATCTGGTACAGCTAGGCCACCTTCACTTGATTTTTTTTTCATTAGTTCCCTTGAAATTCTTGACTTTTTGTTCTGCTAGATGAATTTTGTTATTTTTTTCTAGGTCATTAAAATAGTTTTTGGGAGTCTGATTGGTTTAGTGCTAAATAAATAGATTAGTTTAGGGAGTATTGTCATCTTTATTATATTTGCTTGTCCTATCCAAGAGCATTTAATGTTTTTGCAATTGTTTAGCTCTAACTTTATTTGTGTGGAAAGTATTTTATAGTTTTGCTCATAAAGTTCCCGATTTTCCCTTGGCAGATAGACTCCCAAACATTTTATACTATCGGTACTTACTTTAAATGGAATTTCTCTTTGTAACTCTAACTGTTGGGTTTTGTTCGTGATATATAAGAATGCTGATGACTTATGTGGGTTTAATTTGTATCTTGCAACTTTGCTAAAGTTGTGGATTATTTCTAATAGCTTTTTAATAGAATCTCTCGGGTTCTCTAAGTATACCATCATATCATCAGCAAAGAGTGATCATTTGGTTTCTTCATTACCTACTCTAATTCCTTTCATCTCTTTCTCAACTCTTATTGGGTTGGCAGACTTCTAATAGAGGCTTCTGACTTCATGTTTCAGAGGGTCAGATGGTATGCAGCCCAGGAAATGCATCTGGGAATTATCAGCAATCTTCAGGAGGAAATCAGTGAAAAACACAATGGAGAACAATGGTTGATTCTTCAGTTTTCAAGACTTGCCCACTATGTCTTTGTTATCAAGTACCCAGCGAGGGCCCCTAGGCTTGAAAACTGGGAGACGCTTTAGAACACTGAAAGTCATAGATTAGAGTAGTGGAAATTATTTGCCGAGGTTGACCCTAATTCTAGAGCTAGCGGAAAACTCAAAGGACTCTCCTTGTTCTGGAGAAGAAGAAATCAAAGCTATCTAGATCATATGAAAAATCCTCTAAATCACTCTTGATTAGAGAAACATAAATTAAAACAACTCTGAGGGACCAGTCACACCTGTCAGGTTGGCTAAGATGACAGAAAAAGAAAATGATAAATATTGGAGGGATGTGGGGAAACTGGGACACTGATGTGGAGTGGTGAATTGATCTAACCATCTGCAGAGCAATTTGGAACTATGCCCAAAGCACTATTTATAAAATTGAATATATCCCTTGATCTAGGTCTATATCTGAAAGAGATTTTTTAGAAAGGGAAAAAGATCTGTTTGTACAAAAACTATTTGTCGCAGCTTGTTCAGTGGTGGCAAAGAATTGGAAAATGAGGGAATGACCATCAGTTGGGGAACGGCTGAGCAAGTTGTGGTCTATGATTGGAAAGGAATACTATTGTATTATCAGAAACGATGAGCAAGCCGCTTTCAGAAAACTCTTGAAAGGCTTACGTGAACTGATATGATGTGGTTCCAGTGGTAGAGAACCGAGGTGTGAGAATCCCTTCTGGTCCACACACAGGTCCAACATAAAAGAATTCCCAAACCCTGAATATGAATGGCAAAAGGGATTTTTATTGTTCACGGAGAAGTTCTCCTACGTGGGCAAATCCCTAATGAGATTTGCAAAGAGTGTGTCAACAGACCCCTGCTTTATGAGCAAATCTTGGCATGAGGACTGGGGGGCAGTTTGACCTGATTATCAGACCAAGGTCTCCAATGGAATGAAATCATTTTGAAGGCTTTCTCCCCCCCCCCCAAAGTCTGGAATTTCCTGAAGAGGATCCAGGCCACCCCCAAAAGATCAATGGAGGATGATTTGACCAAGATCTCCAATTGACTGATGCCGCTTAACTTGGAAAAGGCTTGTCTGGGAAAGTCTGCTTTTCCCCGGACTTTTCAGAGTCTGGGACCCCAAATCTAGTTTTAGGGTTCACTGCAAAGCGAGTGGAACCAGGAGAACATTGTACACGGTAACAGCAATTTGTACAATGATCAACTGTGAATGACTTAGCTATTGTCAGCGATACGATGATATGAGAAATTCTGAAGGACACGTGATGAAAAATGCTATTCACCTCCAGAGAAGGAGCTGATGGCTGGGAATTAGAATTTTAAATTGTTTCTTTATTTTTCTTGTTTTTTTGGTCTGAGTTTTCTTTTGCAACATGGCTAATATGGAAATATTTTGAATGGAGCTTGCCTTTTCAGAGAGGAAGGGAGAGAATTGAGAAGTCAAAGTTAAAAATTCTTGTTTACATGTGATTAAGAAATCGAATATTAAAAAAAAAGATTTGCTTGGGGTCACACAACTGGTGTCTGAGCTGGGATTTGAATTGCGGTTTTCCTGCCTCCAAGACCAGGGCCCTCTTGTGATATCCTTCGAGGTAGTGAAGTATGGAGGTATGGTCCCTGGAGATCTCCAGGTCATGGCTGGGGGATGTAGGGACTGTTTGATAGAGGCTCTCTTTACTATTACTCAATCCTAGAATCAGTAGTTAGAGAGCACTGATCTTGGAGTCTGAAACCCCTTATTACCTGTGTGACCTTTCCCTCCCTGGGCCTCAGTTTCCTCCTCTGTAAAATGAAGAAGTTGGACTCAGTGACTTCCAGGGCCCTTTCCAGCTCTAAGATCTAGGTCCGAGATTTCATGAAGAACAGAACTGTTGCCTTTGTATCGTCGCTACATTTACAAGTTGAGAAACAAAGTTCTCATCGGAATCAATGCTGTTTGGCTCCTGACTGGCACCGGGCCAACCCGGGCCCTTCCCCGGCAGGGGTGGGGCAGGATTTGGGAAGAATGCATTGGCCCCCTTTGGAGCCCTTCTTCAATTCACCCGGATGGGCTTTGGGCCAGGGGGCCCTAACTCATAATGGAATCCACACCCACCACTGTTTGGGGGGGGGAGGCCCCTCTCCCCTCCCGTCTCCCCCAGCTGCATGCTCAAACCTAAGGGACTGCAGGGTCTGGGAAAGCAATTCAGGTGCTGAACAAAGGCTTTGGGACAAAAACAGCTGCTCCCCTGTCTGGCCTGGCCTTGCTGGTCCCCAGGAGAGCAGACAGTTCCTGCTGGCAGCCCCTGGTTGTGCTGCCTGGGTTGTTACCCGCCCCGTTTCTTCAGCTTCTTCACCTCCTTCCCCCGCCAGGGCCTTGCTCAAGCAGACAAGCCTTAGCCACCATCCTCTCGGATTCCATTGGGCTCCCGACTTCTTCTCTCAGAAAAATAAAAAGGCCCCCAGTTAGGAGAGGAGAGGACAGAGGTCTGTTCCTCTGGAGTTCCCTGGCTGCCTTTCTGAACTATGCTGAACCTAAATATGGGGAGCCCCGACTAAAGAGATTTGCAGTTCCACCACTTGTTTTATTAGGAAGGAATAGTTTCCCAGGTATGATGAATGGAGCACAGTTGTGGAGACACAATGGTGAAAGAAGCAGTGCTTAGCACACAGTAAGCAGTTACTAAATGTTTATTGACTTACTAACTACTTTGGAGTTGGTTTGCAACTTTCCCCTTCTTCCTCCATCCCCCTTGGCCTTCCTGCTGCTGCCCCCCCAATTGATAATAGGATCCTCCACTGAGATCTGGAAGAGGCCCCAATCACCAGCTATTCTAATCCCTTCATTTTACAGACGAGAAAACCGAGGCTTTGGGAAGGGAAGGGAACGGACTCGTTCAAAGTCATACAGCCAGTATGGGGTCCTGATTTCAATCCAGATCTTTTGACTTCAAATACCGTGCTCTTTCCCCTCTTTCACAATGTTCTCACATGTAGATCCCAGCTCCCTGGCTTCTTCAATCAAGTTCTCTGGCCTGGTCAGACTTCTGTTCTGGGCAACATAGTTATTATTCAAGATACATATAAAAATAGTTTGCAACATTCACCCTTGCAGAAACTTTGTACTCCAAATTTTTCTCCCTCCCCCTCCCCTGGACCGCAAGTAATCCAAGATAAATCAAACATGTGTAACTCTTCTAAACATATTTCCACATTTATCATGCTGTGCAAGAAAAAATCAGATCCAAAGGGAAAAAATGAGAAAGAAAAAAAAATCAAACAAACAACAACAACAATACAAAAGTGAAAATACTATGTTGTGATCCACACTCAGTTCCCACAGTCCTCTCTGGGTGTAGATGACTCTCTTCATCACAAGATCTTTGGAACTTGTTTGAGTCATCTCATTGGTGAAAAGAGCCACGTCTATGGGAATTGATCATCGTGTATTCTTGTTGTTGAAGTATATAATGATCTCCTGGTCCTGCTCATTTCACTCAGCATCAGTTCGTGTAAGTCTCTCCAGGTTTTTCTGAAATCATCCTGCTGGTCATTTCTTACAGAACAATAATATTCCATTAAATTCATATACCACAATTTATCCAATCATTCTCCAATTGATGGGCATCCACTCAGTTTCCAGTTCCTTTGAGCAACACAGTTTAAGAGGAACATTGATACAATGGGGAAAAGAATCAAAGTAGAAAGGGCCTCCTCCTCCATGGCGGGCTGGAGAAACTGGGCTTATTTAGCTGGAAGATAGGGACATTTGAGAGAACATGGTGCCTCTGTTTTCATAATAGAAAAGTTTAGATTTAATCATCTGGGCGGCAGTACAGGCTAGGAGCATTTCAACTAGGAAACTGCAAAGAAATAAATAGATTGAGGCTCTGCCGCAGAAGAAATTGCTGTCCAGAAGTGGAATGGATGGCCTTAGGAGATGGCAGCTTCATTGGGGGTCTTCACACATTGGCTGCACTTCTGGTTCATTTTACAGATGATTTTTCTTCAGGTACAAGTTGGCCTAGTTGGCCTGTGAGGCCCCCCTTTTCCCTAGACATCCTGGGATTCCTTCCAGCTGTCCCCAGGTTGAGCTCAGTCTCTGTCTTGGGGCATTGAGGATTCTTCATAAAATCTTGGGAGTTCAGGCTCCCTGTAGTAGGAGACTACAGTCCAACCCCTTTGTTTTACACAGAAGAGGGACAATGAGTTGTCCAAGGTCACACAGCTAAAAGAGTTGGATGCTGCCCTTAAGTGTCCACAGACAGAAGGGAAGGAGATCTTATATCATTAAAGGCACGACTGGTCTTTCTTTCCTCGAGGGGTTTCAACTAATACAGGCTGTGACTCTTGAAAACTCCAATGAACTGGGTCTGCACTTTAAAAAATTAGAAAAAGAACAAACTAAAAATCGCCAATTAAACATTAATAACATAGCGGAGTGCAAGAAGACCATTGAATTAATAAATAAAACGAGGAGTTGTTTTTGTGAAAAGAAATAATACAACAGATAGATCATCGGTTAATATTACACAGTAACAGCAATATTATTTTAAGAACAACTTTGAGCAACTAAGTCATTTTGAGTATTAGAAATATCCAAATGAACTAAAAGACCTTTGAAGGAAGATGGTATCTCCATCTAGAAAAAGAATTCATATATAGAAGGATGTATGGAATGGATTTATATATATATATATATATATATATATATATATATATATATATATATATGTATGTATGTATATATATATATATATATACACACACATAAATATATGTATGTATGTGTGTGGACATTTTGTCTAATGGTAGCCATCTCTAGGACAGGGAAAGGAAAAAAAAGAAAGTTGCATGATAACTTTATTATATATTTAAAAGAAAAGTGAGTTGTACCTAATAGATTTATGTGCAATCCTCTTTTTTTTTTTTTTTTTACTATTTTACTTTGTTATGGAAGTGCTTGTTTTATTTCTTAAGTTCAGAATAAAAAAAATTAAAACAAAAAAGAAAACCCCTCATTAGTCAACTTTTGAGAGCATCCTTTGGTAACAGGCTCCCCAAAGCCATAGGGGATGGAGCCAGGCACTCAGCCTAGGGCTTCCAAAAGGGATAATATTCATGTGATACAGGCCTAGATTTGGGAGTGTTTGGGTTCATCCAGTGTCAGTCTCTTGGTGGTGCACATGAGGGGCAAGCGAAGGCCAGACACAGAAGGTGAAGTGCCACAACAAATGGCCAAGTCAAAATTCAGACTTGACTCTGAGGCAGGATCTCTCCAGAGGCCCAGCTCGGCCTGTGAGAAGAATGTGCACCTGGGCCCACAGGATGACCTTTTCCTGGGGAGCCTAGGCCTCAGTGAGACCAGGCCGTGGGAGCTCCCTCTACCTTATTTTCAGTGACAGGTGAGGTGGAGGAGTGAGGGGGAAAACGTGTGGGAGCAGTTGAATTCAGATATTGGCGGGGGGGGGGGGGGTATGTACTCCTTGCCTTGTTGCTCAGGCTGGGAGGTGTTTTTACTCTCCAAAGCTAAGATTGAATCTATTTGTTGGAAATGAGCACAAGCCAACACAAAGTTCTTAAAAACACCAATGCCAGCTTCCGAGGCAGAGGCAGGGACAGCTAAATGGGTGTTGGAAGAAGCCACCGCACGGCTTCCAGATGTCTTCTGAAATCCAGTGGGGGTCAATGGAGAGAGATCAAGGCTAGATAGGTAGAGCTCTGATCCCATCAGTGTCAGGTCATGTCTTCATGAGGAAATAGCAAAAAAGCTTCCAAGTGATTTGAGATGGCCTCATTTTTTTTTCAGTAAAATAGGAATCAAAGTTTTCAACTGAGGGAGAGAAAGAGGAATTATGAGAAGTTTAAGAAGAGATGAAAAGATTTGGACAAATTGTTGTGGTGAGTGGGAGAGTGAGTCCAACAGTGATGATTCTGTACCCAGTCAGTATAGCTTCTGAATTTTCTCCAGCTTCACAAGTAAGAACAGACCGCCAAAATGTTTGTGGCAGCCCTGTTTGTAGTGGCCAGAAACTGGAAAATGAATGGATGCCCATCAGTTGGAGAATGGTTGGGTAAATTGTGGTATATGAATGTTATGGAATATTATTGTTCTGTAAGAAATGACCAGCAGGATGAAAACAGAGAGGACTGGCGAGACTTACATGAACTGATGCTGAGTGAAATGAGCAGGACCAGGAGATCATTATCCACTTCAACAACAATACTATGTGATAATCAATTCTGATGGACGTGGCCCTCTTCAACAATGAGATGAACCAAATCAGTTCCAATAGAACAGCAATGAACTGAACCAGCTTTACCCAGTGAAAGAACTCTGGGAGATGACTAGGAACCATTATATAGAATTCCCAATCCCTCTATTTTTGTCCGCCTGCATTTTGGATTTCCTTCACAGGCTAATGGTACAATATTTCAGAGTCCGATTCTTTGTGTACAGCAAAATAACGGTTTGGACATGTATACTTATTGTGTATCTAATTTATATTCTAATATATTTAACATGTATTGGTCAACCTGCCATCTAGGGGAGGGGGTGGGGGGAAGGAGGGGAAAAATTGGAACAAAAGGTTTGGCAATTGTCAATGCTGTAAAATTACCCATGCCTATAACTTGTAAATAGAAAGCTATTAAAAAAAAGAAAAAGCTAGAAGGCTTTTTGGTAGACAGCAAGCATATTATTTGACATTGCTATATGGGCTGAGAAAGCTGCTCTGTTTTTAGGCTGCATGAAGAAAGACCACAGTGTAGGGAGATTCTAGGACCACGATAAATCTTTTCTGGTCAGACCACATTTTGTGGCTCATATTCACTTCTGGACACCCCATTTTGGACATTGGCAAGCTGGGGAGTGTGATTAAGATGGCGATCAAAATAGCGAATCAGGGCCTTCAGTTCATGCCACGTGAAGATTAATGAATGTATCTGTCAGTAGTGAGTCTGGAGAAAAGAAGATAGAGGGGAGTTGTGATAATGGCCTCGAGTTTGCTCATCTGTAAAATGAGGGGGATCGATCGGATCAGTTGGGCTTCAAATCTTTCCCAACGTCTGTTCCTTTGAGGGGGAATCGTTTGAAGTTCTGTCCAAAGTGATTTCCTCACCCAGGCCTCCACCAGCTTATGAATTTGCTCATCTGTAAAATGAGGCAGTAACACCTGCATAGAAAAGGGAAGGGACTTGGCCATAGACTAACAGTTCTCCAGGCTGCTTCTCTAGAGAAGGTGAATCATTTGTTGCTTGGGAGGTCGGAGAAGGCTGGAAATTCCCTTGCTTCCTAGGCTGTTAATAATTTGCGTATCAGAGCATTAAAATTCTTGAACTGGAAAGGAATTCAGAAGTCATTTGGGTCACTGCCATATTTTACAGGTGAGGAAACTGAGTCCCAAAGAGGGGGAATGACTGGCCCAGTGTCATACAGGCGATAAGTGTCAGAGTCAGGATCGGAACCCAAAGCGTTCGATTCCAAAGTCATCGCGCCATCCTGTTCACTCCACAGACTTGTTTTGAACCTTAGTTTACTCATCTGTAAAATGGGAATTATGCCTTTCCCAGGGGTGACACAAGAGGCAGATCTTAGTCTTCTGATTGAGTCTTGTGCCATTTCCACATATATCTATGGGACGCGTGTCCCATAAATCCCCGTTGCCGGTGTGACAAAATCCAGACACCTCAACTTATCTGTGATATCTCCATCTTGATGTCTTGGCCTCGTTGCTCATAGCTTCTCCACAGGGCAAATGCATCTGTTCGGTCTGTCTGAAACACACCTTGAACTTTCCTACCTGTGCTCCTTTGCTCGTGGCCTCTCTTAACACCAGAAATACTAATCTCCTCTCCTGGAAACATTCAGCAAAATATTCATTTATTCATCAAACTTCTAGTCTTAAGTTTCCGGCTCCTTAGAGATTATTAGGGACTAAGAGAGAAACAAAACTTAATAAGACTTGGGCAGGACATAGGCATATGTGCTTTATGTTACATTAGAAACAAAATACTCCAAAGTCATATTAGTGTAGATTCTGACTGACGGGGAAACCAAGGAAGGCTTTTGGTAAAAGGTAGCATTTGAGCTCAGCCTTAAGGAATGACCGGGAATTCAGCCATGAGGACGAGAGGAAGGGCATTTCAGGCCCAAGATCTAGGAAGTCCCCAAGGTAGCCTTTGAACTCAGAGCCTACGGACTCGAGACTGTGTGCATGTACTGTGGCCCAGCTTCAGTTTCCTCTTCTGGAAATGAAGGGCTGTAGCTGGAGGGTCTTTAGAGGCCTTTCCAACTCCGAGTCCTAGACAGAAGGAGCCTATGAGATCCCCTCCCAGCCTCCTGAAAGTTCATGGGCCTTGTGCTTGAGCAACAGGGAGGCTACTTTTTGTGAATTCAAACCTGATGAGCACCAAACGGTGGCACTCAAAGGAGCTTGTCTGGACTTCTTCCAGGAGTCTGACCTAGACTTGATTCAGCCAGAGTGACTATCTTTTCATGAACAGACTGGGGAGGATTTCTTGGAGGAGGAATTTAAAGGAACTGTTGGATCTTAGGGTCCATCCAGGGTTACAGCAGGCAAAAAAAATGAAAAAGCTCCTGCTCTCATAAAGCTTACTTGCCGTTCTATCCATCCTTCCATCCATCCATCCATTTATCCATTTGTCCACCTATCCATCCATCTATCTATTCGGTACCTATCTGTGCCAGGCATTGCGCTAGCTAGGGATTACCCTCAAGCGTCTTACCTTCTGTCAGGGGAAGACAACATATGCCTGTATAAATATACGGAGAATTACAAAATAAATACACGGTAGTTAGGCCTAGGCTGGCCTTGTGGGTGCTGAAAATGGCGCCCCTGGCATCCAGCTACTGCCCACCATTCTTTCTAGCAAAACCAGATTAGAAAGAGACAAAGAACTGGTGTCACTGGGGGAGTTGGGGTCAGGGTACAGGGTATGGGAAAAATCATTAACTGTGACTTGGAGAAGACTAGGATTTGAGCCCTAGGCCTGCCACACCCTGGCTGTGTGACCTTAGATAAGTCTTTTACTATCCCTCATCTATAAAAGAGATGGGTAGATGAGGTAATTAGAGGCTCCTTCTAGCTCTGAAGTCTTCTAATATTCTAGTTTTAATTAAAGGGACAGGAAAACATTCTATCTCCAGAATAGCAAATGGCATCGTTCTTCCCCAGTGCTGAAATCTTGCGAAGAGAAAACACGAGCAGCAGCACTGATTCGTCACCCCGACAGTGAGCTTGCCTGCCTTGCTCTCTGTTCCCCATCTGGCTCCCCCAACCCTTCAGGCCGCTGTATTCTTGCTGGGCTTCTCTATAGGACTCCCCAAGATATGCCATCCTGGCTTTGGGTAAGCAGAGTGGATTGGGGCGTGCCTTTCCCGTGAACTCTGTCCCCTTGAAGTCCCTTATTTATTGGGTCTGTTTTATGAAAGCCATGATCAAAGGTACTGGCAGCCCCAGGTCTCAGTGGAGAAGGCCTGAGGCAGCTAAGAGTGGATGCGGCCCAAAGGAAAGCTGGGCAGATGCAGTATTCCAGAGGTCAGGGGGTGACCTCAGAGGTTTATTTGATAATTTAGTGAAGGGCGGTGGCTAGAGTCAGCCTGGCGAGTTGGGCAGTTCAAGGCTAGTTCCTAGAAGGCAGACATGTGCACTATTCCTTCGGTATTTTCTTGAGAGATTGAGGGCCTCTTTGGCCAACCGTTTTCACTGCTTGTTTTGACTGACCCAAACGACCCACTGTTTGAATTGGACCCTTGTCAATGGTTATTCTTTCTTAAACAACTGGTCAAGTTGAATCAACCGGTTGTTTAAGTCAACTAGAAGTGGATTTGGTCAGTCCACTGATCCACTCAAATAACCTCACAAGGGCTGGTTCAGGCCAATGACTGGTCAATTCCAACATCTGGTCAGATTAGGAAGGAAATGGGCCGAGCCGAGGGTGGGTGTGATTGGCTTGTCACTTCAGGGACAAGTGATCCAGATGGTCATAACTAGAGACATAGACCAAGTTTGATCAGAGGCTCATTTCAATTTCAGCTTTGCCCAAGTGGAAAAGCTGACTGAGGCGATTGGGGTGGGGAGGGGGATCTCAGAGAATCATTTCTCTCTTGTTGGATCCACACACCCTAAACCCATCGGGCCCTTTCGGGATTACTCTAGAAGGCCAAGGATCAGGTGTAGTGGAGGTCAGAAGGAGTGAAGTTTGACATCCAGCTCCGCTGCTAACTCATGTGACCTTTCTGAAGTTCAAATAATCTATGCCAACATTCTTATTATGCCTCATAAGCTCCCAGATTTGGAACTGGAAAGACCCTAGAGGCTACCTAGTCTAACCCTCTTATTTTCCAGATGGGAAAACTGAGGCTGAGAAAGGGGCAATGACTTACCCAGGATTACATGCCAGGAAGTGGCAGAGTCTGCTGCTAAGTTTGCTGCTAAGATCCTTTCCAGTTCCGTTATCCGATTCCTTCTGCTCACTGTCGTTCTAGATGCTCTGAAGCCTTGCCTGAATGTCTTCTTACTTCCAGTTGATCACAGATTTTCCTATACCCCAGGCTTCTTTTCGTTTTGGGGGGATAATGTGAAAACAACACAAATACAAAACATTACTTCCCTTCCCTTTCCCCTTTCTAGACATCAACCCAGTGAGCCCGGGCTTGGCTTGGTTTGGCTGGACTTCAGGGCTCTGTGAGACTAACTATGTATTTTTCTTGCCAACTCCCTCTGCCACTCAACTCATAGAAATCAAGGCTCATATGTCAATGAGAAGCCGGCAGTGAACCCACAGAAGAGTAGCTAAATACCCTGCAACAGGGCCTTCCTTACTCTTCGTGTTTGTCATTGCATCCATAGTCCCCCCGCTCCCCCTGCCCCATTTAGTGTCTTGCCCTTTTTTTGAGGACCCTCCTTCCCTTTTCATTAATTTAGGGGATTTACCAGGAGGAATCTCCTTTTATAGACACAGATCAGTACTTCATCTTCAACTTACTGTCTTAGAGAGTTTCTTGGACACTGGATTTGTCCAGTGTCACCCAACCAGGTAATGTCAAGAATTGTCCTGACTCAGAGGCTACCTTTATTTTTTTTAAAAATTCTTTAAAATATTTGAATTTGCCCAGGTACATGTAAAACAATTGTTTACATTTTTTAAAAAATCCTTCCTCCTCACCCCAACCCCCCATTAAGAAGGCACACGTGACGTTATAGAAAACATTTCCATAAAAGTTGTGTTGTGAAAGAAAATACAGCTCTCTACCCCAAAAAACTCTCAAGAAAATTAAAGTAAAAACCAAAAATATGCTTAAGTTTTATTCAGACACAACCAGTTCTTTCTCTGGGTGTGTGTCAAGGGTCACAGTCAGTGGGGAAACTCTGGGTAAGGTATAAGACCCTTCAGCCCAGAGGGAACCTGCTGACAATGTTGGGTTCGGCTCCCCTCTCCCCTAAGGGCTCTCGGTCTTTCTGAGGAGTCGGGGGGGGGGGCGACGACGACCTGTGTTGAGATTGAAGCAGAGGGACAGCAGGTGGCAAACTACACAAGTTGTTCGTGTGGTCCCACGTGTGCAGTATCTGCTTAGCGCCTGTGCAGTGTTGCTTTGGTTACATAAGGGTATGAGGGTATAAAAAGGAGAAAGCCCTTGAAATAATCAGACTCGATTTTCCCATCATCCTCAGGAGTCCTGCCTCGTCACTTCTCCATTAGGAAGGTATATTTTAATCATCCGAGTGTGGGGGCTCTAGAAAGCAATGGTAGGTTTTGTCACCCCAGCTTGGGGGCTCTACAAAGCAGGACACAACAGGTGTGGATCACATTTTTCGTCATAAGTCCTTTAGAGTAGCCGTGAATCCAAAATCCTTCATAGCCGATCATCCTACAACATTGCTATTACTTTTCCCATGGTGCATTTCACTTTGCTTGAGCTCGGGGAGGACCTTCCGGGTTTTTTTTTTTTTTTTTTTGAGAGTATCTTGCTCAGAAGCTACCTTTCTATCTCCTGCTCACATGATCAAATGAGTTAGCATCGTTCGTAAAGCCCTTTGCAAATGTTAAAAGCTCTATATAAATCCTAGCCGTTATTGTTACATCATGCTGCCTGACAGCTTTATATAGGCACTTAACAGCTGCTTGTTTGGTGAATAAATGTAAGGCTTACAAAGTCCTATGGGGGATTAGAGGTTTGGAGTTAGAAGGGATAGATTTCATTTTACAGTTGAGGAAGCTGAGTCCCCTTCAGTGAAGCGACTCCCCTTCTATCCCAGAGGTCCTTCAACAAAGTACAACTAGGATTTGAGTCTATGTTCTCTGGCTAAATCATCACACTTCTCCATGTTGCTTTCTCCATGTTAGGCCACAACCCCACTGTCAGACCTGAAAAAGACCTTGAAGACCATCTAGACCATTCCCCATCCCCAGCTCTTGCACTGTAGGGAGACTGAGGCCCAGAGAAATCAAACAACTGGGCTCAAGATTGCCCAGGGGAATTGGCCCAGGACATGAAGTTTAAAAGACTGCTTCTGAGTATTTGCCTAGGGAAGCAGTCATAGAAGAAAGCCTAGTGATGGGATGAAGAGAACAGAGAAAGAGATGCTGATCCGGTGGGCCCCCAGATCCGGCCGGGCTTTGACCCTGATTGAAAACTTCCTTGCCATGGTCAGCCAGCCTTGAGGGAGGGCAGGCAGATGGCTTCTCTTTTTTTGGAAGGAAAGTTTTTCTGGGACTACGTGTATCTTCCCGTACCTCCCGGAGATCACTTTTCTTTCCCAAAGTTTTGTCTTCTTTGACTTTTCCAATTTTCTGGAGACTAAGAGGCTTGGAGTTTGGGCCTCTAATTGGGACCGGGCGGCCCTAGGAAGGGGAGACATCCTCCCAGGACTATAGATCGTCAGGAGTTGGGTGGCAGGGAATTTCTGCTTTTCCTTCTGCATTCCCAGAACCCTCTTCTTGGAAGCTTTGCCCTCCCAAGCAGCTTAACTTTTGTCTGGGGTGAGACTTGGGGAGCTGGGGTACTTGGGAGGCCCTAGGGGCCCTCTCATTGCTTATTCCTTATCCTAAGTCATGAGACCAGGGAACAGTGCCCCCATCCCACAGGGACACCAAACTTAAACTGTTTGGCTGAAGGGACACTGGCCTGGGAGTCAGGAAGAGGGCTCCATTGTAGGCCCCCTCCACACTCTCTGCCCCTGCAAAATGAGGGGTTGGGCCATAAGGCTTCTGAGGGCCTTTCCTGATTAGACATAATCTCCCTTTGGATCACTTCTGTATGGATCTGTATTATGCAGGCTCCACTCTAAGAAAATTCTAGTGAATTCCTATAGGGCAGGTCTCTTTTCATTTTTGTCTTTCTAGGTGGCATCTGGCACCAGTGCCTGACACAGAATGGGTACATTCTTAGTGTTTGTTGATTGACTAATTGGGAATTTGAGAGAGTGTTGGGTTCGAGCTCTCTCATCTCCTTTCCCTTAAAGAGCTGTAGTGCCATGTTAGGAGAGTAAGGAAGTGAATGGAAGATCAGATGTTGAGAACTGTGCAGTGGATTAGCTGGGCTAAGTGAGGTTCTTCCCTTTGTGGGATCCTCATTTTAGAGCCAAAAGAGACTAAAGTGTCCATCAAATGAAACTTCTTCACTTTATGGAAGGGGAAGCTGGGCCCAGGGAAATAACTTGACCAAGATCATGTGGATAGATGTGACTCAGCCAGGATTTGAATGTGGGCTTTTGGACTCTGAAGCTGGCGTTATTTTTCAGTTGAGTCTCCCTTAAGCTTCCCGTCAGGAGTTCGGGTAAGTGCCAGACTCTCAAGTACGCACGGGGGAGGCCACTCTCTGGCACTCTGCAAGCAGGACCCAGAGACACACGTAGGCGGGAATCAGATTGGTAAATGACGGACGGGGGCACTTGGCTGCCCATCCGGGCCTCAGCTCAATTCCCGTCATTTGGGAAGATTGCCCAGTTGTGCCGCCGGGATGAATGGGAGGCGCGCTGCTCCTCCCTGACAATGGAAACCTGGTCCCGCTCCCCAGATGGAGAGAAATGGACCTCGTGAGGCCCCTCCCGGACCTCCGGGCTCCCAGCCCCAGTGGTTACCGCCACCACGGCCACTCTCTCCCTCCTCAGATCAGGAGGTCGGGGGCCGATTCTCGGGCCACAACCCAGCACCCCAGGAGCTGGAGTCTGTTTCGGAGCGCTCGGTTGACCAGGAATTGGCAGTTATTCATGAGAATTGCTCTGTTTAGTCTACAAACTCATGTCAGAAAGTGTGCTTGAAAGCCACCAGGCACCGGCCCCGTACTTAGCAGCAGGGGATGTTACCCGAAAGCGAGAGGCTCCCCAGGACTCGACATCCACCCCAGCCTATTAGCTCAGCTCTGGGCTGGCCTGGCAAGGAAGCGGCTTAGACTGTATCCTCATGGGGTGAGCACTCACTCTCTGCTTCCAATCAGGAGGAAACAGGCTTACTTGGGATACATTTGACCTTTTCCCTTTTTTCTTCTTTGTTTTAGAATTCTTCCCAGATCTAGCTCTGCCCACCCTGGTCTTCTCTGTTCTCAGGCCCCTCCAAGCTCTGACATCCCCTGTTCTAAGGCCCTCCCAGCCCTGACATCCTTTGTTGTACGGCGCCTCCCCGTTGTAAGCTATAAGTTCCCTTTAAAGCGGAGCATTTCATTTTAAATGTCCTAAAGACCCTTTTATGTCCGATACTCTGCCAAATTTCTTTCAGCTCTGTCAACATTTTCAAGTCTTATGAATCATCATCAGGAAGACACGCTTCTCCTTAGGACCTATTCTTCTCCCCCCCATCCTTGTCTTTCTTTTTCAATGTATTAGTAACAACTAATTGTCCAGTCACTCATCTTCATCTAAAGATTTTTCTTTTGCTTCGATCATACGACATATAGGATGTGGAAATTTGGGGCAGAAGTCCCCAAATGTTCCTTCTTTCCCCTCAAAATACTGTTTATAATTTGTTTTACAAAGTCATATCCAGTGCAGGGTCACCACTTCCTGCCTCAGGCCTCAGTTTCCTCCTTTGTAAAATGGAGACGAGAAGGTTTGTACAAATTATGTAGCCAGAGTATGTTGTGAAGAGGCTATCATAGTAATCAGCCCCACTTCCGTCAGCTTTACTGTGGTAACATCTTCTGGACTGACCCCGGAATTGCACTGGCGAGGGGAGTTCCGGATAAGGAAACTTTCTTTCTTGTAATACGTTTCAGAACCCGCTCTCCAGATTCTGCGTGTGAAGAGCTGAGGAATCTGGGAAGTTAAAGGGCTTTCAAAGGGTCATGGAGCCAGTATATATCAGAGACAGGATTTGAACCCAGGTTTTCCTGATTCTGAGGCCAGATCCTCAGTTATTACTAGGGTTGGGTAATCCCTTTGGTTTGCCCATAGGTAACCACAGGAATGGACTGTTACAGTGATTCCCGGTTCTTTTCCTGTCCCTTGTTCCCCCCGGTGAAGTTGTTTCTAAGCTGCTCAGTTAATATACTTTCCATCTATGCTCCTGGGGCACCCCTCAATTCCAGGCCAAACTTCTTTCTGGAAGCCTCTGAATCCTGTCTTGTCAGGTTGTCTGGACCCAGTTCCCCTGGATTTTGCCCATCCTTTTGCTTCGTTTCCTGGGTTCAAGATAAGCTCAACTATTTTCTCCACTTTTCTCCCCTCCGGGTTCCTGATCACAGATTCAGAGCTGGAGAGGGAGCTTAGAGACAGTAAGTCCAAAACCATTTTGCAGATGAGAAAATGGAGTCTCCCAGGAGTTAAGGGACTTTCTGTGGAGTACACAAACTAGTCATTTTAACATTCAAAACATTGTCTTAGAGCCAACTAGTAATTGCCTCTTTTATCACGATATTTACTAGTTGCGTGACCCTGGGCAAATGATTTTGTGTCTCAGAACCTCAGTTTCCTCATCTGTAAAACGGGCAAAGTAATCAGTTCCCTTCCAGACTGCCAGAATTGTGAAGAGAGCCATTTGGGACCACCCTAGGCCACCTGGAAGAAAACTAATAGTGCCATGTGGCTACCTTGATAATTTGGCGGGGGTCTATGTTAATCCACCTGGCATCTTTCTCTTTGGGTCACTTTACAACTGCGATTCTTCCAGTATCATGGTATTCCATGGTTTTCAGCCATTCGGCATTTTGGGAAAACTTCGTGTTTAAGAGACGGACTCTTGTGTTCTTGGATGGCTGCTTAGGCTAATTGGAATGCTTTTGTTGATCCAACTTTTCTAAAGTATAATAAAAACAATTAGTTTTTCTCAATTGATAAACGGCCAAAAGATGCGAACAGGCGATTTTCAAAGGAAGGGATCCAAGCTCTCAACAGCCATATGGAAAAATGCCCCAAATCACTAATAATTAGATCAATGCAAATTAAAACAATTTTTAAGTCTCACCTCACATCCATCAGTTTGGCAAAGATGACAAAAAAGAAAACAATAAATATCGGAGGGGCTGTGGGAAGACAGACGTTAATGTGCGCTTTGGAGCTATGCGTTGGTCCGGCCTTTCTGGAAATCAGTTTGGAATTGTGGACTGTTGTGATCTTCTTCTTCTCAAAACGCAGCCAGGTGATAAAAGTTCAGATCTTTTATTATCTCCAATATAGCCCGGTTAGCTTAGAGGCCTATCTCTCTGCTTGGTTCTAAGAGCTCTTGCCACTTTGTCCTTTGCTTCTGCCTCTGCTTTCTTCAGCCTCCAGAGCCAGCACCGCTCTTCATGTCATTCCGGTGAAATCTTGACTTGTAGCTTCTTCCTCTGAAGAACTCCTTTGACTGGCCCATTGGCCTATTTATGCTCCTTCCAGAGAGAGGGATTATGGGTTTTCTCCCATAGTGCTCTCTGGCCCAACAAGCTTCAAGGGAGGTGTGAACTCATTGAACTCCAATGAGTAAAGGTGTGAACACAAGCCTTGTATTAATTAGTTCTACTTAGTACCTCTGCCCAAAACATCTTCTTGTAAGATTAGATTAACTCTAATTAGTTAGCAGTTAGTAAGGATTCCAACAGTGGACCAAGAAAATCTCTAAACTGAACATACCCCTTGACATCGCTACTGATCATTTGTTTTGAAGAGATCACGAATATTTATGGCACCTTTTTCTGTGAGGGCAAAGAACTGGAAATTTAAGTAGGCATCATCCATTGAGGAAAAGCTGAACAAATGGCTATATATGAATGTAATGGACTATTACTCTTCTGTAAGAAATGATGGATAATTTCAGAGAAACCAATATTATTGGCAAAGTGAGGTGAGCAGAACAAGGAAAATAATTTTCAAACCAACGCCATTGTAAAGATGAATATTTCGGAAAGAGTGAAGCACTCTGCTCTGTACAGTGACCAAGCGCGATTCCAGAGGCCTGAGGGTGATCCACGGTGATTTCCTCATTCTATCGCATAGATCTCATTGTCTATACTGTCATCCTTTTGCATACCTAGTCTGGGGGATACTTGCTCGAGACTGACGGCGCTTATGTTCTCCTCGGGCTCAGAGTTTTCAAGTCAGGAGCCACTCCGAGGAGAACGAGATCAAGATTTCAAGCGATACTGTCCACTAGCTTATTTACTAGAACCTGGATGACGGGAAGGAGGTGGGGGTTCTCGGCAGAAATAGAAAAGTGGGGAAGAGGGAATGAGTTGGACTAGATCCAGGTTTCTTAAACTGTGAGTCGTGACCCCAACCTGGCCTCGTGAAACCGAATGTGGAGGTCACAAACGATTTAGCAAGAGTAAAAGGTTATTCCTCCAAGATTTAATTCTTTATGTAAAAACCATGTCATTGTATGCAAATTGGCTTTTGTCTTTTTTAGATGGCGAAATTAGATGTATGCCAAAGAATTGTTTTAAAATAAATGATGCTTTATTATCAGGAAATTTGTGGTTTGTTTACCTATTTTATATACTTAGATGCCCAGAGTTGGGTAAAAATTTCTGGGCAAAAAGGGGTTATCAGTGGAAAAAATTTAACAAGCCCTGTTCTACACCAAAGCTTCTTAAACTGGGGGTCGCCATCTCATATGGGATCTTGTAATTGAATGTGGGGGGGCATGAAATGATGATTTATTCAGCAAATGTTTGATTTGTACATGTATTTTATAGACCTTTATATCTGGGATCATGTAAAAATTTCTGGGCAAAAAGTTTCAGGAGCCCTGGTATAGATGCTCCCTGGGCCCATGATGCGTATCTTGTCCGAATGCTTAGAAAGCTCCAAAACCTAATAGCATTCAGCTTACATGGAGAAAGAAATACCTCGAAATATAGCTTCATTGTGTATCTGGATTCTGGCACCATGGGCAAAGTATGAGATCATATAATATTAGGATTAAGATGAGCTGGAGAATGGGCAAGCTGAAAGGTGCCTTTAAGATACCGTAGCCCACTGACTCTCAATTTATAGTTTCCAAAAGGATGAAGTAATTCACCTAAGGATGAAGCAAGTAAGGGGCCAAGATGGGATTCATCCCCATCACCACCTTCTCTAAATCTAGCCTCCCTTCCATCAAATCATAAAGAAGATGAAAATGCCCAGAATGGCAAGAGAGGCTGACCAGTTTGGGGGGTACAAGAGCTTCCTTCAGCAGTTTCCTCAGTTGGTTAAGGATAGGTGATCGTTTCTGGGCTTTGGGCCCAGGGCCAAGACTGTAGGCCCTGCCCACCTCATCCTGTGTAATATGAAGATATGTGGGTCTCTTTGTTGAGTCCCCCAGCCTTCTCCAGAGACAGGGCCCTTAACTTGAGAGTCCCAGGAGCCCTGATGAAGAGCTAGACCCAGGAAGCATCAAAGCCTTCACAACAGCTCCGCACTTTGATGTTGCTGATAAAAGTGTAAATGACAGGGGACAGCTAGGTGGCACAGTGGACAGAGCACCAGCCCTGAAGTCAGGAGGACCTGAGTTCAAATCAGACTCGGACACTTAACACTTCCTAGCTGTGTGACCCTGGGCAAGTCACTTACCTAAGCAAAAAAAAAAAAAAAGTGACAGGCAAGTTGACATTATACCCCTGGGAACTAACCCTTGGATGCTTCCCCCCCCCCCCCCCCCCCGGTTCATTTCATCAATGTCACATTTCTGTAGCACTTTGATGTTAACAAAGTGCTTCCCCACTTTATGGTGGCCATTATACATATTAGTATCTATTTTGTGATGAGGAAACTGAGGCCCAGGGAAGTAATGTTTACCCCAGGATCATAGTGGATGGACTCTGCTATGGAACTAAAAAATGTAGCATGGTACAGTGGGAAAATCCCTAGTTTGGAGCCAGAGGACCCAGATTCAAATCACTTGTGATGTTGGGCAAGTCCTTTCCATTCCTTGGCCATCCTTTTCTCATTTATAAAATAAGGAGGGATGTGACTAGATGAGCTCTAGATTGGTGATCCTATTGTGAATTTGGGTGAATTACTTCCCGTCCCTGGGCCTCAGTTTCTACCTCTTATAACATGATAATTTTGGCCCAACTGGCTTCTGTGGATCGGTCCAGCTCTAGATCTAGGGGCTGGTGTTTTTTTAATCTGGGTAGAAATGAAGGACGGGGCAGTAAAAGTTTGCATGGCAGTTGTTTTCAAGTATTTGAAGAGCAGTCCCATGGGGACAGACTATCCTGTTTGGCCCCAGAAGGCTGCCCTGTGAGTCAGGAAAACAATTCAGGCTTGATGTCTAGGCCCAAGGCTGACTGAGCTTTTAAGGATCTTCAGAGACCCTTTAAGTCAGTTGAGGGGCAGACCATAGAGGGAATGTTCTCTGAGGCCTCTTCTAGCTCACATTCTGGATCTTTGTAACAAGTCTCGAGTTTAGCAGTGGCCTTTGGGAGTCTTCTAGGACCCAGGACACAGTTGCCATTTAGGAAATGTTTGTTGAACCGACTCATCCTTCTTTGAAACAAAGTGTAGATAAGATCTGGCAGAGCAATGGTGAAAACTTTAGATTTAGAACTTGAATTCCAGTTTTGAAATCTCCAAGCAATGTGACCTTGAACAAGAACTCGAGGCCTCAGTTTCCTTCTTTGTAAGGCTTGGCTCGGAGGATCTCTAAAGTTCCTTTTAGCTCCTGATTCTACTTTTCAGGAGATCACAATTTAGCCGGTCGGCCAATAAACATATATTAAGTATCTTGGATGAAATGATTCACGGATCTGTCGTGAAACATTAGTCTTGTAAAGATTGATAATCACAATCAATTTCTCTCTTGTCTTGGTACAGGTCTTGCTAATAACGAACAGACCCTGATGAAACCCAAACTGAGCTTCTTGGGGGACCAAGTGGTGATCCCGGCTGGTTCCCCGTTTGATGTGACTTGCAGGTAAGGATAATGAAGTCGAGGGAAAATTCAAGCCAGAGGGTATGGGGTTTCCATCATGTCACTCAGACTGACTTCCAAAAGAACCATCTCTCTCTCCCAGAGTAGTTGGCTTCCGGGGGATACTAAGGCCGGAACGATTGTCCTATCGTAAGGCTGAGGTGCCACCTCGACTCCACCAAAAGCCTAGATTCCTCAATACGATTTCTCTGTCATGCTGTTGTACTATGGGATGCGTTGAATCCCACGAGATCTTAACCATCCCTTTGAATGGATCCTCTATGACAGTGATCCTCAAAGTGTAGTCCAAAGAATTGTTGGGGTCTCTGAAGCCCTTTCCGAGGGTCTACAGATCAAAATTATTTTTTATTTCTAATATAGTAAATAGCTATAAATATAACCCGTGTGAACAAAACTCTTTGAACCGATCCTCGATAGTTTTTTTTTTAACAACATGAAGATACTGAGAACGAAAGTTTGAGAACCACTGCTATGGTGTCCAGAGTAGCTGGAGGATCTTGCTCACATCCCTGCCAGATGAAGACATCGGACCAGGTAGCTAGTGCCAAAGCTCTCCGTCTCCTGAACTTGATCTTGGCTATCAACGCAACAAAAACGTTCAAAATCAATTAATCAACCAATCCACATGTGCTTATTAAGCACCTGCTATGTGGGGTAATGAAGAAAAAGAAGGAATCTATCTCTATCCTGGAAGAGCTTACCTTCTAACAGAGGAGACAAAAAGTACTGATAGAGTGTGTGTGCGTGTGTGCGCGCACATGCACGCACATATACACACATAATGTATACACACATATATAATAAATCCAAAGGGCAGCTAGGTGGTACAATAGAGTGCCAGCCCTGGATCAGCAGGACCCAGGTTTAAATCCATTGCAGAAAGGAACTGTATGCCCCTGGGCAAGTCACCCTGTTTGCCTCCATTTCCCCTTCTGTCAAATGACCCAAAGGAAATGACAAATCACTCCAGTATCTCTACCAAGAAAAATCCCAAATGGGGTGACAGAGTCAGCTCTGACTGAAAAAAAACCCGACTGAGCAAGAAAACAGTAAATCTAAGAAGACTGAACACATCTACCGATGGTAAGCAGGGAAAGTGGCACCGGGCAGCTGAGGAAAGGCTTCAAGATCTGACCCATTTGGCCTCATGTATTGATTGAAGATAAGCCTTGACTCTAGGCACGAAAACGGCCAAGCTCGGGGTTCTTTGGACAGCTGGAGAAAGACAATCTGAAGGCCGGAGACAGCTGGTGGCTTGGGCAGCTCCTGTTTGGGCTTAGCTGGGAGCTGCTCTTTCCTTTGTCCTTCTTTGGTTGCTGCCAATCCTAGGTCATACCCTCGTGTGGAGCTCTGAATAGGGGCCCCGGGAGGAAAACTCCGAGGGGCTTGGCGTGGGGCGGTCCCAAAAATGATGGGCTCTCATGGAACATAGCTCCAGTATAAACATCCATGAAACCCCGATTCGGACCACGGGCGACCGGTGAGACTTGTTTCAGCTGACAACAAGCAAAGGACCACAATTATTATTAGATGCAAGGGTTTGAATTTAGGAATTCTTTCAGGTTTTTGGTAGGCAAAGCAACGTGACTTCCCGTTGTTATTTCCGGCTTCTCTGTGTGAAATGGCTCTCTGCTTCAGTTGGTAGAGATAAAATATTGCCCCCCTCCCCCCCAGTCCGTGAGGATCAATGTCATCCATGATGGCATGTTTTGTAAAACATGGAACAGAAAAACCAAGCCTATGTTAATAAGATTGAGTAGCAATTAAGTTTAATTTCATTAAGTGTTACTAAGTTGTGACCCCTCCTTTGTATCCACTCTCTGCTCTTGATCTTACTTCATGTGCTAAAGGGGATGATAACCCTTTGAAATCCCTTTCTTCTTCTGCTGTTTCAAAGAAACCAAGGCCTAGAGAATCTTGGTCTCTTTAAGGAGTTACAGGATGGAGGGCGCTTTTTGGAAGTGGGATTTAATTTCTCTTGAAGAGAACCGAGACAGAGCCTCCAGGTTGTTGGGAGGGTTTGAGTTTGGGTTTGGGTTTTTACTTTGCCGTGGGCTTCGGTGATCATCACCACTTTCTCTGAAATTCAGCTGAGAGTCAAGATTCAGTTTTGTTTGGATTGGTTTTAAGAAGCCAGTTTCCTAATTGTATAAATATGTTTACATCTATTGGATTTAATCTCTATTTTAACGTGTATAACATATTTTGGGTTGCTTGCCATCCAGGGAAGGGGATTAGGGAAAGGAGGGGAAAATTTGGCACACAAGGCTACGCAAGGGCCGATGGTGAAAAATTATCCGTCCATATGTTTTGAAAATAAAAAGCTTTAACAAAAAATGAAAAGAAAAGATCTTTGAAATGGTCAAAGGATAGGAATAGACAATTTTCAGATGAAGAAATTGAAACTATTTCTAGTCATATGAGAAGGTGCTCTAAATTACTATTGAGCAGAGAAATGCAAATGAAGACAACTCTGAGATACCCCTACGCAGATTGTCTAGATTGGCTAGAATGACAGGAAAAGATAATGCTGATGCTGAATGTTGGAAGGGATGTTGCAAAACGGGGACACTGATACATTGTTGGTGAAATTGTGACCATATCCAACCATTCTGGAGAGTGATGTGGAACTATGCTCAAAAAGTTATCAAACTGTGCATCCCCTTTGATCCAGCAGTGTTACTACTGGGCTTGTATCCCAAAGAGATCTAAAAGGAGGGAAAGGAACCCACATGTACAAAAATGTTTGTGGCGGCCCTGTTTGTAGTGACAAGAAACTGGAAACTGAGTGGATGCCCATCAGCTGGAGAATGGCTGAATAAGCTATGGCATATGAATATTATGGAATATTATTATTCTGTAAGAAACAATCAGCAAGATGATTTCAGAGAGGCCTGGAGAGTCTTACATGAACTGTTGCTGAGTGAAATGAGCAGGGCCAGGAGATCATTATATACCTCAACAACAAGACTGTATGAGGATGTATTCTGATGGAAGTGGATCTCTTCAACAAGGAGATGGTTCAGACCAGATCCAATGATCTTGTGATGAAGAGATCCATCTAACCCAGAGAGAGGACTATAGGAATTGAGTGTGGTTCACAACACAGCATTTTCACTCTTTTTATTGTGTTGTGCTTGCTTTTATTTTTTCTCATTTTTTCCTGTTTGCCTTGATTTGTCTCATGCAGCAAGAGAATTGTCTAACTATGTATGCATATAGTGGATCTAACATATATTTCTATGTTTAGAATGTTTCACCATGTTTAACATATGTTGGATTACTTGCCATCTGGGGAGGGGGTGGGGAGAGGGGAGCGACAAATGGAACACAAGGTTTTGCAAGGGATAATGTTGAAAAATTATCCATGCCTATGTTTTGAAAATAAAAAGCTTTAATAAAAACACAAAATTCATCATTCAAATGAAAAAAAAGAAGCCAGTTTCCAAGGGATATTGTGGGCTCAGGGTGCAGGCCCTTGAATCTCCTAGATATTGAGTCCTGAATGAGGACTCTTGGTAAATCCCTCAGCTTCTCCCAGGCCTCAGCTGTCTCATCCATCCAATGGGGATAGGACCATAGCACTGCCTTGCTTATAAAGTATTTAAGCTCAAAAATAAAAAAAATATGGTTGTTATTGTTATTAAGTGTCTGAGGCTCAAATCCAGACTCAGACATTTAATATTAATTCGCAATCATCGTGATTATTATTGTTAATACTAAGGAGAGTACGAACAACAACAGTCATGCCTGAAATGACTGAATAACAACAACTGAGTGTAGGAATAGAGGAGAGAAAAGCAGATGGGGTCATGTTTGGGGGAGGGCCTTGACTACCAGAAGCTTATCCTGTAGGGAATTTGGTGATTCTCTTATATAGACTAAATTGATAAAGGCAGAGATGTGTAGATAATGTCAAATCAACTGGTGTTTACTGAGTGCTGTGCTAGGTCTGACCTTTCAACCCGTCTTGTAGGTAAAAAGATCAAGAGTTTTCAATGAGCACCTTTCTCCTTTTCCCCCAAAGCATCAGTGTTACTTGAGGGGTCAAAGGTCGGTGTTGCCTTGGGCGTCACGGGGAGTCGCTTTGGGGGTCAAAGAGTCAGCATTACTTTGGGGGTCGAAGAGAGTTAATTTGGGGGTGAGTATTCACTTTGAGAGGCAAAGAATTCAAAAGAAGAATGGCTTAGCTTCTCCTATTCCATGTTACTTCCTGTTTTTGCATTCTAAATCTTAGAGGCAGTTCAGGGAGGTAGAGAATGGAGAGATGACCCTGGAATCAGGAAGATCTCAACTGAGAACCAACCTTAGAGACTTAAGAGCTGTGTGACCCTGGACAAGTCTCTTCATTCTATGTGCCTCAGTTTCTTCCTCTGTAAAATGAGTTGGAGAAGAAAATGGCAAACCGCTCCGGTGTCTCTGCCAAGAAAACCCCAAATTGGGTCACGGAGAGTTGAACACAAGTGACCAACAATATTATTGTTGTTATTATCATTTAATTTACATGATTTCATAATTAACTGCATCAAGAGAGAAAGAAACAAGCCACATATGGAGAACGTCTATGTCCTGATGAGGTTTATTTGTAGTCAGTAGAGATCTGGGGATGAGATGTTTGGGCTTCACGTCTGCACCCCCGGTCAGATCCACTGATGAAGCAGAGGTCTGTGTTCCCGGATGAGCCCATGACAATAGGGGAGTCCAGGCATAAGCACCTGCCCCTCCCCTTCCTCACGGGCTCACAATCTTCCTATTTTTAACCTTAAGGCTCCCATTGCTTCTGCTCGCCCTTTCCCAGTTGTTGTGAGTGTTAAATGAAATGACACAAGGAGAGGCAGCCGAGTGGCCCTGCAGCGGATACAGCACTGGGCTGGACTCAGAAGGACCCGAGTTCTAATCTGGCCTCAGGCATTCGCTAGCTGTGTGACCTTGAGCCTGTGGGAACCATGATTGCTTCAAGGAGAGAGACAGACAGAGATAGATAAAGATTCACCCCCATCCTCCCAGAGAGAGAGAGTGAAAGAGAGAGAGACAGAGAGACAGACAGACAGACAGACAGACAGACACACTCAGAGAGGGAGAGAAAGACAGAGAGAGACAGAGGGGGAGAGAGAGAGACAGAGGGGGAGAGAGAGAGAGACAGACAGACAGAGAGACAGAGAGGAGAGAGAAAGACAGAGAGACAGAGAGGAGAGAGAGGGAAACAGAGAGAGAGACAGAGGGGGAGAGAGAGACAGACAGAGACAGAGAGACAGAGAGGAGAGAGAGAGAGACAGACAGAGAGACAGAGAAGAGAGACAGAGGAGAGAGAGGGAAACAGAGAGAGAGAGAGAGAGAGAGAGAGAGAGAGAGAGGAGAGAGAGAGAGGAGAGAGACAGAGACAGACAGATAGAGAGACAGAGAGGAGAGAGAGAGAGGGAAACAGAGAGAGAGGAGAGAGAGGGAAACAGAGAGAGAGAGAGAGAGAGAGAGAGAGAGAGAGAGAGAGAGAGAGAAAGAGGAGAGAGACAGAGACAGACAGATAGAGAGACAGAGAGGAGAGAGAGAGAGGGAAACAGAGAGAGAGGAGAGAGAGGGAAACAGAGAGAGAGAGAGAGACAGAGGGGGAGAGAGGGACAGACAGAGAGACAGAGAGAGGAGAGAGAGGGAAACAGAGAGAGAGAGAGAGACAGACAAAGAGACAGAGAGAGAGACAGAGAGAGGAGAGAGAGGGAAACAGAGAGAGAGAGACAGAGGGGGAGAGAGAGACAGACAGAGAGACAGAGAGGAGAGAGAGAGAGACACAGAGAGAGAGACAGAGACAGAGAGAGAGAGAGAGAGAAGAGAGAAGAGAGACAGAGAGAGAGAGGGAAACAGAGAGAGAGAGACAGAGAGAGAGACAGAGAGGAGAGAGAGAGAGAGAGAGAGAGAGAGAGAGAGAGAGAGACAGAGACAGAGAGAGGGAAACAGAGAGAGAGAGAGAGACAGAGAGAGAGACAGAGAGGAGAGAGACAGAGACAGACGGATAGAGAGACAGAGAGGAGAGAGAAGAGAGAGGGAAACAGAGAGAGAGAGAGACAGAGGGGGAGAGAGAGACAGACAGAGAGACAGAGAGGAGAGAGAGAGAGACAGAGAGAGAGAGACAGAGAGAGAGAGAGAAGAGAGACAGAGGAGAGAGAGGGAAACAGAGAGAGATAGAGAGACAGAGAGAGAGACAGAGAGGAGAGAGACAGACAGAGAGACAGACAGGCAGAGACAGAGAGAGATACAGAGAGAGAGACACAGAAATACACACAGAGAGACAGAGACAGACACACCCACCCCCACCCACACAGAGGCCTATGTAGGTAAAGTATTTCTCAAACTTTATTAGTGCTATAGAAATGAGCTGTCATTATTACCATTATTATGCCGCTGTGGGGAAGGTAGATGACTAGAGAGAGCAGCCACTGCCGAGTCCCTGACAGGTAGGCCAGTTTGACTGAACCTGGAACTCTTGACCGCACATCAAGCTTCTAAGCCCAGGCTTGCCTCCAGGCCCGAGTAGCCGCTGAGGATAAAACTAGAGGAGCCCACTGAAACGGCCATGCTGGAAGACTTTTAGTGCTGTCTAGTATATTGTACACGTGTCCATCATGCTGACCGTGAGCTCTGGCCCTTGGTCAGAATCCCACTGTGGCAGCCTCAGTGATCCGTCCGACCCTCGCGCCCCGGCACAGAGGCATTATTTATCCTCGTGGTACAGAGTTCCAGGTTGAGCCAAACAGGCCCGTTTCCGTTTCTGTCACCCGCCTCTTGGTCTTTGGCACCAGCCTACGGTGCAGGCCCCTTTTCAACCTGTGGGAATACTTCAAAGTCAAGCCCAGGTACCAGTTTTACCCAAATCCTTGCTGACTGCTCTCTCCTCCAATTCTCATCTTTTTCTCTTTGTGCCCTCAGTTTCTCTGTCCCTCCCTCCTTTCCTTTTTTCCCCATCTCCTTTTCTCTCTTTCTGTCCCTTTCTCTCTGTATCTTTGTGTGTATTTCTGTCTCTGTCTCTCTGTCTCTGTATGTGTGTGAGAGAGACGCACATACAGAGATAGTCTGGAGAGAGAGAGAGAGAGAGAAAGAGAGAGAGAGAGAGAGAGAGGGAGGGAGGGAGGTGTTTTTCTCTGTCCGTCTGTCTGCCTTTCTCAGATATACCCATTAGCATAGATGTCTCTCTCCTCCACGTACCATCTGAGCTCCTTGGAGGTGGGGGTCTCTTTCTTTTGTGTCTTTGGGATCCCGTTACTGAGCAAGGTACCTTACGCTGAGACACGTGTGAACGTTTGCTGGGTTAGCCTGGATTTCTAGGCCTTGCCCAGTGCTTCCAGATGCCTAGCGGGGCTCTACTTCTTAAACTAACGGGTCAAAGATGAAAAGCCTGGGGAAACTGGCCCCCAGGGGCCAGGCCGTGAATATGGGATGGGAAAATTAGTCAGGAGACTCGGGAATCCAACACACTGCTTATTTCTCCCCAGGAAGATGGTGGGGGAGAGAGCTTGCCACTGGGAATGTCACAACGGGTCCAAGGCATGAGAATCATCTGCCAGAGTCTCAGGGGATTCCCCGGGACCACAGTGCTGCTTTCCCAGAACATTCCCAGAACTCTTAACGTAATCCAACCTGATTTCCAGGAAGACATCTTGGAGAAGCTTCACAAATAGGAACTCCTTGTTGGCATGAGCTTGCCAAGTGACCAGAAAGTCCTTGGAGGAACTTGCGCTGGAGAGGACCTCTGAGGCCATTTTATTTCATTCTCAATTTACAGAAAAGGAAACTGAGGCCAGGAAGTATTTTACTCGGGTTGTAGATCCTCTGAGTCTCAAGCCGGTGGTCTTCCCACCGTACCACATAATATTTGCTTCCTCTGCCATTGTAACATGTATGTATCCCTTCCTAATGGCAGTCATTCAGTCCACAAGACACGTTTTTGAAACATGAATTTACTTCCCTCTCGGTGCCAGGCCCAGGCTAGAGAAACAAAGAAAAGAGACCTGGCTAGTCTCGAAGGAGGTAGAAACATGCACGTGGGCGAGGGCAGACGCCCCGCCGGGATCACTCTGGATTCTGTTCTCTCTGTCCTGGGCTGAGGCGCCTCCATTTTTGTTTCGTCAGGAGAAGGTCTTGCAGGCTACATGTATCTGGTTCGTCTCAGAGAGGCCAGATAGATTTATATCAGCATTGCATTTGCTATCCCCATACTTTCCCCCTTTCTTGGCAGGCTCCTGGATCAACCAGTAAGTCAAGAGATTTTTATTTAGCACCTACTATGTGCCAGGCACTGTGCTAAGTCCTGGGAATACAAAAGGAGCAAAAAGACAGTCCCTGTCTTCAAGGAGCTTCCAATCTAATAGAGGAATAAATAGGCAAACAACTATGTATAAGCAAGCTATATAGATGATGAACAGGGAAGGTGCTAAAATTTAAAGGCACTTCCTATAGGAAGTGGGACTTTACTGGGCCTTAAATAGCACAGGGCTCAGAGTCTGGAAGACCTGAGTTCAAAGGCAGCTTCAGATGCTTGATACCCGTGTGACTTTGAACATTTAACATCTCTGCCTCAGTTTCCTCACTCTAAAATGGGGGCGATGATAGCATCTATCCCCCAACGTTATTGCGAGGATCAAATGAGATATTTGCAAAGCACGTAGCACAGTGCCTGATATACTTTCCTTCCTACTGTAACACGGACTCCCCTGGTCACGGTCCCTGTCCTCGTGAAGCTTGCAGTCTAATAGGAAACAAAACCTAGAAACCAATAGAATCCAAGCAAGCTCTATTAGGATAAATAGGAATAATGACCCAGAGGGAAGGCACTAGAATGAAGAAGGTTGGGGAAGGTTTCCTGTAGGAGATGGAACTTTAGTGGAGACTTAAAGGAAGTAGGGAGGTCAGTAGTCAAAGAGGAAGAGGGCGATTTTAGCAGCCAGAGAGAATGCCCAGAGCGAAAAGGTAAAGTTTCCTGTTCCTGGAACAGCCGGGAGGTCAGGGTCACCGGAGTAGGTGGAGGGGAGTGAGGGCAAGAAGATGGGAAAGGCGAGAGGGGTCGGCGCTTTTGGCGGCTGGATTGAGGACTGATGGAGATGAGGAAAGACTTAAAGAAAGGAGCCCATTCCGCCTAAGCAGCTATCGCAATAATGAAGCGAGGCGAGGAAAGTCCGCACCAGGGTGAGGGGAGCGTCAAAGGAGAGAAGGGGATGGACCGGAGAAATGCCGCCGAGATGAAGTCCGCGGGGTTTGGGCAACAGCTTGGATCCGGGGGCGGGATGTGAGACGGGAGTCCGGGATGCTGCTTAGCTTGTGAGTCTGAAGGACTGGGAGGATGGCCGTGTGCTTATAGCAATAAAAAAGGTAGGAGATGGAAGGGAAGTGGGGGGAAGGAGAATGAGTTCTGTCTGTTTGGAGAACGCCGAGTTTCTGATGTCCACTGGACATAGTTTGAGATGTCTGAAGAGCAGTCAATTAGAGATGGGAGATCAAAGAACAAGCTGAGGGTTATGGGAGCATAGGTAGATTTGAGAATCATCAACATGGAAAGTCATGATATCCATGGTAGCGGATGAGCTCACCACGAAGGAGCATAGAAGGCCCAGGGGACACCCGTGGTTAGAGGGGGTGATCTGGAGGAGGATCCAGCAAGGGAGGCAAAGAAGGAGCAGTTAGAGAGGGAGGAGGGGAAACAGGAGAGAGGGGTGGCCTGAAATCCTGGACAGAAAAGAGGATCACGGAGGAGAGGATGATCTACAGTGGACAGTTCTTTGTAAAGTTCAGGGGTAAAATGAATCACTAAGTCTTGTTTCTCACTGAACTCAGAGATCATTTTGATTTCAGATTTCTGATGGAGTAGAGAGACATTGTGGGAACCCGCCTCTACTCAGGAACATGGATATCTTGGTCAGAAAGCTGGGGTGGAGAGCATTTAAAGCAGGGTTTTCTAAACTTTTCCCACGCACAACCCTTTTTGCTGAGAAATAGATAGATATAGATACACACACAAGTATATAAAATAGATATTCAAATTAGACATTTACTGACAGGAAATCATCATTCTGTGACCCCCACATTCAGCTCCATGGCATCAGAGGGGGCCATAACCCACAATTTAAGAAGCTTTGATTTCAACATCGCATCCCTCCCAACGCAGACACAACGCTCTGCACAGAGTAGTGCTTTCCCAAAGGATTGTCGAGTGAATTGGATTCAGTCAGACAGGCGAGCGATACACCGGGCAAAACCCTGGCTGTGCGGTCCCTCGTCTAAGGCCTCGCGGGATGTAAGTGGCAAAGACCCCTCTCCGTCTCCCTCTCAGGCTTTCGGCTCCCTCCACCGGGAAGCCGAGGAGGTTGAACCATGGAGCCCTTGAGGACAATTCTAGCTCAGAATTCTGTGAATTCTAATTGGCCCGGACGAGTTTCGGGCCATAAGGTCATACGTCTACTGCTGTGGGAAATCAAGTCTTTCCCTGATTCAAATGTAGGCGACTGGTATGACCACAGGCAAGAATATTGGAGGAAGGGAATATATTCCACAGCGAGCATCGGTTTTTCTCCTGCTTAAGATGCCAAAAAGGTTTCAGTTCAACGTGACCGTGTCTTCTTACGCTGTGCAGAGAATGCAAAGCGGTGAATTCTGAGTGCCACGTGTCGTCTAAGCTTCACTGTTTTCCTGGTGCTTAGGGTAGCGCTTTCCATTAGTCAATCAAGAAATATCGATTAAGTATCTGCCATGTGCCACTTATTGTATTAAGGGTTGGGGATAGAGGCAAAAATGATAGTCCTCGCCCTCCGGGACAGCTAGGTGGCGCTACGATGCGTAAAACATTGGGATCGGCTTCAGGAATGCATGAGTTCAAATCCGGTCTCAGATATTTACTAGGTGTGAGACCTTGGGTAAGTCACTTAGTCCTATTTGCCCCAGTTTCCTCACCCATAACATGAGGGTCATAAGAGCACCTGCCTCCAAGTGCTGTCATGAAAATCAAACAGTTATATTTGTAAAGCACTTGGCACAGTGTCTGGCATATGGCAGGTACTCTACAAATGCTAGTTGTCAAGGAGCTCATCTTCCCTAGGGGGAGACGACACATGAAGATAAATATCTGGATAAATAGATTTTGTTGTTTAGTCATTTTAGTTCCGTTCAGCTCTCCGTGACCCGATTTTTGGGTTTTCTTGGCAAACCTACTAGAGTGGTTTGCTGTTTCCTTCTCTAGCTCGTTTTGCAGATAAGTAAATCGAGGCAGACGGGGTGAACTCAGATCTTCCTGACTCCAGTCCTGCCTGATACTCTACCCACTAAAACACCACCTAGATGCCTAGATAGATGGATAGCTCGATAGAAAAGTAGAAAGAAAGAAAAGTAATTAATAGAAAGTCATTTGGTGGGAAGGGTAGTAAGTTGGTGGGGGATCGGGAAAGGTTTCATGTTGGAAGTCGGTTAGCTTGAGCTAAGCATTGTGGGAAAGTAGGAATTCTAAGAAAGGGAAGTGAGAAGGGAAAGCATCCCAAGCAGTTGCATCCTGTGTGAGGGAAAGCCAGAAGAACAGCTCAGCCGGAATGGAGGGGATGAGGGAAAAGGCCATAATTTAGATTCAGTCTGGAAAGGTTACATCGAATCCAGATTGGGAAGCCAGACAGAGTACTTTGTAATTTGCCCCAGAGGTAATAGGGAATCACTGGAATTTACCGAGAAGTGACCGGTCAAGTCTTGTGTTTTCAGAATCACTCGGGTGGCTTGTAGATGATGGATTAAGTGTGGGAGAGACTTGAGGCGGGGAGACCAATTAGGAGGTTACCGGGAAGTGATGAAGGCCTGAACACTTAAGGCATTCTTCCATTCATTCAGTCAAACATTTATTAAGCATTTACTGTATACTGGGTCCCATCCTAGGTGCTAGGAAGACAAAGTCCCAAACAATTCCGGTTTTCAGGGATAGTCCATTCTAAGGAGGGGGGTAACTCGCATATAAATAGACACGTACAGGATAGTACAGAATAGATGGCATATAGTCTTCTTTCCGAGAAGATCCTTCAAAAGCGAGTGACCACCTATTGGCTTCCCACTGTTCTCTTGGGATAAATTTGGGGAATCCTGGGCCACCTCTAGGTTCAGTTTCCCACGGCTGTTGGACATCTAAGGTTCTACCTGCTCACTCTCCCGATAGGACTTCCATCTCCCACTTATCCTGGGAGGTTGGGGCCAAGGCAGACTACATTTCCAGAATGATTATCCTACCCCAGCTGTGACTGATAATGCGTCTCTCCGGTTTGTTCCAACAGGGGATCTGCCCCACTAGTCTGGCACTGGGTCAACAGCTCCTCCAGTAGCTCCTTTCGCATAGCCGAGCACCCGTGTCCCGATGACGCTCTGCTGGTCTGCAGTCAGCTCACCATCTTCAGCATGGTGGCCAGTGATACTGGCTACTTCACCTGCAGCTACAAGGACGTCCCTGATTCGGAGGACCCGAGCTTCATGACCAGGGTGTACGTGTATGTCAAAGGTGAGTGTGGTCTTTCTTCTCTCTCTCTGCTCCCACGTGCTAGGGTTTGCCGTGCCGTGCCCTCTGGGCCATCAGGCACGCAGATAGGTTCGATATCTTTCTAGGGGAGTGAGGAGGAAGGAAGTGTATATACCTCATGGGCTAGAAAATACCCAAATCCAAGCTAAGGTAGCGTGGCAAAATGTGAAAACAAATGCATGAGGAAGGAGGCAGAGCAGGTGATTTGTATCCAAGTTTTCTTAGTCTCTTTGAGACCTTGGGTTAGACATTCAATCTTTTAAAGTCTCACTTTCCTCTGCAAAATGAGATTCTTAGGTCATAGATTTAGGAATGGGAGGAACTCTGGAGGCCATTTGGTCTGAGTACTTTCTTTTCTTTTTTAAAAATTTTCAATAGTATTTTCTTTTCCAAATACATGTAGTTTGCAATATTCATTTCAACTTCACATTGCAAATTTTTCTCCCTCCCTCCCTCCCTCCCTTATCTCTGCCCTTACAAGATAGGAAACAATAGGTTGGCACTTTATTTTCTAAAAAAGGGAACTGAGACCTAGAAAAATGAAGTAACATTTTCAAAGTCATGAAGATACAAAGTGATAAGACAGCAGATTTGAACCCAGGCCCTCAGAATCCAGAACCAGCAGCCATCATTCTAGCTCTGAATTTAGAAGAGAGAATGGCAGAGCCAGGAGGGATTATAAAACAGAGAAGAGCAAAGCTGGAAGGTGTGTGTGTGTGTGTGTGTGTGTGTGTGTGTGTGTGTGTGTGTGGGTAGAAGTAGATAGAGTACTACCCTAGAATCAGGGAGATTTGAATTCAAATCTGACTCAGATACTTCCTATCTGTGTAACTTTGGGCAAGTCACTTAATCTCTCTCTGCCTCAGTTTCCTCATCTGTAAAGGGGGATCATAACTGCACCACATCACAAGGTTGCAGTGAAGCTCAAATGAGGCAAGATTTGTAAACATTTAGCCCGGTGCCTGCAATATTGTAAGCATTTAATAAAGATTTGTTTCCTTCCTTCTCATTTTTTCAGAGATGTTAGGAATTGAAACCCAGAGGTACCTTATACAAGGTCCCACAATTACCCTAGATTTGGAAGAGAACCTGACTTTGAATTCTGCCTCTTCTGCTATATTAAACAGTCCCTTTCCTTGGCCTCCTACTAGAGTGTGGATGAGGAAAGAATCAGAGGAGCTGAGAAGCTTGGTGTGGGTTGGGGGAGTTAGAACTTCCACCAAAAAGATTATCCCCTTCCAATAAAATCCATGTTTCTGGAACATTTGAAGCTTTCTAAGCTTTGTACACATTCTTCACTACAATCCTGTAGATTAGCTCGTTCAAGGATTATCCCTATTTTTCAGATAAAGGAAACTGAGGCTCAGAGAGAAGTGATGGCCCTCATGGTTCATAAGTATCAAAGGGTAGGCATTCGAACCCCCTCCAGATCCAATGGTCTTTTCCCCACCCTACAGTGTCTGCCCCTGTTGTTCCTTCCCTAGACTGTTCCACTTTTTCTCTCCCTATCTTTTGGGGTCATTTAAAGCTAGTATCCTTTTCCCAAGGATGCCTTACAAGTTGAGCCGGACATCGGGAGGGCTTTGGAGGCCCTTTCCTTCCAGCTGAAGAGGAAGGCGCCTCCCACCTGGTCCTTCTCTCCAGCACCTCCCTAGTGTGCTCTCCGGGGCCGGGACCTCTTCGTCGCTCCAGTTTGGAATTCTAATTTCCTCTTTGAGCGTACCATGGCTGCTGCCTCCGATTCCTGGGCCACAGCGGGCGTCTTCTCCTGGAAATGTGCTTCAGGCCCTTACTAGTCAGCTCCTATGGAGTCATTGTCCCTCTCCTTTCCTAAAGGAGCTGTCAATTCCATTAGGGGACTGATTTTTCCCCCCAGCCATTCCCCAGCCCCCTCAACCTTCCCAGTTCTGGTGCTGAGCTGCATGGTCTCCTCATTACACATCACTCGTTAGTCAGGAGCAGAGAATCCCAGAGCCGGGACGAACTTCCAAGGGCATTTGGTCTGAATCATATTGAATCACAATCCCCTCTATAATACCCCTTCCAGGAATCATTTAGCCTTTGCTGAAAACCTCCAATGATGGAGGAGCTCCCTAGCTTTTGAAGAAGCCCATTGCTAGTATGGAGCCTCTATAACTCTTTACACCTTTACGCATTTCATTCTAGTCTTACCATTATAGCTCACATTTTGAGAACGATGTCAAATAATAGGAAAATGGGATATTCTTGCTTTATCCCTATTTCTATTGGGAAAACTTAGAGGGTTTCTCCATTGCAAACCATGCTACCTTTTTGATCACATTCGAGAAGAACCTTTCCATCTCTAGGCTTCTAAGGTTTGTACCAAATGAGATTGAAAATGAATCAAAAGCTTTTTTTCAGCAATCATTGAAATAATTGGGGTTTGTTAAATCTTTGTTATTTATAGGGTTAATTTTGCTTTTGTTTGTTTTCTTCTTCATTTGACCAGGCCTGTGAGTTTATCAATACAAAGAACACTCAGTGAGCAATTTCCTCTATCAATGCAAATTACTATTTTCTCTTTCACTTAGTCTGAGAGAAATGCTTTCCATATATATGTATATGTATTGATATATATTACATATATTGACAAATTCTGTGTGTGTGTGTGTGTGTGTAATATAGTGCTTAGCACAGTGCCTGGCATAGTAAGTAGGTACTTAACAAATTTTTATTGATATATATATATATATATATATATTTATAGATATACATTTATAGATGAATGCTGTTTGTGTGTGTGTGTGTGTGTGTGTGTGTGAGATGAACTTTAAATGTCAGAAAAGAAAGTTCTTAGTTGATCCTACAGGTAGATGAGGAGTCCGTGTTTTTCATTTTCACATTAACAATCAACAAAAATAAGTTTATTGTTTTCTTTTTTGTGAATCGTTCTTACATTCTTGGTATGACTCCAATTCAATCACTGGAAATTATTTTCTGAATGTGTTTCTCTAAGTCTGTTTGTCAGGACTTTACTTAACGTTTCTTCATCCATTAGGGAGAGGGATTCATAGATGTCTTTTTATGCTTTTTTTGGATGTTGGGACAGTTTTTGTCTCATCATAAAAGGCAGTTGGCACAGTGCCTTCTATCCCTATTTTTGAGAATAATTTTGATAGAGCAGGTTTTACATTTTCCCTGTCACTCACTGAGCTTTTTAAAATGATGAATAAATAAAATGACCACTCTCCCCCCACCTTCATGTCTTTATGTCACCCTTTCTACATGCAAATAAACATTTCCTTTCTTAATCTTTTATTACCGCCTGAAATTATTTAGCTTTCAATTTGTTCGGTTTCAGAGTTTAAAGCCCAGACCACCTGGTTTCCTTTGAAGAAATAATTCCAGTGTGTTCCTTTTCATGAGCATATTCTTTGATGTTTTGGCTCATCCTTTTGAGATTTATTATGTCGGCAATTTCAGCTGAGGTCTCTTACTCTCAGGGATGTCTCATTCCAATTTTATATTTCTTGTAACTCCAGAGTAATCCCAAGATGCCCATTCTTACTGTTTCTTTCTTAAAATCGAGCTAGTTTTTTCTTCTCCCATGAAAGATTTGTTCTTTGATATTGTCATTCCAAAAATGGACTATGTTTCTCAACAATTTAAATTCAAGGTTTATTTCTGCCGATGTCTTGGGGATTTCCTTGACCCAAACTTAGTCATCTGCATCTAATAATTCCGGGAAGGGGTTCCATATGATTTCCTGGAGTATGGCATTCAGTTTTTCTTTTCGTATTTTTTAAGAAGACCTTTGATCCATAGATTAATTTTTTTGCAGCCTATCCTACACTTCAATATTATGGTTTGTAAAGCTATCATGTTCCATTTTTTAAAAAAATATTTTTTCCTTCTTTGTCTCCTTTTTAAAAAATCCTTTGTGTGTCTTTTTTCCTTCTAGAATCCACTAATAGGGAGAGTCATTTTATCTTTTGTTCTAAAATCTTAAGTGTCTGGCTAATCTTGTTGATTTTCTTATTCCAAAAAAGAATTCTTATTCCAGTCTTTACTTCTTAGATTGCTTTTATTTCTTTTCATTGTTTTTTTCTGAACAAACAAACCTTTAGGAGGTTCCTAAAGTCATTCTACTGAAGTGCCCAGACCAGTGGACTGATGAGTTGGTCTTCTTGCCATTGCTGAGTCTTCTGAATTTGGAGATATTTTAACTTGTATTATTTGACATAATAGATAGAAAATTGCTCCTATGGAATCTCTAGCTCTTCCATTTTCTTAATTTTCCTTCATCCCCATTTTATAGTGGAGGAAATGGAGACTTAAACTTTAAATGACTTGCTGAAACATCACAGAACTACCACATAACAAATCTGTGGGACTTGAGGTAAATTACAAGCCTCAGTTTCTTCCTCTATAGAATGAAAGAATTAACCTACAAGTTCACTAACATCCTCTTCCAGTTCTAAATCCTCAGACTCCATGAACCTAGGGAGGTATCAAAGAAACTATGAAGGGAGAGATTTGATTTGGATTGAGCAAATGAAGGAATCTTTCATTCATCCTTTCCTTGATCAAAAACACTGGCTGTAAAAATGGTTTTTCAACTTTTTGCTTCCCTTCTAATCTTGGTTGCATCGGCTTTCTTTCTGCAAAACCTTTTTAATTTAATGTAGTCAAAATTAACCATCCTTTCCTTCAACATTGTTGAAATGTCTGTCATTCAACAAACATTTTTCTAGCATCATCCATGTGTAGTTCACGGTTCCAGGCATGCTATAAAACAAAAAGAAGATTAAGATGTGGTTCTGATCCCATAGGGATTTCCAGTCTAGTTGGGATGGGTTGGTTGGACCTGTCATCCCACTAGCGTTAGACACTTCCTTGATCGATGCAGACGGGTTACTCAGATATTTGCCTAGAGGACACTCAGAGGTGGCCAATATATGTCTGAGGTAGAACATGGAGGCATGTTTTTTGACTCCAAGGCTATTTATAGTCCATTGAACCACCCAGATTATTTTAGCTGGGGCAATACGATATATTTTTGGGGAAAGGCAGACACGTCAAATCAGATTGTCAGAGCTAGAAGACCATACACTCAACACCTTCTTTCAAGAGAGAGGGATACTGAGATTCCAGGAAGGGATGTGTTTTGTTTGAAGTCACAGAGCTGCTAATATCTGAGCAAGGGCCCAAATGCAGTCTTTGAAGGTTGGATTAGATGATGTCTAAGGAGTGACCCCTTCGTTCTACTATCCTCTGGTCCCATTTACATTCTATCTAGCTTTCTCCCTTCATCAATCTAGAAATTTGTATTAATTATAAGTTGTTGTTGTTTAGTCATTTCAGTCATGTCCAACTTTGGTGATTTGGGGTTTTCTTTTTTCCCCGATATTATTTTATTTTTCCACATACACGTAAAGATAGATTTCAACATTCATATTTGTAAAATTTTGTGTTTTAAAATTTTCTCCTTCCCTCCCTTACACAGTCATCTGATAGATGTTAAATATGTGTAATCCTTTTAAACAGAATTCTATATTTCTCATGTTGTGCAAGAAGAATCAGATCAAAAGGGTTAAAAACCCAGGGAAAAGAAAAAAAACAACAAATAACCAAAAAGATGAAAATACTATGCTTCGAACCACATTCAGTCTCCATAGTTCTCTTTCTGAATGTGATTGGCATTTTCTATTCCAAGTCTATGAGAATTGCCTTGAATCACTTCATTATTGAAAAGAGCCAAGTCCATCACATTTGATCATCATACAATCTTGTTACTGTATACAATGACCTCCTGGTTCTGCTCGCTTCGTTTAGCATCAGTTCATGTATATATTCAGGTTTTCCTGAAATCAACCAGCTCATCATTTCATATAGAACAATAATATTCTATTACATTCATATACCGTCACTTATTCAACCATTCCCTAACTGATGGGCATCCACTAAGTTTCCATTTCCTTGCCATTACAAAAAGAGCTGCTACAAACATTTTTGTACATATGGGTCTTTTTCCCTTTTTTATGATCTCTTTGGGATACAGACCCAGTAGTGAGACTGCTATATCACAGTTTTATAGCCCTTTTGTCATCAATTCAAATTGCTCTTCAGAATGGTTGGATCATTTCATAACTCCACCACCAATGTATTTATCCCAGTTTTCTCACATTCCCTCCAACATTGCCATTATTTTTTTCATCATCTTAACCAATCGGAGAGGTGTGAGGTTGTACCTCAGAATTGTTCTAATTTGCATTTCCCTAATCAATAGTGATTTACAGCATTTTTCAGATGACTAGAAATGGCTTTTTAATTTCACCATCTGAAAATTATCTGTTCATATCCTTTGATCATTTATCAATTGGACAATAGCTTGTCATCTTATAAATTTGAGTCAGTTCTCATATATTTTGAAAATGAGGCCTTTATCAAAAACACTGGCTGCAAAAATTGTTCCCCAGCTTTCTGCTTCCCTTCTAATTTTGGCTGCAAAAACTTAATTAAATGCAATCAAAATTATCTACTTTGCATTTCACAATGTTCTCTTGTTCTTCTTTGACCATAAATGCTTTCCTTCTCTACAAATCTGACAGTTAGACTATTCCTTCCTCTTCTAATTTGCTTATAGTATCACTCTTTATGTCTAAATCACGAACCCATTTTATCTTGGTAGAGAGTATGAGATGTTTGTTACCTAGTTTCTGCCATACTGTTTTCCAATTTTCGCAGCAATTTTTGTCCAACAGTGAGCTCTTATCCCAGAAGCTAGAGTCTTTGGGTTTATCAAACACTAGATTATTGTAGTCATTGACTATTGTGTCTTGTATACCTAATCTATCCCGCTGATCCACTACTCTATCTCTTAGTATCAAATGATTTTGATGACTGCCAGTTTCAAGTCTCTTAAGGCTGGTCTACCTTCCTTCGCATTTTTTTTTCATTTATTCCCTTGATATCCTTTGTTCTTCCAGATGAATTTTATTATTTTTTCTAGTTCTATAAAGTAAACTTTTTAGCAGTTTGATTGATATGGCACTAAACAAGTACGTTAACTTAGAATTGTCCTTTTAATTATATTAGTTCAGCTGACCCATGAGCAATTGATACTTTTACAGTTGTTTAGATCTAACTTTATTTGTGTGAAAAGTGTTTTCTAATTGTGTTCATATAGTTCCTGACTTTGCCTTGGCAAGTAGACTCCCAAATATTGAATATTATATACAGTTATTTTATATGGCATGTCTTTCTATCTCTTGCTGCTGGGCTTTTCTGCTGACATATAGAAATTCCCAATGATTTATGTGGGTTTATGTTATAATCCTCCAACTTTGCTAAAGTTGTTAATTGTTTCTAGTAGTTTTTTAGTTCATTCTCTAGGATTCTCTAAATATACCATCATATCATCTGTAAAAAATAATAGTTTGTTTCCTCAGTTGCTATTCTAATCCTTTAATTTTTTTTTCTTTTCTTATTGCTAAAGCTAACATTTCTAGTATAATACTGAATAATAGTGGTGACATTGGGCAACTTTGTTTCACCTCTGATCTTATCGGAATGCTTCTAGGTTATTTTCATTATATATAATGCTTGCTGATGGTTTTAGGTAGATGCTACTTATCACTTCAAGGAAAACATTAATTCCTATGCTCTCTGGTGTTTTTGTTAGAAACAGGTATGGGATTTTTAAAAATTCTTTTTCTGCATCTATTGATATAATCATATGATTTCTGTTAGTTTGGTTATTGAGATAGTCAATTATGCTGATAGTTTTCCTGAGATTGAACCAGCCCTGCATTCTTGGTATAAATCCCACTTAGTCAAAGTGTATCATCCTGGTGATTGTTGTAATCTTTTTGTTAATACTCCATTTAAGATTTTTGCATCAATATCCATTAGGTAAATTAGTCTATAATTTTCTTTCTCTGTTTTGGTTCTTTCTGGTTTAAATATCAGCACCATATCTGTGTCATAAAAGGAATTTGGTAGGACTCCACACATTTTTCCAAATGGTTTTTATTCCAATATTATATTGGAATTAATTGTTTTTCAAATGTTTGATAGAATTCAAATCCATCTGGCCCTGGAGATTCTTTCCTTTTTTAAAAAAAAGCCTTTTATTTTAAAATATATGCATAGTTAGTTTTTAATGTTCACCCTTGCAAAAAAAAAAAACCCTTGTGTTCCAAACTTTTTTCTCCTTCTCTTCCTCCCACCCCCTTTCTTAGATGGCAAGTAATCCAATATATGTTAAACATGTGCAGTTCTATACATATTTCCACAATTATCATGCTGCACAAGAAAAATAAGATAAAAAATGAAAGAAAATTAGAAAGAAAACAAAAAGCAAAGCAAACAATAACAAAAAAGTGAAAATGCTATGTTGTGATCCACACTCGGTCCCTACAGTCCTCTCTCTGGGTGCAGATGGCTTTCACTATCAGTAGTCCATTGGAATGACCTGAATCACTTCACTATTGAAAAGAAACCCATCTATCAGAATTGATCATTGTATAATCTTCTTGTTGCTGTGTACAATGTTCTCTTGGTTCTACTCATTTCACTCAGAATCAGTTCATGTAAATCTGTCCAGGCCTTTCTGAAATCATCCTGCTGATCATTTCTTATAGAACAATAATATTCCATAATGTCCATATACCATAACTTATTCAGCCATTCTCCAATTGATGGGCATTTAGGGTTTCTTGCCACTACAAAAAGGACTGCCACAAACATTTTTGCACATGTGGGTCCTTTGATCATTTTTATGATCTCTTAGGGAAGATATTTTAGGGAGTTCATTGATGGTTCGTTTAATTTCTTTTTCTAAAATGGGTCTATTTAAATATTTTATTTCCTCTTCTGTTAAACTAGGCAACTATATTTTTGTAAATATTCATCCATTTCACTTAGAGTGTCAGATTTATCGGCATACAGTCGGGCAAAATAGCTCCGAATTATTGACTAAATTTCCTCTTTATTGGTGGTGAATTCAGTCTTTTCATTTTTGATACTTATAATTTTGTTTTCTTCTTTCCTTTTTCTAATCAAATTAACCAAAGGTTTATCTATTTTGTTGTGTGTTTTTTCCATAAAACTAACTCTCAGTTTTGTTTGTTATTTCAATAGTCTTCTTACTTTCAGTTCTATTAAAATCTCCTTTGATTTTCAGAATTTCTAATTTGGTATTTAATTGGAGGAGGCTTTAATTTGTTCTTTTTCTAGATTTTGTAGTTGCATGCCCAATTCATTAAACCTCTCTTTCTCCATTTTATTCATATAAGGATATAGCAATATAAAATTTCCTCTAAGAACTTATTTGGCTGCATCCCATAAGTTTTGGCATGTTGTCTCATTATTGTCATTCTCTTGGATTAAATTATTGATTGTTTCTATGATTTGTTGTTTAACACACTCATTTTTTAGTATTAGAGTATTTAGTTTCCAATTAATTTTTGGTCTATTTATCCATGGCCCTTTACTATATATAATTTTTGTTATCATCATGATCTAAAGAGTATGCATTTAATATTTCTGCCTTTCTGCATTTGTTTGTGAGGTTTTTATGCCCTAATAATATGGTCAATGTTTGTGCAGGTGCCATGGACCACTGTCTATCCCCATTCAATTTTCTACAGAGGTCTATCATACCTAACTTTTCTTTTTTTTAATTAAAGCTTTTTATTTTCAAAACATATGCATAGATAATTTTTCAACATTAACCCTTGCAAAATCTTGTGTTTCAATTTTCTCCCTCTTCCCCCAGATGACAAATAATCCAATATATGTTAAACATGGTAAAAATATAACATACCTAACTTTTCTAAAATTATATCCACCTCCTTAACTTCTTTCTTATTTATTTTGTGGTTGGATTCATCTAATTCTGAGAGAAGGATGTTGAGATCCCCCGCTAATATAGTTTTGCTATCTTTCTTCTTGCAACTCACTTAACTTCTCCTCTGAAAATTTGGATGCTATACCACTTGGTGCATATATGTTTGGTATGGATATTACTTCACTACCTCTGGTACCCATTATCAAGATGTAGTTTCCTTTCTTATCTCTTTTAATGAGATCTATTTTTGCTTTTACTTGGTCAGAGATCAGGATTACTATTCTTGCTTTTTTTTTTAAAATTTCAGCTGAAGCATAATAGATTCTGCTCCATCCTTTACTTTTACTCTCTATATATCTACTTCAAATATGTTTCCTGTAAACAACACATTTTGAGATTCTATTTTTTAATATCCTCTGCTATCTGCTTCTGCTTTGTGGGAGAATTCATCCCATTCTTGTTCACAGTTAAGATTATTAACTCTGTATTTCCTGCCATCCTATTTTCCAATATTTATAATTTTCTCTCTTTCACTCTTTACCTCCTCACCAGTATATTGCTTTTGACCCCCACCTCCCTCAATCTGACCTCCCTTCTATCAGCCTTCCCTTTTCCCCTATTTCCCTATATGGTAAGACAAATTTCTATACTAAACTCATATGTATATCATCCCCCTTTTGAGCCAAATCTGATGAGATTGTTTTAAATAGTGCTCATCCCCTTCACTTCTTTCCCTCAACTGTAATAAGTCTTTTTCATGTGTTATAATTTATCCCCGTTTTACCTCTCCTTTTTTCTTTCCCTATTACAATCCTTTTTCCACCTCTGATTTCTTTTTTTCTATTATCACATTAAATTCAACTCATACCCACACCCTCTATGTATAATCCTTCCAACTGCTCTGACAAAGGTACAGTTCTCAAGAGTTACGAGTATCATTTTGCCATATAGAGATGTAAACATTTTAACCTTCAAAAACATATTTTTTCTTTGTTATTTACCTTTTTATACTTTTCTTAAGTCTTGTATTTGAAGATCAAATGTTCTGTTCAGATCTGGTCTTTTTTCTTCAGAAACGATTGGAAACACCCTGTTTCATTGAATGTTCCATCTTTTTTCCATGAGAGATAAGATATTTTGTTGTAGTTTAAGCTCCTTTGCCTTCCAGAATATCATTCCAGGCCCTCTGATCCTTTAAGGGGGGAGTGGCTAGGTCCTGGGCAATCTTGACTACCACTCCTCAATATTTGAATTGTTTCTTTATGGCTTTGTTTTCTCCTTGATCTGATAATTACAATATTCCTTGGAATTTTCATTTTGGTGTGTCTTTCAGGAGGGGATTAGTGGATTCTTTCAATGACTTTTATCCTTTGGTTCTATGATATCAGGGCAGTTTTCTTTGATGATTTCTTGAAAGACATAGTCCAGGTTCTTTTTTTGATCATGGCTTTCAAGTAGACCAATAATTCTTAGGTTATCTCTCTTGGATCTATTTTCCTGGTTGGTTGTTTTTTCCAATGAATTATCTTACATTTTCTTCTATTATTTTCATTTTAAAAATTTTGTTTGACTGATTCTTGATGTCTCATTGAGTCATTCATTTCCGTTTCTCCAATTCTAATTTTTAATGAATTATTTTCTTTGGCTAACTTTTTTTTTTTACCTCCCTTTTCATTTGACCAATTGTACTTTTAAAGGAGTTGTTTTGTTCAGTGGATATTTTACCCATTTCACCAAATTTATTTTTAAGGAGTTGTTTTCTTCAGTCAATTTCTGTGTTTCCTTTTCTAAGCTGTTGGCTTTCTCCCCTTACATTTTCATAATTCTCCTGCATAGCTATAATTTCTTTTCCCCATTTTTCTTATATTTCTCTTTTAAAATCCTTTTTAGCACTTCTAAGAGAGCCTTTTGAGCTTGAGATCAGTTCATAATCCACTTTGACCTGTAGGTATTTTGCCACTACTGTCCTTTTCTGGGTTTGTGTTGTGATCGTCCCTATCTTCATAGTAGCTTTCTAAGATCAGAGTTCTTTTTGCTAGAGCTTAGGAAAGATTGTCCCAAGTTTCTTTTGCCAGTAGACAGAGGCCTGACACTGACTTTCTGCCATTCTGAGGCTTTCCCATTGCACTGGGTTGGCCTGGTCATGTCACACTTATTATACTTGGTTTGGGGGCTCACTATTTGCTTTCTGTGGTTGCGTTGGAGTCTCACAGCAAGTATACTGATCCACTGGCCTTCTGAACCAGGACAGAGTAGGCAATGCTGCTTTATTTTAGCTAAGAGCCTCCCACTAGATTTCCCAGAATGGGCCTTAAACAAATGGGCCTCCCACATTCTGCCTGTGCTGGGCCACATTCCTCCATGCCCAATTAAGACACACCTCTCCTGAAGTCTTTCCAAGACACCTTAAGCTGGAAAATTATTACACTTTGAATATTTTTGGGTTCTGTCACTCCAAAATTCACTCATAGGCTTGATATAGCACTGATTCTGAGGAAAGCTGGGTAGAGCTCCTGGCTCAATGTCCTGGCTTCTCTCTGTCATCTTTGTTCAGATTTCAAACTTTCTTGGAAGAGATACTGGGGTGGTTTGCCACTTTCTCATTTGGCAGATAAGGGAACAGAAAAACAGAGTGACGTGACTTGCCCAGAGTCACGTAGCTAGGAAGAGTCTAAGGCTGGATTTGAATTCAGGTCTTCCTGATTTCAGGCCTGGCACTCTATCCACTATGAACTTCTCTTCTCTCTAAACCCATGTATAATAACTTCCAGCTCATGCACATGTGCTCACTCTGTGGCAGTCCTTATCCATGACCTCCCATAAATGCTATGCATAGGCCATCCACTCATGAGAAGATGGGGAGGGGTCATGGCATCCCATAAATGATAGAACTTCCCCCCCCCAACATACACAATCATCTTGTGATGGGGCATTTTTCTACCTTTTCTGATTTTTCTGTTTCAAGGTTTTGCTTATTTGAAATAAGTGGGAAAGTTATCCCAAGGATCCCTTTCACTCTGCCATCTTGCCATCATTTTCCAGAGGAGGAAATAGAATTATCAGAGTCCTTAGAACATAGGATATGAAAATTCTAAAAGTTCTTTCAGCTCAGACATTCTCTCTTTTAGGTTCTAAGGTGGACCTCCCAGACCTGACCTTCTGTGTTCTAAGGCCCCTGCCACATCTGAAATTCTATGGACTTTATTTTTGTCTATTACCAGGCTGAGATTTGGGATTGGCCTCCTTACAACCTATGACCAGTTGTGGTTCTCTCTCTCTAGGCTTAGGATGTGACTTAGGAGACTGCTGTTTTCCCTAGCTGTCACCATTCTTGAGGCTATCCCGGGGTCAATCAGGTTTCCTGCCACTGAACTAGGCCTTGTAGGTGATGCCCAAGACTATTTTATGAGGCAATCCTATAGGCCAGAGGCTCATTGACCATCTTCCTGAGGAATTTGTTTATAGGCTAGGTTAAGGATAACTGATAGAGTCCAAGAAAAATTTGCAGGGGAAGAACCTTTAATGCCCAAGGCCCCTGGCATTCCCTTAGCAGCTGGCAGAGCTCTGTGTGTTCCCTTAAGAAATTTGGCAAAGCCCAGAAGATGTCTTGCCCTTCATTTACCTCTTCTATTTGTATCCTACATTTTCAGACGACTTGTGCCCATCATGGCTAATAATGTAGAGCCATCTGCATGCCAGTTTTGGGGAACTCAGCACTCTTTGTGCCTGACCACTAGACTCACACATGTACACGTGGACATTTCCATAGGGGCCATCTGGAGACACTGCACTTTTTCTAGTGGTTAAGTCAGTACAACAGTTGGAAGAGGGGCTCTACAGGAAAGTTGTAGGGGAAGGAGAAAAGCCCTGAGGTACCCTAAGGTCAGCCTGTCCTGAAGGCTGGCCACAAAGGGCAAAGGATTGACAGCAGAGAGAGAGACTGCCTGTGTCTCGTGCTGAGCATCAAGGCACCACCATTCAGGGTCCTCACCAAGACTTCTGCAAAGGGGCTCAAGCTAGGAAAAAAAATCAATGACATTACCCCAAATCATGCCAATTATGTCTTGGTCGGGTTGTGTCTAGAGACAATGGTGATGGTGTGCTTAGAATACATTGGGGGCACAGTGACATGAGGGACTCCAGGAAACCTGAAGCATCCAGGTTCAACTTTGTAACTGAGCTGCTGAGTAATTATAAATAGGCCTGTTTTTGTTTAGGCAGTGCTCAGTTAGGGTTTTTCTGCTTCCCAAAATCTGTGTTCTAAGTTCCCTCTAAGCCCTGACATCCCCTGTTCTAAGGCCTGCCTCCAACCTCTGATATTCTGTGATTTTTATTACCTTCTTAAATCCCAAGCAAAGGGAAATGTAAGAATCCTTGCCTCAAGTATATTTCTCCAGAGTTCTGGCCCATTACATCTCCCGCTTTCTTTTGTTTTAGACCATGGGTGGTCACGGCCTCCCTGACTTCTCAGGAAGGGAGGTGAGAACACCAAAGGGAAAAGGGGAATCAAACCAGATATTGTTAGCAGTTTCTGGGCTGAAGATCTTACTTGAAACAGGTATATATAAATCCATCAGCATGGGAGGTATTACACAAGCACATAGCAATAACACACAGGCTAGTAGTGATGACTCCTCCCACTATTGGTGCAGGCTCAATGTGGTGTAACAAACATGAATTGTACATGCAGGTAATGATATAACAAACAATATGAATCAGCATGGTATTGTAAAAGATTTCTAGAAGTCCTAGAAGCAGGGTGTATAAATAACAATCACACGTACGCCTCCTTCAGCAGCCAAGAGATAAAACCAATCTATTGTCCATTACTTCATGTGTCAGGGAATCCAGTGATTCCTGCAAGTTTTTGAAGTCCTGCAACAAGTCTCATCATGTGTCAGGGAATCCAGTGATTCTGTAGAATTGGAAGACCTGTAACAGTCTCATCATGTGTCAGGAAATTCAATGATTCCTGATGGTTTTCAAGTCCTGCAACAATCTTATCATGTCTCAGAGAATCCGATGATTCCTATGGGTTTTGAAGTTCTGTTAACTGTCTTATCAACATTTTTTGATGTTCATGAGTCAATTGCTATACACATTGGGCTTTTTCAGTGGCACATGTACTCAGAGACGGAACCACCCAATGTTTCTTGAATTTTCTGCTTTGTTTAGAGATTTTTCTCTTTTTCTGTCTCTCTCTGATGGACAAGGCAAATATGGCTCTTTGGCACCCGTCTGATTCCTTCTCCATCTATAGAGATACAAGCAAACTCTCTCCCCCAAGGAGTTAATCTATCTGGTCCCTTCCATTCACCTCTTTCTAGATCTCTCCACATCACCTGGAGATTATATTGGAGCTGCTCACACTGGACACTGCTCTTCTGTTAGGTTATAAAACCTGTATTTTCCCCAATTGTAATCCCTTTCTTCCATCAGATTGCTTTTTGGCTGATTGATCATGTCAGAGTACTGAACTTCTAAAGACTCTCTAGGTGTAACAGTAGCTGCCATCATGCCCCTCCTGTTTTTTGCCTGGGGCTCTGGAACTGAGCCCTACTTCTCATTTTCCTGAATCAGCCTACATTCTGATGCCCAATGGAAGCCTCTGTTGGATTTTAGACATGGGATTTTGGGTCTCATTCTCCCACTTTGTTTTCTCACTCTGTCTCTGTGCCAACATTGAGCTTTCAGATGCCCTACTTTACCATATTGAAAGCATTGACGTGTCTCTCTGGAAGTCCCTTGCCAAAAGAGACTCTGTCTTCCCATGTTCTGCATCATAGCCTGGGTATAATTCTTCTACAAATCTCATCAGCATTTTCTTTATCAAGGTGTCTTATAATAATTTCTGTTGCTACATTTTCACCAATGGTTCTTGTAACAGCTGTCTGCAGACATCCCACAAAATTAGCAAAGGGTTCATTTGGACCTTGTGCTATTTTTGTGAAGGCTTCTCCTGTATCTTGTTTTCCTGGAAGGGTGCAGCAGCAGCAGCAGCAGTTTGCTCATATGTTATCAAAGGGTAATTAATCTGCACTAAAGTGTCTGCACAATGACCTATACCTGCTAGTTGATTAAAGGTGACTGGAATATTAACTCTAGTTTACCTATTTCATTGGGCTTGTTTTCTACAGAGTTCACTATACTCTGAGAGCCACAACAAATTTTGTCCAGGTTCTAAACATGTCCTTGCTATAGATTTCTATTCACTAATTCACTTAAGATAAAAATTTCAAAAGCCAAATTCTCTAATAACATCTTAACATAAGACAATGTAGCCCTGTAAAGAGTGCAACTTTTTTCCCCAGATTTTTGATAATTTCCAAATAAAAAGGAGTGTGTTTTCTCCTGGCATGACCTGAAAAATCAAATTCTTCAGTCACAGTGTGCTTTTATTCTTAAATTAGATATATCCTGTCCTGTTTAACTTTAGTGACTTTTCTAAACGTGTCATGGGGGTGGACAAAGCTGCTTCATGGCTGCTATTGATTGTGTCACTGCCACTCCCAGTCCTCCTCCTCCCTTCACCCATGAAGGGTTAATTGAGGGGGGTAGGTCAAGGGATGGGGAATGGCCTAATGGCTCCTGCTATGAAGCACCACACTCCTTAATTTTAGCAACACTGTACTTAACTCCCTTCTTGTCTAATTCTTCATGCTTTTCAGCTACTTCATCAATACTATCCCTCTCCTCCTCTGTCTTCTTTTTCCTTATTCTAAAACTTATGTAATTCCTTAAAACCAATAGTATTATGTTGTATATATAGAATGTTTCTTCAGGAGTTGAATCAGGACCGTTATCATTGTAATATTCAATTAGTTGGTCTCCCACTAATTTCCATTTATCTGGCTCTAATTTTTCTTTCTTAAAGAACCAAGGAGACGTGTACTCTAATGTTTCTAAGAGTCCAATGATCTGCTTCCAAGTTAAAATCAAATCTTGGTTCTTTATTAGCTTAACTATGTATTCTACACACTTCCCTTGGGGTGGGGAAGGTTCTTTTCTAAGCATTTGTCCCATTTCAGCTGAAACACTCGTTTAGCCCTTACCAAAGTTTCCTGCTTGTCCATTTTTGTACTCACCCTATTTCCAAGTCACACTGGACTCATGATTGTGTCAGTCAAACTGCTGGGTATAAATCCTTAGTCTCACGTTGAGCACCAAAATGTAATGTTCTGACTAGTTTTCTGGAGGGCCTTCAGACCAGCCTTGGTCTCAGCAGAATAATCACCTTAAGAATAGTCAGGGATAAAGTCCAAAGCCTTTATTGTCTCCTTCAGTCTCCCAGTCTGCTTCAGCCAGCCAGTCAGCAATCTGCACATCTCAGTGTAACTTCCTGCTTTCTAGAGCCCCCAAGTTGGGGTGGATTAAAATACAGTGTCCAGACTAGCTCTCTGGAGGATCTTGGGACCAGCCCGATCGGGTCCTTGGTCTTAATGGAGAAGTGATGAAGGCAGGAAAGCCAACATGAAGCTGGTCAAGTCTTCATTCCTCTGGCTGAATTTGACCCCAATTTATATAGTCTATTACAATTAAATTAATTCACCATACTGAGTATAAGCCAATCATTATATCACTAGGGAACCATTATTTGTTGTAAGATTAAATCAGTCCTACTGAACTAGAGAACTATTAGTCACCATGCTAAACTAGATAACCATTGTCTTATCTATTCCACTGAGTTAACACCTTGTTGTAAGAATCCTTGCCTCAAGTATATTTCTCCAGAGTTCTGGTCCATTACAGGGCAAGTCTAGGATTTTAGCTTTTGGGAGCTGTCTTAATTTTGTCTCAGTTGCCTGGGCCTGGGGCTTTTGCTCCCATAGCCTTTTTGGAGTTATGGAGGCAACTATGGCCTGAACCTGGTCCCATCTTCCTGCAATCTTTCCCTTCCTTGGAGATTCTGAGCCCACCCATTAGACACATGTGGCCTGTCTGCTGGATTCCCACCCCAGAAGGTTAAGAAGGATCTCATTTACTTCCTTCTCCTCAGCTTTTAACGCTGCCATGGAAATAAGCTTTAGAATCCAAAGGCAGCATAACCCACAGTTGGGAGAGGAGGTGAGGATACAGAAGAGTATATAAAGGATCAAGAATAGCTTCAGGAGTTTTAGAATATGTTCCCATCGGCGACCGTGGAGGGCTTAAGATAACAAGAAAAGTTTCCATTTGGGATGGCTTGAACTCGACTCAGTAGCATCCCAGTGAAGATGACCCATTGGCCATTCAGAACATCTAACTGGAACTCACACCAGAATTCAGGAGCAGAGCCACAGATGTGGGGGTCATAGGCATAGGGAAGGGTCACAGTTGAGGTAAGGAATGGAAGATTTGCACATTGGCTTTAAGACTATTCCCTCCTAAGAGGCAGTGCCTTTCAGTGGGAAGTGCTCTGACTTTGGATCGGAGGGTCTGGATTCAAATCTCACCTCTGTCTCATTACCCTGTGACTTTGGACAAATCATTTCCCCTCCCTTAGAATGTTTCCCCATCTGTCAAGTCAGAGGGTTGGTCTCAGAGGTCCCTTTCAATCCCATATATGACCTTCCTATCTTTGGGCCTCACTCTCCTCCCCCATTAAATGAAGGGGCTGGACTCCATGGTCTTGACCCTCCCTAGGTCTGTGGTCTTACTGTTGGTCAAACCACATGATCTTGAGGCTGCAGTTTCCTTATCTGGAAAATGAGAATTATAATACTTTGTTGACAACAATATTGGGAAGAAAGATGGAAGGGAGTAACTGTGATCCATCAACATTAAAGTCCTAGAGACGTGTGCCCATATAGACTCATTGTCTGTTACATTAAGAATGGGATCTAGATTTCTAATTCCATTTGGGTAGAGGATTCCTGGTAAAGTGATGCCTTCTATCAAAGTAGGTCAGTACTGACCTTTCAACTCAGTTGGTGAAAGATCTTAGTAGTGTCTTAGAGGTTAATCTGAGAAGTTCAGTGACTCATCCCCTACTTAATAATTATGTTCCAGGAATGGAACTTGAACTCAGTTCTTCCTGGCTTTGAGCCTGGGTCTCCAGCCACTACCCCCTGGTATTTTACAAAGACAAAATAAGCAATCACACTTGTCATCTAAGTTTAGCCCCAGATGAGGGGGCTGGAGGTGGAAAGAAGGAGGCACCGCATGACTAGAGCAATTTAGAGCAAGGCCTGATGTCCAGACTCTGCTCTGCCCATTGGATGTCTTGGTGTACAAAACAAGGATCTGTTTCCATACGTGTTTCAAAGGACCTCACCTCACGAGGTCAGTACTTGAGAATACTGACTTTATCTTGGCCCCTGCTAAGAAAGACAGTGTGAATGTGAATTCAAAACTCTTCTTATTGCCAAATGGTAACTGATCTCTTTAAACATACTCATGAGAAATTTATAGACTGACTTGTTCCTTCCTTTATTCCTTGGGGTTTGACAGCCACAAGATAAGCCCTGAGAGCTCATTGTTTGCCTTCTTTCTCCCATAGATGACAGTCAGCCCTTTGTGGAAAGATACTATGAGAAGCCACTGATGATCACTGTGTTTTCTGGAGCACGGGAGGTGATAGTTCCCTGCCGAGTAACCTCCCCTGACCTACGTGTCAAGCTGGATTTGGTAAGTGCTACCTTTGGGATCTCAGAGAGCTCTGAGATGTGGAAGAAAGATGTGGAAGACTGGATATTTTGGTTCTTTTCCAACTCCCCTTATAGTGTTTGTCTTTGCCACCATAATCCTCATCTGACCATCCAATCCATAGCCATCGAAGTCTAAGTCATTTGATAAGCATCCTTCAGAGTCTACGCGAGAAACGCACAAATACTTTCTGAGGCAATCTCCATAGAGAAATGCAAGGGAGTAGCATCTTGAAAGGCCTACCCAAATTAGGCACTTTGGGGAAGATAATAATAATAGTAACTGGTTCTTTAGTCATTTTTCAGTCACATCTGACCCTCTGTGACCCCATTTGGGCTTTTCTTGGCAGAGATACCAGTGTATTTTGCCATTTCTGTCTCCAGCTCATTTTACATATGAGGAAAGTGAAGCAGACAGAGTTAGGTAACTTACTCAGGGTCGTATAGCTACTTAGTGTCCAAGGCTAAATTTGAACTCGGGTCTTCCTGACTCCACACTTGGAGCTCTATCCATTGTGCTACCCAGCTGGTACCAATAATAGCAGCTAACTTCCAGTATCTCTGCCATGAAAAGCCCAAATGGGGTCTTCAAGAACTAGATATAACTGAAATGACTGAACAATAACCACAGTGGGCTAGGCGCCAGATAAAACCGTGCCTGCCCTCAAGTAGTTTACAGACATGAGAGTGAGAGAGGAACAGAGAACGACGTATATGAGTTACCCCTCGACGCCTTGTTTTCCTTTCTTTTTTTAAATCATCGACATCTTGTTTTATGCTGTTTAGTTTCCAAATCAATTCTTCTTTTCATCCAGCTCTAGAGAGCCAATCTTAATACAAGGAAAATTAAAAAAAAAAAAGAGGTACAAAAAAGGAAGTTTGCCAAAACTAATGATCATGTCAGCAAGATCTGCCAGGATATGTTGTGCTTCACACTCATAGCCCCCCACCTCTGCAATGAAGAGACAAAGGCACATTTTCTCTTCTTTTCTGTGATATCTTACTTGATCGTTTTGTAAACTTTGTTCCTTTCTCGGTAACATGAGGGGATTGGACTATATACTCTAAGGGTCTCCCTAGTTCTAACAGTCTCTGACTTTGTCATCTTGTTTCTGCCAGTTGAGGATGGTTTTGAACACTTTTGAAGGTCAAAAAAATCCCTAATTCTAAAACATCAACCCCGTGGGCCTTATGTGGGTAGGCCTGGGGCACTTTGGCAAACTATCCTTCATCCTCCTGCTTAAGAATAGCTAGCTACTGGAGAAAGAAACTCCCATTTCTATTAGGACATTGTTTCCATTTTGCTACTGAAGAAACTGAGGCTTAAGAGGTCAGAGGATCATTTGTTTTAAGGGAAGATGAGCTAGTCCAACCCCCGTGCCTTGTCCAAAGTCACAGTTAAGTTACAGCTAATCTGGTTTGAGCCTTTCATTTTGCAGAGGTATAAACTGAGGCTCAGAGAGTCAAAGTGACTCGCTGAGGCCACGAGTAGCAGAGTTGAACTTGAGTCCAGGTCTTCTGACTTAGGAATGTCCCCCGAAGACTCACGTAAACCGATACAAAGTGGAGGAAGCAGAACCGGGAGAACAATATACACTCTGACTCCAACCACATAAATGGAAGGATTTGAAAACCAGACCAAAAAACCCCAACTGGTTGCTCTGTAATCAAAATGACCAAGCTGGGATCTGAAAGGAATAGAGAAAAATGGAGTTGCCTTCTATCTTTGGAGAGGTGGAGGAATATAGGTATGGAAGAGCACGGATACTGTCCCATGTGGCTGCTCATTCGGTTCGTTTTGAGAAACTAGATTTTCCTCCCCTTTCTTTTATTTCTCTGTTATCAGGATGACTTATCAGGGAGGGGAAGGAGAAGGGATATATTTAGAAATGAGGATGATGTCCAAACAAAAGATATTAATTAGAGTGAGATTTTAAAAAAAGAATGGCCTCTTAACATAGTTCTACTGCTGTCAGCAGAGACTGTCTGAAAAGGAAAAAGAAAGGGGCCCCTGTGTTTTGGGGACCTCGCTTCGAATAACAGGGCCGGTGAGGGAATGCAGGATGCAGTCAGCGGCAGAAGTATGCACTCAGCTGGCCCTTGCCACCGGCCTCCGTTCCCTCCTAACGAGGGCGGACAGGCCACACCCAGCCAGCCTCAGTGACTGCGTGGAGCCTCCATGTCTCCTTCCCATGCCAAGAGGAAGCTTCAGGCAAGGAAGGGACCCAGCTAATTTTGAACATCCTTTTCCCCAAATGAAACAGCTGCCAGCAGCCTTGAAATTTCACCTTGAAAGGTCAAAAGAGGTGTGGTGAGAAGAGGGACATCTTTGCTTGTCTTTCCCAACACACTGCCCTTTTAAGAAAAAAGGCAGGAGCCTGACATTTCCCAAACAGCCACAATGGAAGCCTAAGGGATGCTCAAGGCCTTATTTCTATGTTACCTTCAATTCAGGGAATGTTAGGAGTGGGAGGGTCTTAAAACAGAAAATCGCATAGCTCGGGAAGATCTTAGAACAAAGCAATGCCAGGGCTGGGAGAGAACTTAGAACAGATCATTTTAGAACTGGGAGAGATTTTAGAACCCTAAACATCAGAACTGAGAGGGACCTTGGAGCTCATCAAATCCAGGCTTCTCATTTCCCAGAGGAGGAAGCTCAGCATAATTTCCCTTTCATTCTGACGGAGAATGATCATAACCCCGAGCACCAAATCTTTTTTCTTGTACGACTTGGTGCAAGGTTCTACTCAGAGGACGGCCAAATTCCAGTGACATTTCTTTTAATTTGTGCTTTACTGGGACTTATCTTCCTTATCTGTAAAAGGATGAGACAGGGCTGGACTGACTAAATTAATCCATCAAGCATTTATTAAGCACCTTCCAGGTGCTAGGGGTTCTGCACATTTAGCAATTTGTTGTGCCGGGGTAGTCCCAAGCCTCAAGGATTTTGCCTTTTGTAGGTCTTAAAATGCCCTCCCATAATTTATAGAACAAGTCTACTTCAAGAAACATTTCTTAAGCCCTTACTGTATACAAGTCCTTGAGCTTGGCGCTCAGGATTTTACGATGAAGAAACCCAGAGCTTCTGACAAGGGAATATAGACCGTGTAGAGAAATAGGTACAAGAAACGGTAAGAATGGCATCCAAACAAAAGGCTGAAGCAGAAGAGGTCACATTTTATGAAGGCATCGGAGGCAGGCTTCACTCCCAGGGCCTCCGGCTCCATTGCCTTTTCCCCCCACAGCACTGACTCGCTTGCCATGTTTGGGAGCCCATGTTTCATCTTGTGTAGCTAATACTGAAAGCCAAACGAAATCTTTTCATCTGTCTCCTTCTTCCTACAGTTCAACCTGGAAGAGTTCAACTATACGAGCAAGGACTGGGACCCCCAGAAAGGCTTCACGGTCATACGCCCATCCTTTCAATTCTTCAGCAATCTGCTCCAGTGTGTGACCGAAGTCCATGGCAAGACCTATATTTCCCTTTACCTGCCACAGAAAGTAGGTGAGTGTGCCTTACCACACACCAAACCCCACCTGGAATTAAGGCTTCCTGTGTCCTGAAGCCTGGCCTGGAGGGTGTACATCATCTTAGAAAGGAGCGATTCTTTAGGAATTAGGCCAGGTCTGAGTTAGGATGACCGTTCTTCATACCCCACTGCTACTACTGATCCTACTAGTTGCTGCATGACCTCTGGAAAGTTCTTTACCCTTCAATTTCATATCCATCCGAGAACTCCAGTAAAAGGCCCCACAGAATTTTTGAGAAAAATCTATGCCCTCAGGAAGAGGAAACAGCTTTCTGTGCCCCCGAAAACTCAGTCACAAGGAAACATGAGGGACTTGGGGCTTTATACAAAGATGAGTTTCCGTCTGACAAAGCTCCAAACTGACCCGAGCACAAATCCTCTCTACTACAATACTCCTGATGAACTTTGTCCATAGGGAGCTCACTCTCTCCTGGGGTAGCGGATTCTAATTATGGAATTTCTAGTGGTTATGGGATTTTCCCCTATGTCTGGCTGAAATCTGCTTCCCTTGTGACTCTCGTCTTATTCCTAGTAAACTCTCACCTCTCAGAGCCTGTGCCCCATTGAGTTCCTGAAAGATTCAGGAAAGCTGAAAAAATCAAATTTCTTAATAACGAAATGAATAGGACCCCTACTCTTCGAACCTGAAGGGACCTTAGAAACCATTAGGATTAAGTTCCTCCTTTCCAAATGTGGAAAGTGAAGGCCATAGTGGTTGTGATTGGCTTAGGATCACACAGCTAATCAGTATCTGCCTCAGATACTTGCACTCAGGACTTCCTGACTCCCAAGTTCAGTGGCCTCTCCACCCCCTCGTGTGGCCTCCATAGGAGACAATACCTTTTCCTACTAAACCTGTTGAATTCTTACTCATCCTTTCGTCCAAATCGGATGCCACCACCTGTAGGATGGCTCCTTTGATTTTCCCACTTACCCCTTGGACCACAAGTAGTTTTTGCTACCTCTCCCATCCTTGCATGTTATTGTGCATTATTTATGTTCGGAGCTAAGTTTAGTTAGTTCCTGCGGGCAGAAGTTATGTTTTATCTATACTTTGTATCCTCTCCCCTCCCCCAGTGGCCATCACAGAACTCTGCATACAGTAGGTGTTTAATAGATGTTTGTTGGTTGGGATTGAATTCTAAAGCAGCGCTACAGAATCCCCTTTGTGACCTTGGTGGGTGTGGTTAGCTACAAGGGCTTTGGAAGATCTTCTCCAGCATTTTGGAGTCCTCATTCCACGTTTCCATCAAGTGAGGGGATACTGATGAGGAACTGGCCAGTTTCCTTTCTCTCTCTCCTATTTTCCTTTCCAGTGGGGTGGGCTCATGTCTTCTGTACCAGTCAGGGGAGAGTTTGAGTCTCCATTCTGTCTTCCAGAAACCAAAAAGGAGAATATCGCCATCCGAGTCAATCACCAAAAACTGCTCGCAGGAGAAACCCTCAGTCTGACCTGCACAGCTGAGACCACCTTCAATGGGCGCATCGAGCTTGACTGGGAGTACAAGAGGAAAGGGGTGAGAGATCCCTTATCCAGCCGGAGGGAGGGGCTGGCTCCCTTCTTCTGCCGGCAGTCTCTGATGGATGGCCTAGAGCCTTCTTGATCACCAGCAGTCTGTGCACGATGGGTTCTAGAGCACCAGTGACCTCGGTGTGGTGGATTCCAAATCACCAGCACCCGCTCACCCGGCACATGGGGGTTGGATTCTAGATTGTCAGCAGCCCCTGTTGCTGGGTTCTAGATCATCGGTGGTAGGTGTGCTGGGGTCTAGCACTAGCATCTATAGACTGAGGTCTTTCTAGCTCAAACACTGTACTCTGAGGGCCACCTGGCTTGAGCATTCTATGGGTTATGTTCTAAGGCCCCCCTTAGTTCTGATGTACTCTGTTCTAAAGTTCTCCCAGCTGTGGCTTTTTGTGTTCTGAGGTCCCTCCCCGCTCGGACAGTGGTCGTGGTCGTTTCCTGCTGTTTCCGCCATGGTTAGTTGTTGGTCACGCTTGGCTTCCTATTCCAAGGAGTTTAGGCTATAGGAAAACTCGACACAAACACGTGATTTCCCCGTGTCAGCAGCCACTTTCCTGTGCTTGCTGCTTTTGGATTTAGCTCTTGACCAGTCACTTAAGCCCTTTCTTCTTGAGGAGATTCTGTTCTAGGCAAAATGGTGCCATTGAGGAAACTACCTGTCCCCAACTCAAACTGAATTCTGATTCATAGGTTTGGAGGATTTAGAGGGAAAGGGACCTAAGATAGGGCCTGGGCTTGACACTCGTTAGTTCTATCACATGGGTCACAGCTGGCCACTGTCTGTCAAGAGACCTATATTCATAAATAGACTGTTCCTTTAACCAAGACCCTCAAGCACCCTTTGTGCTCTGGCCTCTCTGGAGTATAGCTCCCATTCTGGGCCCTGGGCACCTTTCACAGAGACTCCGGTTCTGTTCTCGCTGTTTCACGGGTAGGAATTCCCTGAGGATGGGGCCTGAGTCTTAGGTAAGTCTGTACTGTCCCCCAAAGCTAGCTCAGGTCTGAGTTCATGGGAAGACCTCAGTGAACACTTTGTGGAGGCTTAAAGGGTTCACTTGGCTTTGATTGTTCTTTCTGCCATCTCACAGAGCAAAACAAATCCCAAGTGCTATGAAATTAAGAAGAACATAGACCAAAGCACCTCTGTGTACAAAGGCTATAGTAACCTGACCATCTGGAACGTGACCGTGGAGGACAGTGGCCTCTACCGATGTCGGGAAGGCAATGGTTCAAGCCTCCAGGCCAGCGTCAACATCACTGTGCTGGGTAAGTCACCTCACCTTCCGCGTCCTGCAGGCTTCCTGTTTCCAGCCTCCTAAGGTCCCTCCCATCCCTGACGTTCCCCCTTTCTGAGGTTCGTCCTCGTTCTGCCATTCCCTGTCCTAAGGGTTCTCCCAGCCCTGATCTCCGAGCTACCGCTTTTTAGAAATTCTCTTGTCCTTTTGATACCTTTACCAAATCAAAAGTCTGTCCTTGACTGTCTATGGTAGAGGCGTCCGCTGACTGGCATGGTCCCCGACACTTCCGAGGGCGGCCAGAGCCACACACACGTGATAGAACACGTAATGGGGTGGTTTTCTAAGTCCATCTGCACCTGCGGGGATCTGTTCAGTGGCCCCACGTCTATTGGACTTGAGCCCCACTGGATTCCACGCCGAGCTGCCCTGTCGCATTCTTTGCTTCTTCCCTGCCGTTCTTGTCGAAGAAGCTCAGTTGCCGCGTCCTGTCGATTGGGTCTCCTGAAAATGTCTCTCATCCTTCCGCTTCTCTCTTTCCACACGCTCACCCTTCTAGGGCAAGCCCTCGTTGCCTCTCGCCTCCTCAGTCAGACGGCGGGCCTTTAAGAAGTTGAATAAGAAACCAACTGCAACACAGCAATGTATGATGAAGCTCCCTACAGGATCAGTTAGGGTTCTAGGGAGGGAAGATTTAGAGAGGATGAATTGGGCCAGATTTCCTGGAGAAGGTAGAGCTTAAACCGAGACCTGAAAGGAGACAGGGAAGCCACGACAATGGCAGCAGCCTCCTGATCGACACTCCCTGCTTCCAGTGTCCCCTCATTTCTCCTAAGATTCTCCCCCCCGGCAGCACTAGTGCTCTCTCTACAAACTCCTCTTGGTGACATTTCAGTCCCTTCACCCTTCAGCTCCAGTGTTCCTTTTCAGGCCTTTTGCAAAATCTGTTGTCGTTCCACTTGTGGTTTACTCTTCACGAGCCCATTTGGGGTTTTCTCAGAAGAGATAATGACGTGGTTTACCATTGTCTCATTTTATAGAGGAGGAAGCTGAGGCAAACAGGATCGAAGTGACTTTCTCAGGGTCACACAGCTAGTAATTGTCTGAGACTGGATTTGAATCTAGGAAAATGAGTTTCTGACTGAGGCCTAGCACTCTCCACAAACTTCATTGCAGCCTAAGTGACACACTTGGTAGTCTTCATTCTTTCTCTCCGTGCCTTTGCTCGGGCTGTGCCCCATGCCTAAAATGTTCTTCCTCCTTGCCTTTCCCACTTAGCTTCCCTCAAAGTGCCTCCCTACATAGAGGCCACTCTTAGATCCCCACATACTATTGCCCTCCCCTGCATAATGACTCCATGCATATTTAGTATTTATTTTATTGTGTACGGGTTGCCCCTGAATGGACCAGGCCTGGCATACAATAGGTGCTTAATAAATGCTTGTTGAAGGACCTGTCGTGAATTGTGCATTGGTTGTCCTTCTAAATCCCGTTTTTGTCCACATTCTATTTTCAGAGAAAGCATATATCAATGTGACCTACAGGCGGAATACCGTGTATGAGGTGACTGCCGGCCATGGCGTGCAGAAGCTGTCCGTCAGAGTGGATGCCTTCCCTAGGCCCAATGTAACCTGGTCTGTTGGCCTTCCTTTGCTTTCTTTTCCTTCTTTTCTGTCCTCCCTTCCTCTCTCCTCCCCTCCTATTCTCTCTTTTTGGCTCCCCTCCCATCTCCTGTCTTCTCCCCTCATTTCCCCTCCCCTCCCTTCCCTTCTTCTCCCCCTCCATCACTTTCCCTCTCTTCCTCTTCTCATCTCCTCCTCTCCTCTCCACTTCTTCCCTTCCCCCTTTTTCTCTTCTCCTCCCCACTCCTCTTTTCCCCTTCCTTCCCCTCCGCTCTCCTTCCTTCCTTGATGGAGCCCCTCTCTTCACCCAGATCCTCAGGAAAAATGGATGACCCCAAACTGAGACAGAGAACTCACTTTTTATTTATATGATCCATATGTTGGATGTCACTATCTTTGTTCATCATCTCTTCTCTAATAGGATGTAAGCTCCTTTAGAGACCACCTGCTTCATTTGTGTCTTTGTAGCCAGCCTAAGACAAGCGCCCAACCCACGAGTGGCTAATAAATAAATGCTTGTTAATAAATAGATTAGAGAAGGCAATGGCACGACATCCCGGTATCTTTGCCGAGAAAACTCAAGATGGGGTCACGAAGAGTCAGACGTGACTGAAAAATGACTGAACAATAACATAAAAATGGATACATGGCAAGTTCAAGGTCCCTTATTGTTCATCCCTAGAGCTTATGATTTCCTATCAACAGGAGAGCTTTCAGAATGATCTCCTTGCCCCTTTTTCTTGTGACTAATTGTAAAGAGTTCAAACACTCAAGTGGAAGGTATAACTGGGTGTCTAAAGAACTTCCTCATCGCCGATCCTTTCTCTGCCCCTCCTGACAGGTACAAAGATGGCCAGCTGATCCCAGAGAACCTGACCTACCATTCTGACCCATTAAGATACAGACTCATCATCACAGATGTGAAAGTGAAGCATTCTGGGAATTATACCATCGTTCTGAGGAACACCCAGCATGGCCTCTGTGAAAACCGGACCATCCAGCTACTTGTCTATGGTGAGTTTCCGGGACTTGGGGACCTTGTTCCTAACTTTGTTTTCTGTGATTGTGTCTGTAACTCAAGGAAAGGGAGAAGTTAGCTAACTTGAAAAATGAACGACAGTGGCCCCAATCTTTGGCCCGCACCCTCATGGGGGCTCTCTGTCAGGAAGCTTTGGAGGAAGGCCTGGCCTTTTGTGCCAGCCTTCTGGATGAAGCTCCTCAGAAGATACTGGCTCCAGAGTGAGCAGAAATACTAGTGAGATGGTCCCTACAGGTCCAGGTGTACTCGAATGCCTTTGTTTACAGGTAAAGAAAACAGGAAGCCAAGTGAGGGAAGTGATCCGTCCTTTTAGTATTGAAGGAACTATTAAGTTGCCAGTCATCCAGGCTTACGATCTCAGAGTCATCCCGGGCTCCTCACTCCACAACCATGGCTACATCTTGCCACTTCTGTCTTTCCAATCTTGCTTGCATAGGGCCCGTCTCCACTCACACGGTCGCCACTCGCCTCTCGTCTGGACTATTGCCCCCGTCATCTTTAGAAAAATCACTTGTCAGGTTCGACCCCAAGCTACGTGAGCTTAAGCAAATCGCTTCACTCCTCTCGGCCTCGCTTTCCTCATCTGTCCAGTGGAGATAATACACTTATCCCTTCCACATCCTAACTTTCCCTGTTGGGTTTCCATATATCATAAGTTGGCATAAGAAATTCTATGGGAATGTTTTGGAAGTTGCGCAGAAGCAGCAGACGATATGTAAAGGCCGGCGGATGACCCCCAAAAGTTCAGAAACTAGTGTGGATTGTACCACGTCATATATTTTAATAGTACAGACTTTTTCTCTGGAACAAAACTCCAAAACTTTCTGTGGATTTTTCCAGTTTGTGGGGCTACTTTGTCCCTGATTTCTGAAACAAGGAGGGCCTAACTGCAATATCTATTTTACCCACTTCTTCAAGGCATTAAAAGGAAGGTGTTTTGCGCACTGTGAAGTTCTTTGGGGTTCTCATGGCCGGAGAACCTGTTTTGTCCCTTGGCCTACACGCCATATGGCCCGCAGTGATCTAGAGTGCAGCTCAAACCAGATAAACGTATAATTACTTAATTTATAATAAAATAGGATACCAGCAGAATAAAAAGACAATTGAACATGGGTCATTTTGAAAAAGTGGAGGTTTTCCCGGGGCCTGCAGATCTGGAGGGCCCCCGTTTCGAATTGACTGTGACACCCAGACTTGGCAGTTCTATGTTACAGAGAATGTGTTATCCATAGTTTCTCCACGCCGATAAAAATCACCTCCGTCTGTCATCGTTGCTGGGATTATTATCGAACCTCAGCTTGTCACAGAGTCGCCCCGCTAGTCGGCGACGCGTTTCTAGGTCTCCTTCCCATCGTCAGGAAAATCTTAAATTAGGATCTCCCTTTTGCCAATGAGAAAACTTCCTCTCGGAAAAGGGGAGTGACCCGGTGAGATCATGTGACTCGAAGGGAGAAGAGCCAGGTTGCCTAGCAACCTGAATTCATCCACTTATCCCCAGAATCCAAAGGCTAAAACAGGCTCTTTGTGGGCGGGAGAGATGCCTGCTGTGTGGCCCGAGGTGGCGTGCCAAGCTCCTCTCTGCCTCCCGAGTCGGTGGAGGGGACCGGGCCCTTTCAGCGGAGCCAGTATTGGGGCGTACGTTGGTGGGCCTTTATTTCTGGGATCCTTCAGGCTTTGGACTGGAGCCAAGCTGATTAGAACTTACTCATGATTCTGGTTGTGGGACCCTGGGTAAGTTATTTTATGTCTTTCAAACCTCTATAGAATAGCTATACCATAGAATATGATATAAATAATAGCCTACATCTATATAGCACCTACTAGGTAGCCCTTTACTACTTAGCTAATCGATCCTGAGAGGTAATTGGCATTATTATCCCCATTGGACAGATGAAGAAATCGAGGCAGACACAGGTGAAGTGATTTGCCTAGTCAGTGTCTGAGAATGGACCCCAATTCAGGTTTTCCTGAGTCTAGGCCCAGCTCTCTACACGCTGTAGCGCCACCTGGCTGCTTCAATATTTGTTCTACATTTCTTTGCAAGGGTATATTATAAGGAAAGACAATATGTCCTCTTTCAACCCGGGAGCCCCACGTTCTCGGGGTTCCCTTTGTCCAGGTCCCCGGGAGGGGTCTCTTTCCCCCAGAGGGCTGCATCTTTCTACCCCAGAAAGTTGATTAGGCCCCGGCCCCATTTCTTACCAGAAAATGTTCAATTTGTTTCCCTATTTTATATATTTGTATACCTGGGGTTACAGAAAAGTTTCTCAAGTGAAAAGGGGTTCATGAGGGGAAAAAATTTAAGAAGGCCTACACTAATACAGGACTAGGTGCTCCCCTCATTAGCTCTGCTCCTTTTAGAATAAGCCCAAGGCAACTAGATGACACAGTGAATAAAGCACCAGCCCTGAAACCAGGAGAACCCAAGTTCAAATACAACCTCAGATACTTAACATTTACTAGCTGTGTGACCCTGGACAAGTCACTTAACCACAGTTGCCTTGCCAAAAAAAAAATAATTAGTCCCATCTGCAAAAGGGAGCTGGCGAGGGGCAGACAATCGCCACGGTCACTGATCTGGTTAAGTAGCAGAAGCCAGATTTGAACTCAGACCTCCTGGCACTGTGGCATAACGGAATGAAAGCGAGGTTCGAAGCCAGGAGGCCTGGGTTTGATTCACAAACTTATTGCCTACTCATTTCTTGCATGGCCTTGACATCCTTTCCCTTTCTGGGCCTCAGTTTCCCCAACTGTTAAATGAGACCGAATAAAAGTCTTTTCTAGTTCTGAATCTATGGTCCAGTGACCCCCGAGACCCCGAATCCAACGTCCTTCCCGTCAAACCTCGCTTCCTTCGTCTAGATGCCTCCGTCTCCTCATCTGGAGAATGGCAATAATGTTGCTACTACTAGGAATGGGCCCATCATAATGTGATTATTGGGATAGAATCCTCCTGGGTTAATAATAGCAGCAGTCTATGGTGGGAGGAGCTTGGCTGGAGCATTGGGGATGATATTAATAGTAAGCATCTTGGCTGTCTATGGAAATAGCTCACGAGGCAGCCCCCGCCATCGGCATCGTGGAACTCTTCTCCCGATCCCCCTCTCCCCCATCAAAGGAAAGACATGGAGGAGGGAAGCCGTTCCCAGAAGATTTTAAAGAAGGGGGAAAATATCACCCCCTCTCCTTCTGGAAGCGTCTCCCCGGCCAAGATGTGACCGGGAAATTATTTTCCATCGTCTAGGCCAGAGCAACGTGCCAATGCACACTCATCTTCCCAAAATGGAGTCACCACGCTGACCCCTCGCTCCACTGGCCCTTCCTGCTCTGTTCTGGCCCATTCCCAGAGAGTGGTTTAGGACTGACGAGCTCTTCACCTTGCCGCCCACTCCCCCTCGAGCTCTCCGGCATTTTCACTTAACCAGGGCCAGCATTTGCTCCGGGCCGGGGGGAGGTTTGGGGGTTTGAAAGGTAGATGGGGGATGGGGAGGACCGGTCTCCTAGGGCCCTTCTCTTCCACAATGGGGAGGCACAGACCCGCTACTCTAATGCCGTACGGGGACCAGTTAGGGGCTGGGGCCAGGTAAAAGCCACCAAAGCTCAGGTGCTGACCTTTCAGGCGGGCCTCGGGGGTCTCGGGAGAGCCGGCTTAATGAGAAAATTATGGCAGCTATTTTCATCACCTTGGAAGGAAGCGGAGAAGACAAGAGGTCAGAGGGAGTGTGTCGGGGGGAGGGATAGTGACAAAAATCTCAACTATGCATCTTGAGTTGTTCCTGAGACTCCTTTTCTCTGGCTCGATGTCCCTCCGCCTTATTCCTCCTCCTCCCCAGCCCCGCTTTGGAGAGCAAAAGCTTGTAGCAGTTGGCTTGCTCTCCTTGAATCCGCAAAGATTCAAGGGTAGGGAGGAGACTCAGTGGCCTTCGAGACCACCCGTGCCCAAAAAGGAATCCCCGTCATAGCAGAGCCGCCAGCCAGCCAGCTGCCAGGCCGGGGAAGCCCACCTCTTGTCAGGGCAGCCCTTGCTACTTCTCATCAGGAAGTTCTTCTTGACCTCCAGCCCAGGCCCGCCTCTGTACCTTCCCCTCGCTGCTCCTGCTTCAGCCTTCTGGGCCCCAGCAAAAGAAGCGTGCTCTTTCCTCCACAGGACGGCTCTTCAGATACTTGAATGCGTAACTCGCGTTCCCTCTGAGGCTTCTCTGCTCCAGGCTCGGCATAGCTGCTTCTTTCAAGCCGTTCTCTAGAACCGAGACCCCGGCCTTCCCTGATTAATAACGCCTCTCTTCTGGGCACTGCAGCTCAACTCTGTTATTCTTAAACCTCGGGGCCCAGGACAGTCCCGACAGGGGCCGACGGTAGCCGAGTACAGCGGGATCATGACCTACCTGTTTCTGGAAGCCATGACCCTAAGTGCAGGCAGATTCACTTTTTGAATGGTGGGGAGGGGGTGATGAAAAGGCAGCGAGGTGGGGTAGTGGATAAAGCGCTTAGGCTGGAGACCCGAGTTCCTATCTGACCTCAGACATCTGTTAGTCTGTGTGAGGCGAATCACTTCAACACTGTCTGCCTCAGTTTCCTCATTTGTAAAAAGAGAATAAATAATAGTGCCTTCCTCTCAGGGATGTTGTGAGATAATTAGAAAGTGCTTAGCACAGTACTTATACATTTACCAATTTTATGTTGTCAATATTATTATTATTAGACTTCCATATCATTCTGCTGATTCGCTTCTGCTCACAGTCCACTGAAATCCCCAGATCCTTTTCAGAACAACTGTGGTCTGATGCCATTGAGGTCTTGCCTATTTTGGGCTTTCGATTCAATTCATAAAAAAGCAATCCAGTTTAACGTAGGTTTTTAACATATTTAACATGTATTGGTGTATCTGCCACCTGGGGGAGGGGATGGGGGAATGAGGGGAAAATTTGGAACAGAAGGCTTTGCTAGGGTCAATGTTGACAAATTATCCGTGCATATGCTTTGTAAATAAAAAGCTTTAATAATTAAAAAAAATGATCCAGGACATTCGATGCCCACTCCATATCCCTCTATAACACACCATTCCAGGGCTCAACAAATATTGTCTCTTGACAGATGATGGCATTCTGCCCCCCACACCACCCCCTGCCAATCTCCGCCAATAGGGCCATCCATTCATTCATCAAAATTAAAGAAATAGTTTGTAGGGCCCTAGCCCCCTAGATCGAGCACGGGACAGGATTTCATAATCCTAGTTTAAGCCACATCATTTCCCAGAGGAGGAAATTGAGGCATAATGCATTGAAGGAGGTTTAAAAATAACATGGTTGAGCTGTAGTGCCCAGAATTGAAGTGATCTGCCCAGGATCACATGATAAGTGTCTGCTTTTTTTCCCTTGATTCAGAGCCCACTCTGCCACTCTCTACCTGTCTCCTGTAAGGAATCTGCAAGAGCCATTCTATAGACAGACAGCCCTCGGGGGTGGGGGGATGCACAGGGATGGGGGTGGCCGCGAGTGAACCACAGAATCTCCCCCAGTCCCTTCCATAACAGCCTCTGCAATGGGACCGTTAATATCCGATTTTTATTTGGAGCCGTCAGTGAGGGGGACCCCGTTACCTCCCACAGCGGCCAATTCTCCATTTGTACGACCCTCGTTCTTCGAAATACTTCTCTCACTTTCAAGTTGCACGAAGCCTGAACTTGTCGGACTTCCTCACTGGACATTTTCCTCCAAGTTGATCACAGACCGTGTTTGACCAATGACTCCTTGGTCGTGGCTGTTGAGCCAATCAGATTTGAATCCACTAAACTGTGCTGTGGTTGGGCCCACGTCATCTCTTCAGCATTTCCAGAAGAACAGCTTGAGAGATTGGGTCAAAATCTTCCCTTGATCTCAGGGGGCCATATTCACACCAGAGCTGATTCACTTGGAGTCCGTGGACTCCAGCATGTGCATGAAACAATTTCAAGGGATCTATGAACTTGGGTTGCGGGAAAAATCCATCACTATTTTAACTAACTTCTCCTCAGAATGAAGTCTTTCTTTCAATCATGAATTTAACAAAAGATCCTTATTCTGAGAAGTGATCTATATGGGCTACACCTGACTGCCAAGGGATTCCATCATAGAAAAGGTGAAGAAGGAGGGCTTTATCATCTAACCCGACAGCAGACGGGGAAACGTTTCATGTACCCTGAGCTGCTCTTTCCTAACGAAGTCCCGCTGCTCCTTTTGGATCACTGCTGACTTCTCTGACGTTCGCTAGCCAGCTTTGGTACCATTTCAGCTCTTGACAGTCTATCGCGGATTGCTGAGAGTCGCTCAACAAGCCCGCTCGCTCATTCTTTCGGTACCGAAGGACGGGCTTCCCTTGCCCTTGGATTCCATCGTGCCCCGGTTACAGAACCGCCAAGACGTAGGGCAAGACAGGGCCGTGTTTTGATTTCCGTAGGGAGCCATTTCTCCTGTCTTCAGAGATACAGTCTAGAGAGCTGTGAAGTCCTATCTGGGTCTCCTGATAATCTGAGCAGCATCTTGAGCCCCCTTTGTCTAGACTGAGGCCTCCCAGCTGCTGTATCTGGAGAACTCTTTCAACACCTCCTCCCGTCCCCTCCCCCTCATCCCACTCCCACTATCCCGGGCAGCTGAAGCAGGAAAGCTCTCCAGCTCTTTGGGAGCCAGGATGCCTGCCCTTCCCCCACTCCGCCCCCACCCCAGGGGTAAGGTCCTTGAAAAGAACGGGATCTGGATCATCTAGCAGGAAGGGCCTGCTCACCATCCGGAAGGATTTCTCAGCCTGCCGTAGGGTGAAAAGCACTAGGTCTGGAATCTGAAGAAGGCTTTAAAATCCTAATTCTCAAATCTCAAATCGAGCCTATTTATTTCCCGGCTGTATCCCTGGGCAAAGACGCTCCTGTCTTTGGGGTTCTGTCTGTCCTTTGGTAAATGAAGGGTTTGGGTCGTGTGGTTTCTAAGGTCTTTCCATGGTAAAGTCTCTTCCAGCTTTGACGTTCCCTATTGTAAGGCCCCTCCCGGTTCCGATGTGCCGGCTCCAAGTCTTTTCCAGCTCTGGAATTCCATCATCCGTCATGTCATTTTAATGAAATCTTTTTTTCGCCATTCATGTCACTTCCCCAACCCAAAACATCCAACCTTTAATTGCTAAAAGACTAAAGTTCAGGCTCCTTAACCCAGCACTCAAGGCTCCTCTGGAGAGTTTGGCCTCAACTTCCCTTTCTAGTCTTATCTTCTAGCCTTAATCACCAAAAGGGTACGGCTTCAGTCAAACCCATCTTGTTGGCTTAAAAAGGCCAAGGGAATCTCTCTTCAGTCATCCCGGTTTCTGTCTTGCCACTGGCCCCAGCTGGCTCTGGAAGGAAAAGTGAGGCAGGTGACCTTGCCCAGGCCTCCCTCACGAACAACTCCCCAAGACCAGTTCTTCACTCATTCCCACCGACGCTGGCCACGGGCAGCCCCATTACTTTCCTCTGATGTAATGAGCTAAGAGGTCTCTCTTTTGTGACCCAATGGAAAGGAAACCACTCAGATCTTGTGGCAAGGGGTACCCCAGACCTCCACTGTCGTCTGTGTCGGCCTGAACGAGCTGTCTAAGAAGCGAAGAAGGCCCTCCACGGGAGCTAGCGGGCACTCTGAGCGTAGCGGAGTCACTTCCCTGCTGTAACCCGAGAAAGAAATCGGAGAGGAGACACTCGGCAGCTGCTTGTCTCTTCCTTTACTTGGGCAGGTCAGCTGTTACCGCAGGTCTAAGCTAGCAGCTGGCCTGGTCAGCTTCCTGGGGGAGAGGTCAAATGGGATTCCAGCTGTCCCCATCACAGAGCTCACGGGCCTGCTCGGGTCCGGCCAGCCCCGTGTCTTAGCTTGCCTTATTCTCCCCCTTCTGTGGCTACCACAGGGGGGAGATGGTTCGACTGGATTAACACAGCCCTTTGTCGGAGAAACGGAGAAGGCTAGAGTTAGAGAGGCCATTAAAACAGGGAACAGGGGATGTTGGGGTGGGGAAGGACTCCCGGAATATAGAATGTCACTGCTGAAAGGAACTTGCAAACAGAAAGCTATTCGCAGATCTGGAAAGGATTTTAAGTAAAACCTAGTAAGATACTCTCGTTTTAGAGATGGGGAAATTGAGGCTCCCCAGAGAGAAGAGACTTGCCAGCTGGTTAGAGGGAGCTGGTGGTGTAATGAATGGAGCCCTAGGGAAAGTAGAAAAATCAGAGTTCTAATCTGGCTTTAAATACTTCTACCTGTCAAGTCACTTCATCTCTGTTTGCCTCAGTTTCCTCAACTGTAAAATGATGATAATGGTACCAACTTTACAAGATTGTTGAGAGGATCAAATGAAATTATATATATATTTCCCCCTGAGGCAATTGGGGTTAAGTGGCTTGCCCAGGGTCACATTAGCTAGGACATGTTAAGTGTCTGAGATCAGATTTGAACTCAGGTCCTCCTGACTTCAGGGTGCTTTATCCACTGCACCCCCTAACTGCCCCAGTGCTATACATACATACATATATATATACATATATACATATATACATATATACATATATATATATATATATATATATATATATATATATATATATATATATATATATGAGTGCTTAACACTGTGCCTGGCACACAGTAGGTGCTATATAAATGCTTATTCTCTCTCTCACTAATTAGTGACAGAGTCCTCAAATCCAGGATTTTTGAACTCTTTATCTAGCACCTCTCTGTTGCCCTGAGTTGTCCAATTGCCGTAGCTGCTGATAGAGGGGAAGGAGAGGGACTGGAAAAACAAGATTAAGGTGCTGCCTCTGGGGGAGAAATACATTTGGTAGGGAAAAGGCTGATGTAGCTCTTCCCCAAAATACTAGGAAGCTGGGAAAAGAGCTCCAAAGGCCAGAGGAACTGAGAAGAGAGAAGGCTCGCCTTCAGCACCTCTCTAATAGGAGAGTGCTTTAGTCGGCCCCCGAGATCCTTTCTAGTTTCAGCCATAGGAACCTAGACCAGTAAAGCGGGTTGTGGCTGGCATCGCAGATCCTTTCCCCCTCCATACGGCCCCCTTCGCTCAGCTTTTATTTCTTTAAACCTTAAACATATTTACTTTGTAAAGTGAAAATCAAAATCAGTTCCCACAGCCCAGGAGTTCCAAGGGGGACGTGTGTGAATCAGGCACCTGCATGTGCCTCCTACCCTGGTACCTCCCCTCCCCTATCCCATCTCTGGGAAGGGAAGGGAAATCATTTGGCAATATCCGGTATAGTGTTTGAATGGAGATATCCTGACTCCAAAGTGTGTATTCTCCCCCCTCCCCTCAACTAGGACATTCTGTAACTCTTCAAGTCATGATGAAGGGGAGAAAAGTGGGTTCAAATCCTTGCTTTTAGTGTTAACTCTTGTATGACTTTAGAAAGGTCCATCCCTTCTGTTGCCTCAGTTTCCTTCTCTAAAATTGAGAGCCAGGGGAATCTTGAGGATTCCAGGCTTTGGCTTCTCTTTGAAACTGATTTAGCAGCAGAAAAAGTCACCCCCCCCCAATGATTCCTGCTCACCCCTCCTTCCCACATCTCACCCACCCCCTTTCTCAACAGGAACTGAGTAAGTCTGCAACCTACATCCTGTGTGACCTTGAGCAAGTCCCCGATTTCTACAAATAAAAGTTGTTTGAATAGATGATCTCCTGTAACCCTCCCAGCTCTAAAACCTATAATCCCATAGGCCCGTGACACACACAGGGAATGAATTAGGCTGCAGCCCAAGAAGTTATCCCAGGGGATTCTATGGGTAGAGATGTGTCTTAAAGGGGAATAATTCTTGAATCCCAAGTGGACGGGAGTCATACCCACTGCCGTCTGTCCCGTGTACGTGTGTGGGGAGGCTTGAGGCTGTGGCAGAATCCCCATTCTCTCAAAAACTCCTTTGTCGTGTATTTTTGCTCATGGAGAAGGTCAGCCTGAGGTGGTAGCAGAAGTGGCCAGTGGCAGGGGCTGATGGGATCAGCTGTAGAGCCTCAGTGGGGGAAGTGGGATAGATGGGCAGGGAGGAGAAAAGGGCTCTGGTTTGTATTGATTGATCCCCAGAAGCCAGGAGTGAGGGGATCCGTAAAAACACACAAGGTTCGCTCACTCCGCCCAACCCACCATTTGCTGAGAGATTTTGCTACGAAGCAGCTGCCACCGTGGAGCTTAAAAGGTCCATCTATTGATTGAGATGTTTAATTTCCTATGAAGAGATGAATCTATTTGGCTTAAACAAGAGCTCTGGGGCATCGCTACCCCACCGCTGCCTTTCCCAGAGCTGGTCTACGTGGTCAATCCATCAGCCTCACTATCGTCCTCCTCTTTCTCATTACCCCATGAAGCTTAGGGCTCTGGCTCAGGTCATAGGCTCATCCCTGTTGGCATTTGGGCTCAGGAGCTGCTGAAAGTAGGAGCATTGTCAGAATCAATTCAGAAGGCAGAATCAAGGATTTCAGAGCCTCCCTATAGGGTCTTAGAACACAGAATGTCAGAGCTGGGAGGATCCTTAAAAGAAGGGATGTCAGAACTGGGAAGGGCCTCAAGCTAACTCCTTTAATGAAACAACGATTAAAGGGGACGATAAGAAGTGGATTTAATATGTGAAAATATATTTAGAAGAATTGTTTAGCCTGTATTGGATTACTTGCTGTCTAGGAGATGGAGGAGGTAGAAAGGGAGGGAGAAACAATTTGAAACACAAGGTTTTGCAAGGGTGGATGTTGAAAACTATCTTTGCGCGCATTTTGAGAAATAAAAATTTTGTATAAAAATGAATCGGATCGAAACCCAGTATTCCTTTGAGCCCGAAGCTTCCTGACTTCAAGGCTGGTCCACTATCCACTACGGTAGTCAGCCTTACTCAGTGAGGCTGGGTTTCTGTCCGCCGGGCCACCGTACTTATCTAAACATTTGCCAACGGGCGTTATGGGGGAGTGAGAAAAAGTCAGAGGATAGGTAATATCAAATCCCTGTCCTACCTCTCTCCCCTAATCACATGAGCAGATGAATTGTGGCTATCACTTTCCTAAACCTTGATTTCCCAATAGGCTCCTCCTGCTACCCAGCCTACCCAATGAACCCGTCCACACAAAGAAAATCAGTTAAGCAGAAGCATCCAGCACAGCGGCCCTATCCAACGGCATACGCGACGTTCCCCAGCCACAGGCCCCTGCCTCTCTGGGGAAGGAGGCCTCCTGTTTTCCAGGACTGAGATGGTTACCCTTATTCACTGCGAGTTTCCTCTCTTTTCCAGAGAGACCCAAGATATACGAAAAGGAGACAGACCTGAATAAGACACAGCCAGTGTTCCTGGGCAGGGAACACATCCTCCGCTGTACGGCAAGTGGAACACCCCCGCCTACGTTCCAATGGGCTTGGGAGCCCTGCCTCGGCAGTGATAGTTGGTGAGTGGCTTTCTTCCTCTCTCCAAGCCCCGGTACGTGCAGATGACCCGGGGGTGGGAGGGCTCTCCTCCCCGCATAGTGGCCTGTGTTTGCTTCGACTACCTTGGGACAGGGGAGCAGCTCTGGTTCCCATTCTCTACTGCCTTGAGGCTTACAACATGCTTTGCTCACATCACCTCTGTGAGAGGGAGCACAATGGTTAAGGAGTGGGGGTTTTTGCTCCCAATCTATGATTTTATGAGTGGGAAACACTGTTTGCTGATGCAGATGGACTTTCAAAAAATGATTTACTATTTTTATTTCCCCCCAATTACATGGAAAAACAATTTTGAATAGTCGCTTTTAAATTTTGAGTTCCAGATTCTTTCCCTCCCTTCTTCCCTTCCCTACCTCCAATCTGTGCCTGAGACTACCAACGGACATACTTCTCTGCGTCAAATGCTACTTTTACAAAAAACGAATCGGCTTTTACAGTACAAAGAGATTACAAATAAACGCAAAAAGGTCCATCTACATCCTTTACGCCTCAAAAGGCGATAAATAGCCATCAGCCAATTCAGGAGAATTGTCTAAAGACACAGACCTAAGTGAAGACTTAGCAAGGAGATCCTAAATTATAAAGGAACCAGAGAACAAAGAAATGGCTGATAATTATGTGAAAGCCAATGATAATGAGATGACAGTGTACCAGGAGATCAGGGATACGGGTAAAAGTGTTCTCCAAGGAAAAATCATATCAAGAAAAGAGAAATAGAAGACATTAATGAACAGAATATGCATTTAAAAAATTAGAAACCCAACGAATAAATGTATCCAAAATAAGACAAAAGAGGAAAATTGGAAAATCATGGGAGAAATAAATTGGTCCATGGAAAGGGAAGCGCTTCACAGTTAGTATGTGTCAGAGATGGAACTTGAAATCAAATATTCTTGACTTTGAGGTGAGCTCTCGATCCACTCTACTAATCTGCCTCTTAGGGCAACATTTATTATCCCCATTTTGCAGATGAGGAAGTTAAGACTATGAGAGATCCCACAGGTATATGTCGAAGGGAAGAAATTTAACCCAGGTATCCTGATAGCAAGTCCTCTGGTTTTTGATTACACCGTCCATAGATGGATTTTATGAAACATCTTGGCTACTTCTCTACAGTGGGGAAAGCAGAACCCCTCTGTGCTCCCGAGGGACTCCGTGGCCAGAAAAGAGCCCCTTCCAGCCAACTTAAGTCTTAGATCCCCTTGCAGCCTTGCACCTTATCTCTCCTCACCAGATGCTAGAGAAGGATCTGTGGGGGGAAATGATCGAGTTTTCCCTGCCCACCTCCTCCCTTTCGATGCTATTTCATTTCCTTTGCTCTCCTTCCCTCTCCCTCGGCCATTTCCAGATTATCACCAGTGCTTTCCATCGGTCCCCTGAGCTAGGAAATACCTATCGTGGGTTTGAAGGGAAAAACAAACTTTTGAAATCATTAAGAGCCTCAGTAAGATGGGGATCCCACCAATTGACCTCTCCTCAACTCTCCAAAGACCACAAGTGGTAGGATTTTTAATCACGTGACATTCTTACCCGTCATCTCTCAGAGAGGAAAGCACTGCCAACTGAGGCACGTGGAGGGGCAGGAAAGGCTTCTTGCAGAAGGTGGGATCGGAACGGAGTCTTGAAGCAAGCCAGGGGTTCAGAGGCAAAAGGGAGCAGAAGGAACACTGCAAGCGCAAGATAGCCAGGGCAGAGGTACAGAGATCGGAGATGGAGTGTTCTGGGCGGCTGGTACAATCCCCTCAATGGCACGGAGCAAGAAAACGAGGCCTAGAGGGGTAAAATTGGAACCGTCTGGCTCCCAATCTGGAGCTCTTCCCACTACAAAATCAAGATATCTATTACCCAGTTTCACCAAATGGCCCTGTCTAGAGGGAGCCCCGTGAAAGAAACCTGTTTATTTCTAGGCCAGCTGGTCATTAGACCGTGAGGTGCCTCCCCGTTCTGGGAGAAGGCGAACTTCTGCTACAGTATGTGCCCCTGAGGAGGAACTAGGCCCAAGTGACCAACCACTGACTTTTGTGCCACTGGGTCGGGCTTTGAGTTTATTTTCTGTGTGGTAGAAGAGAGCGTGGTCAGAGGAACCAAAGAACAAAGAAACAGCTGATAATTAGGTGAAAGACAATGATAATGATATGACAATGTACCAGGAGATCCGGGAGCTAAGCCATGAAGGGAACTAGGGATTCTGAGAGGGAGAGTTAGGGAGGGAGAGCATTCAGGGAGGGCCAACAGGAACAGTGTACAGAGAATCAGGGAGCAAGGCTACTTTGGCTGAAACAAAGAGTGTGGGAAGGGAAGGAAAGGAAGGGAATGAGCATTTTATAAATGCCTCCTGTGTACCAGGTACTGTATGCTAAGCCCTCGCAGGTGTTATCTCATTTGATGATTTATCTCTTTTTAAAAGGGAGTAAATGCAATTGGGGCAACTAGGTTGCACCACAGCGGATAGAGCACCAGGCCTGGGGTTAGGAAGAATCATCTTCCCGAGTTCAAATCCGGCCTCAGATGGGCACTTACTAGCTGTGTGGCCCTAGGCAAGTCACTTACCCTGTCTGCCTCAGTTTCCTCATCTGTAAAATGAGCTACAGAAGAAAATGGCAAAGCACTCAAGTATCTTTGCCATTTGTACTACCCCCCCCCCAAAAGGGGGTATGACCCAAGTGGGGTCATAAAAATTTGGACACGACGATAGAGAGCGGGCGGAATCATCACGAAGTCTTGGCAACTGATCAGAGATGGGGGCTGAGAGGAAAAAAGGTAAACGAGGCTAATTTCTTCAGGTTGGGAGCCTGGGTGACCGGGGAGACGGCAGTACACAAACACTCATGTTAAGAATAGAGGTGCGTTAAGTCTTTAGAAAACAAATGTTGAAAACTATCTCTACGTATATTTGGAAAAATAAAGCATTATTGAACATTTTCAAACTAGAAGAGAGCTATGATTCTAGAGTCATGGGGGTGGGGAAGTAAAGAGGCTTAGTTCTATATAATTGGAAATGCTTATGGAACATCCAGGTAGAGAACTGGGTTTGGCAAGGCCCCAAACTCCAGCTTCTGGAATAAGAACTCACTCTTTGACAAAAATTGCTGGGAAAACTGGAAATTAATATGTCAGAAACTCGGCATAGACCTACCTCTCACCCCCCATGCCAAAACAAGGTCAAAATGGAGCCACGATTTGGGCATAAAGGACGATACCATAAACAAATTAGAAGAACGGGATAATTTACCTAGCGGATCTTTGGAGAAAGGAGGAATTTATGACCAGAGAAGAAGTAGAGAACATTATGAAAGGCAAAACGGACAACTTGGATGACATGAAATTTAAAAGTTTCCGCACAAACAAAACCAACAGAAATAAGATTAAAAGGGAAGTCCAAAGCCGGAGAAAAAAATCTTTACAGCCAAGATTTCTGATAAAGGTCTCGTTTCTAAAATAGATAAAGAACGGAGTCAAATTTGTAAGAATGCAAACTATTCCCCAAGTGCTAAATGGTCAAAGGTTATGAACAATTTTCAGATGATAAAATTAAAGCCAGTTATAGTTATATGAAAAAATGCTCTAAATCACTATTGATGAGAGAAATGCAAATTAAAACAACTCCGAGGGACCACCTCACACCTCTCAGATTGGCTAAGAGGACAGGAAAGGATAATGGTAAATGTTGGAGGGGATGCGGGAAAACTGAGACACTGATGCATTGTTGGTGAAGTTGTGAAAGGATCCAATCATCATGGAGAGCAATCTAGAACTATGCCCAAAGGACTATCAAACTGTGCGTGGCCTTTGACCCAGCAGTGGGTCTATATCCCAAGGAAATCATAAACATGAGCAAAAATGTTTTTGGTGGCTCTATTTGTGGTAGCAAAGAAATGGAAGAGGAGCGGATGCCCATCAGTTGGGGAATGGCTGAACAAGTGGTGGTCCATGAAGATAATGGAATATTGTTGTTCTATAAAAAAGAATGAGCCAGCAGATTCGAAAGGCCTGGAAAGATTTATATGACCTGATGCTGAGCGAGACAAGCAGAACCAGGAATACATTGTGTATAATAACAGCAAGAATGGGCAATGATCAGCTAGGAAAGGCTTGGTTCTTCTCAGTGGTTCAGTGAGCCAGAGCAATCCCAATAGACTTCGGACAAGAAATGCCATCGCAACCAGAAAAAGAACTAAGGAGACTGAATGTAAATCAACACATGCTACGTTCACTTCTTTTTTCTGGTTTTTTAAAAAATTCTCCCATGATTTTCCCCTTTTGCTCTGATTTTTCTCTCTCAATGTGATTCATAAAGTAATGTGGATTAAAAATAAACTTACTACAGTAAAAAAGAAAGCGGTATCTGTCCCCGGTCCCCTGAGAGCCTTACTCGCCTCTTCTCTCTTCCTTAGCCCGCATATCCAATCAGCGCCAAGGCTTGGTGATGCTGTTTAGGCGCCATCGAACCATCAGTCCTCTCTCCTCCCCATGGCGGGACCTATTAGCGGCTTCTAGAGGCACAGCCTAGCATAGGCTCAGAAGGGGGGTTAGGAATGAGCTAGTCTGTCCCCACCCCAAGTCCCAGCTGGCGCATCAGAAGCAATATAAGCATCTTCAACATTTTCACATCAAATACAAAGTTCTCGAGAGCGAGCACTTCATAGAATCACAGACTGTTAGCACTGGAAAGGACCCAATGGGAGACCCAGCTGGGATTCGAACCCCTAGAAACAGAGAGCTCCCTAGAGGGAACAGTATAATGCATGGGCAAAACCTTGCCTCAGATCAAAGAACTCTTATCTAGATTCACAGCTGGAAAGGATCCTAGAAGCTCTCAAGTCTAAGCCCCTCATTTGAAAGAGGCCCAGGAGGGCGAGTCCCTGGACCAGGGTTATCCTGCTGGTATCTGAGATAGGACTTGAATACAGATCTTTCCGCTCTACGCGGTGTCCTCTCTCTCACACGCCGCGTCCCTGGGGGACCATATCCTCCCCTTCTCAATCTGTGGAGTTCTTTCCCATCTGTTGGAATCCAACCTTAATGCTTCCTCCTACAGGAAGCTTGCCTTGAGCTCCTCTGCCCCTTGGCTCTTGCGTAGGCTTTTGCCTGTCATGTATTCCCATGCGTTATTTGTGTTTGTGCAAGTCTGAGCAAACTCAGGAAAGGGAAGACAACTGTCCATGTTTACACACAGGATCCTAAATCTGGAGCTGGAAGGATCCTCAGAGGCCACCCAGTCTAACACACTTTCTTTTTTACAGGGGAGGAAACTGAGGCCCCCAAAAGGGGAAGGGATTTGCCCATGGTCCCAACTCTAGAAATGGAGTTCTCTCTCCAACTCTTCTAGAAATGGAAGAGGTCTCAGAGGCCACCTAGGCCAATCCCTTTATTAGACCAAGGGGGAAACTGAGGCCCAGATATGGGAAGAGATTTGCCTAAGTAATAGAGCCAGAATCTGAAGCAAGTTCTACAAAGCCATAGCCTACTTTCTTCACCGTGTCACAGAGCCACGGGCACCGTTCTTCCAACAATTAGAATTCATGAGTCTAATGGGTGATGCCCCTAGCATTGGGGCGGTCCTCCTGAGACTGGGGCCAGTGAAAGAGAAATGAGAAGGCTAAAGGGGAGCGGGCGAGAGACCCCCTATCTCCACTTCCCACATCAAGCCTGTGGGGTTGCCACTTAACTCAAGTGATGGGAGGCCCACATGTGTCTTCACTCAGGTGGCTTCAAGAATCTGCTTCTAATGAACCATAACCTGAACAAGACTCGGAATCCTTCCCTTCTTTTCCCCCAGGTGCAGAGAACGAGGGAAGAGAATCGAACTTTCTAAAACTACTCTTGAAAAAGGCCCGTCTGCCGCCAACCAGATCCAGTCCATCGAGGAGATGGTTATATCACACGGGGATAGGAATAAGGTACGTTCCAGCTCTGCTGGGGCAGTATTTGTGACCTCCTGGCCTTGTGGGGGGGGGGGTCAGACAGGGAGTGGCCTTGCCTCATTTTCCCAGGCCCACTCGCTCACTTTTCACATTCCTGCAATTTTCAAGGCCTGGGTTCTGGGTTAAGTCTTGGCCATGTATAAACATTGAGTTTTTTGGTGGTGATGTCACCTTCTCTTTTTAAGAGCCCTCGTCAGGGGCTTCCAGGGCCTTGGAGTCTTGAGAACATCCAAAGTGCGTGTCTGCATCCTGGGACGCTTTGCTGTGGTTACAGCCGCTCTCGGTGGCTCACGGGATCTTAGGCTAGGGGCGTTAGGGGGCACGGCAGTCACGGGTCATTTGGGGGGCTTAAGTGGTTAACAGAGAGGTGACCACAGAACCATATGGTAGAGAATTTCTTTTTTTTTTAATTAAAGCTTTTTATTCACAAAGCATACACATGGGTAATTTTTCTAACATTGACCCCCGCATAACCCCCTGTCGCCAATTTCCCCCTTCTTCCCCCCCCACCCGACAAGCAGTCCAATACGTGATACGCATAGAACCTCAAAGAGCTTAGCTGTCAAGTAGTCCAATACCCTGCCTGAAACTTGCATCCACTGCTCACTCTGTAACAAATGCCCTCCCCGCCGAGGCCGGGTGGCAGAAAAACCCTACCGCCGAGGAGCCTCCAGCCTTCTGATCCGAATGGGCATGGAAGAGGGGACGGGACACTGGCTCGGGGAGGCCCGGAAGGTGGGAGGATGATCGCTTGGGATGGGGTGCTGTGAGGAGCTGGAGGAGGGCGGCGGAGATCTGAGGATGACCCCCAGCTCTGAGGCTTTGTGCAGTAGCCTTGGGGCCTTTCTGACTCCCAGCAGAGGGTGCTAAGCTTTAGTCCACTAAAGATCCTCTTTTAGCATCTCCGGCAAGTCTTCCCGCGTCCCCAGGTGGTTCATTCCCCGCTGAAACAGCCGAGGAGTTTTTCTCCTTGGGATCCAAGGGATTCAAAGCTTTTAGAGGAAGGAAGAAGGAGATGAGCATTTATTAAACACCTGATGTGTGCAGGTACTTTTACAAATATGGCCTCACTTTCTCAAACTTGAACTTGGGTTTACAGTGCCCGCCGGCTGCAAAGACCGGTGTCGTTGCCGTCGTAACCTCTGGAGCTCGGTGGCACGGCCTAGCCAAGGCTTTGGGTTCCATCTCTCTGCAAATCGGGGCCTCCGCTCCGTTCCGTACTCTTGAACTGATGCCCTGCCGGTCCCCTTCAGTCTCGGGGCATCTCGGCCCCCTCCCACCTACTTTGCATTCTGAATTTCAAACTGGAAGAGATCTTGGAGGTCAACCACCCCAACTCCCATTTCACAAACAAGGAAACTGAGGCCCAAAAGAATGAAATAATTTACCCAATCTCGAGTTGAAAGGGCCTCCAAAAAATGGGAGAAGGGATGAACTTTTGTGATTTCTGAGGCTGCTCCCAGCTTGAAATCTTGGATCCTCCCTGAGAGCACTGGAAAGGAGAGGGATAGGTATCATAGCTATTTCACACACAAGAGGAAACTGAGGTAGGAAAGAGAAAAGTACTTGGTCCAGGGCCCAGCAGTGAGTCTGGTTCGAGGCCTCCTCCTTCCCTCCCCACAATCCCTTTCTCGGGTCTCCAGAGACCCGATACCTCACAGCAACACGGCCACACTGTCCGAGCCGTTCCTACCTGGATAGTGGCCAGGCCCCGGGTCGTCTGACCAAACGCCTGGGGATTAGGGCTAACTGGGATGCTCAGGCCATCTGGCATTTCTCAGGGAGGCTTTCGCACCACGTTTAATTTCAAACAGACTGGGGAGCTGGGGTGGGCGGTGGTGGAGGAGGAGAGCACGGAATCAGACTGATTGGAACTTCTCGCTCCTGCGTTGTGCGTTACCAGCCAAGCGGTATGGGCCTGTGTCACTGAACTCGGGGGCCATCGAGGCTGGGCTCTGCTTTCGAGAACGAGGGTTCAATGGCTGAAACTGGGCTGTAGGAGAAAAATGACAGCTAGCAGGAGGTTCTCCTTCCCAGAATCACGGGATGTCAGACTCTTAGAACAGGGCCTCAACGCTGATATTCCCTATTCTCAGGCTCCTCCCTAACGGGTTGAGTGACCTGCCCAGGATCACAAAGCTAGTAGATGTGAAGTGTCTGAGACTGGATTTCAACTCAGGTTCTCCTGACTTCAGGGTTGGTGCTCTATCTGCTGTGCCATCTAGCTGCTCACTGCTAAGCCATTTTCGGGGCTGCTTTCCCACGTTGGGGGGCCTACCCGTCACCCACATCTCACCTGTGGCTCCACAAAGCTGTAGCGCACGTAGAGGCCACAAGTTGGTAAGAGCATCTTAGCGGATGGCACCCCAGGTTGAGGGTTACCAATGGGCCGCAGATACAAAGGCGAAGTAGGAATGTGTCTTCTCCCGGCACGTGGAGACCTCCTCCGGCAGAATGAGCGGATGAGGAGAATGTATTCCGACGGCCTCTGAAGCAGGTGCCGTGGGGCTCTTAGAGCCCGATCGGGCACGGAACACGCCAGGATCATCTACTGCACCCCGACCGTTGCCAGCCATTCTGACTCCTGTCCTGTCATCAGACTTCAATGGCTCAGAAAGAGAGTGAGGCTCATGACTTGATGCATCTCTGCTTCGCTTAAATCCAGTTCACTCACGAGTCGAGACATCACCCGTGATGTTATCGGTCCTCTTTGAGAATGGACGGGGCACGATTAGGACGGGGGCAGAGCTCCAACTAGGTTTTTCCTGCCTCGGAGGCCACAGCTCTAGCACACTGGAATCGGGGTGGGGGGACGGTGGAGGAGTTCAGACTAGGCCTCTCGTAGATTGTGCTGCTTAGCCAAGGAACCAACATTTAAGCAAGCCGCCATTGATGGGGTAGAAGTAGATTTGAGAAAAATCCGATTCTTCCGATTACTTGGTGATTTGTAGCTTACGAAGCAATCTCCACCCATGCTCTGATTCTTCCTTATGTCACTATCAAGAAGGCAGAACAGGGATTGTTATCCCCGTTTTGCAGATGGTGAAACGGAGACCCCACGAGACAGTGATCAGTCACATAGAATGTCTCCGAAGCAGACTTCCAAAGTGTTTTCTTCCTTGCATCCTCGTAAAAGAGTCACCATGAGGATTATTAGTCCCTTTTTCCAGAGAAGGTTCAGCAGAGGAAGTAAGTTCAATATCACACAGTGTTTACACATAGTAAGTGGCAGCCCCAAGCCTAGAAAGCAGCTCTTCTACCTTCAGATACTGTCTACTTTGTACCGCGCCAATGCTGTCCTTCCATGTCAAGGCAGGAGACCCATGATTGCTTCAGGAATGAGTCAAAGAATCTGCACTTGGCCTTCTTTCTTCCCTTTCCCTCCCTTCCCCCTTCTCCCTCTCCTCTTCATCCTCCTCCTCTTCCATCCTATCCTAGTGACCTTTGAAGAGTCCCTTCTTCTTTTCTCAGATCTGGAATCTTACTCAATTTCAACAGGTTCCAGCCCCCAAGGGAGCCCCTGGCCCTGCTTCCCTCCCTTCCTTCTTCCCTCCCTCCGCTGGACTCATTCAGATTCAACCCAGAGGCCACAGCTCTCACAGGACATGTCCCTTGATGAAAACGCCTTATTAAAAAGAAAAGCCAGTGAGGCACGGCTCAGATTTCAGCCTGCATCCCATTGTGTTCTGAGCTGGATTAGCTGAGGGCCTCTCCTCTAGAGCTTTGAGATGGTATCACTTTTCCCAAGCACGGAGGAGACCTTCAGCCTGAAATAAAGTCAAGGCAATTGATGGTTTGAATCCCCACATAGCCCTACCAGTCATTCATCCGGCCTTGTTTGAGAACAATCAAGATGTGAGGGGCCTTTCTGGACTCCCTTGTAAACAAGGATGACCTAAACTCAGACCCTTTTCTCTCTTGCTGGATACTCCCCCCCAGGAAAAGGAGATCAAGGCTTACCCAACATCCTCCCTGCTCTTTACTTTAGAATTCTGCCCAGTTTCCCAAAGGCCAACTGAGCCACGTATCAATGCGGGAATTCAATTGAAGGAGAACTGATGAGACGCCTATGCGGCGCGAGGCACTCTGCTGCATGCTGGGGGAACGGGTGATAACCAAACTGCCTCTGCCCTTAAAGAGTTTCTGTTCATTCAAGGGATACCGGACATAGACCAAGTAAACAGGAAGTCATTTGGGGTATGGGAATGGAGGCTAGAACAAACAACTTGCGGCCATCATGGAGGCCAGTGGAGGGAAAGAAACAAAATTGGGAGCTTTGTTGTTCAGCGGTTTTTCAGTCACGACCAACACTGAGTGAGCCCACTTGGAGTTTTCCTGGCAAAGACACTGCAGTGGTATGAAGTCCGGGCTCGCTCCCTGGAGGCCTCAGGATCAGCCGGAGTCAGGAGAAGTAAAAGTCCTTGGTCTTTAGGGGGAGAAGGGAAAGAAGCAGGCAAACTACCAGGAGTTTAGCCAAAGATCTCTTCTCGAGTCTGGAGTCCAGAATCTCCACCTCTCTCCTCCTTGTCCTGCCGCCAAGTGAGACTGGCTTGTCTCACCCCGCCACCCCCCCTCCACCCTCGATCCTCGCCTATGATTATCTGTATATACCAAACATTGAGTAAGCACCAATGGTGAGAAGAGCCATTTTCCATACATATGCTAATAGTCATTGTCTCCCATCGAATAGGTGATTAGCCTTAAGTGCTGGGTTGGCTGATTCCAGCACACCTGTCCATAGTTTCGGCCCTTTACACGGCGGTTCGCCGTTTTCTTCTCCGACACATTTTACAGACAAAACTGAGGGGAAAAGGGTAAATTGACTTGCCCGGGATCATACAGCTAGTGGCTGAGGCCATATTGGAACTCAAGACGAGTCTTCCTGATTCGGGGCCCGGCACTCTATCTGCTGTGATATCTAAGTGCCCAGATTTTGTGCCAAACAGGATTTTACTTTAGAGGATGGTTTCTAGAGTGCCAGGCCCGAGTCAGAAAGACTCATCTTGAGGAGTTCCAACATGGCCCCAGACACTGAGCAGCAGTGTGACCCCGGGAGAGTCGGTTCATTCTGTCTGCCTCAGTTTCCTTATCTATAAACCGAACCAGAGAAGAAAAAAGCCAACCCCTCTAGTATTTCTGCCAAGAAAATCCCAAATGGTGTCAAAAAGAATCAGACATGACCGAATAACAGCAACGTTATCTCTAAGACCTGGGATAGGGTAGATTATTAATAAATGCTTTATTACCGATTGATTGTCATATACTAGCTATGAGACCAAGGCACCAAGTCGCTTTCCATTTCTGAGCCTCAGTTTGCTATTTTGTAAAACAAGTCATAGAACCATAAAATGATGTTATTTTATGATTTGATTTTATGATTTTAGATTTGGGGACCTTAGATATAATTGAATCCAATTTTCTTCACCTGTAAAATGGGAAACTGGGTCTCATAGGGGTCAAGAGTCTTGCCTGAGGTCATATAGGGAGTAAGTGGCAAAGAAAGGATTTAAACCACAATACTACTTAGCACTTGTTCCCATATGTCAGTGTGTATACGGCCACAGTACGAGGTCCATCACAAGGTACTTGGGATGTTTCACTTCGATGATCTCCAGTCAGACAAGTAGAAGAGAGAGGCAGCTTGGGATTCCCAGGCACATCTCCTCTTCTTCTTTCTCAGCATGGGCCCACTTGAGGGTTCCAAGGCAATGTTTGGGCACAGAAACTGGTTCTTGGCTTGGAAGGTCTTTCACAAAGGAGGGGAACCAGCTTTGCTGGCTAATGAGGAGGGAAATAAGCCTTGGTGGAGTCCAGCCCTGGGCTTGCCCGGCGGGGGTTAGAAGTGGGTGCAGAGAAGAGACTGCTGGGATTGCTCAGTAGATCTGAGTTGAGATTCTGGCTCTGCCACTGAGCAGTGTTACCCTGTCAATTCTCTCCGGGCTACCCAGGGAGTTGAACTAGGTGATTTCTGAGGCCTTCCAGTTCTCAATCTGTGATTTTAGGAAGGAGAAAAGAGTGAGCAGTAGGATGGAAGGGGAGGTTTCCACTGTAGGAAGTCACTTCTTCAGGCCTCAGTTTCCCTTTCTGTAAACACCATCTCTGAGATCCCGTTAGCTCTCAAATCTCTGAGCCTGTGTTCATCGGGCTCAGGCTCAGCATCCTGCTCTGTTTCCCGGCCGTAATTCCAATCCCACATCCTAGAACACAGTATGGACATCTGAAATGCAGCTCGGCCACGTTGGCCCATTTTTAACATGTGTGTCCCTTTTCTCAGTGTCAAAACACTACCCAACTCAACATATGGAATTGCCGGGGCAATCAAATGTGCCCCTCTCATTTCCAAGCCACGGCCGTATACCCGTTTGCACTCATTATTGGGGAATGACTGACTAGGCCTGGGTGGGGAGGAGACGGGCACTGAGTCGGGTTCCCGGGAAGGGCCATTAAGAGTTGCCCATCTTGCTTTGCCTTCTAGGATGGTCTCAGTCCCCTGAAGGAGCCATCCCCGACAGGGTGGCATAGGCCCCGTTTCGAGGCCTGGTTTTGCCTCTAATTAGCCAGGATTTTAGACAAATCATCTCTTTAACCTACAAGCTCCTTTGAGGACCTTCGAATAATCGATCTTGAGTTGGAAGGGGTGAGTCTTGTCCAAAAAGGAGGAAACTGAGGCTCAGTGAGAAGCAACTTGTCCAAAATCATACAGAGCCTGGATCAGGAAAGTGGGAAGAGGAAACTGAGTTAGGCCTTGAAGGAATTCAGAATTCTAAGGAATAAAAATGCGTTCCAGGCAAAGTCTCGGCAAAGTCGTAGATGGAAGCAGGAGACGGAATCTTGAGTCCTGGGAATGAGTATTCAAGAGGTGTCTTTAGTTAGATTATAGGGTGCGTTAAGGGGAATAATGTGGACGAAGTCTGGAAAGGTAAAGCCAGGCAGTCTTTAATCCTAGGACAGCAGTGGCTCCCCCGGTGGGGACTAAAGATGATGACATAAAGAAACGAAGAGGGTTATGTCTCAGGAATATTCATTTGGCACCTGCGTGGCTTTGACGTTTGCAAGGGACTTTCCATACATTATCTCATTCGGACTTTACAATAACCCTGGAAAGGAGATATCTCTCTGGCTTCCCGGAACAGCCTTCTAATTGGCTACCGTCCAGCTTCTTCCCCCTCCAGACCATCCTCCACACAGCTGCTAAAGGATTTTCCTAAAGAATAGGCCTAGCCGTGCTACTCTCCTGCTCAGGAGGCCTCGCTGGCTCCCTATTGTCTCTAGAAGAAAATGGTAACTTTGGTTGTTAAAGCCTTCGCGATCTCTCCCCGAGCTGTCTTGTCAGCCTTGTTGGATATCATCCCTCCTCTTGCAATCCGGCCAAACTCAGCTTCTCTCTGTTCCTCACAGGGGACTCTCTCTTGGCCAGTTGCTGTGCCTCGGAATAGGTGGTGCCCTATGCTTAGAATGCACACCCTCCTTCGCCTCTCCTGAGAAGCTTCATTCAAGGCTCAGCTCAGTAGCTTCTCATAGAGTCTCTCCTTTCCTTTAAGATGCAGCTCAAGTATTGTCGTCTTCTGCACGAAACCTTTGTAAAACCTCACGCTCGCCTGATGGCTTCGGCTGCTTGGGCCCTTCCTCCCAAACTACTTTGCATTGGGTTGGTTCTGCCTACGTCTGTTCTCTACGTACGTAGGCGTGCCCGTGTCATTTCCCTCGGCGGGACGCAAAGTCCCCGAGAGCAGGGATTGTTTCGTTTTGGGGGTGCACGTATTCCCGGTGCCCGGCACGTAGCCCGACACTGGGCAGCTCAGCAGATCGGCCAGTCGCCACAGGGATCGAGTCCTTTTTTTTCTACCTTTCTCCCTGCTCCTTAGAGAGAACACTCATCTTTACGCCTGCCAAAGCTAACCCTAGGAAGGGAAGTGTTCTGCCCCAAATCCTGGGCCCTTCTTGATGTCTTTGTTTCTTTTTTCTCTTTCTCTTTCTGTTTCTCTGTTCCTTCCTTCCTTCTTTCTCTCCTTCCTTCCCTTCCTCCCTCCCTCTCTCCCCTTGTCACTTTCCAAGCCAAATGGAAATGAAATTTGAAGAGCTACGTCTTGACTAAATACAAGATTAAGTGAGCATTGGCTGTCAAGTTTTGGTTAATTACACCTTCAGTGAATCCAGGTATATTTAGTGTCACGTCTCAGAAAACACACGCACACCAAACAAAAAGCCCCAAGTGGAGGCCCAGCCCTGCCGCTGACTCCGGGCGGGCCGCGAGCCTTAGTTTTCACAGTCACGAATGTGGTTGACCGGGAAGGTGGCGGTGCCCTCGTTCAGGAAGTTAGAAGGAGAGGAGTTCTGCAGAATCAGAGCCTGCCACATAGTAAGCACTTTAACTTTAGCTTGTGAATTGAATTGAATTGCTGACTTGAGATACAGGGTGCCCAGTGAGAAATGTCCAACACGGCAAAGCTCTGTCTAGCTAAGTTGACCTTAGCTGAGTAAATGTCACTTCTCTGAGCCTCGATTTATCCTTTCGTGTGAAGGACGTTGTTTCTAAGTCCCCATCCTGCCCTGCGTCCTATGAAATAAGCTCTTATTTGTCCCCAGATAGACAATGCAAGCGAAACGGGGAAGTCTTTAAGGGATGCCGGGATTGTCGGTCAAGGTCGAAGGGCCCTTAGAAGCCACTGAGTGCGGTCTCTTCGCAGAAATGGAGGCACAGATCCATCGCAAGACTTGCTCAGACTCACACGTCTAGTACTGAGGGAGTATCCGAAGCTGACTTTTCCTGACTCCAAGTAGTGCCCTCAGGAGAGGCGGGAGGGGCAAGAAGCATTTATTAAGCACCTACTATGTGCCAGGCACTATGCAAAGCATCATATAAATATGGCATCATTTGATATGGATTCTTGGAGGGAGTAAATGTTTAGTTTTTAAAGGAAGGGGATGATTTGGAGCAGAGGATTTGGAGCCTGGAAGGCAACATGGGAGAAGAATAAAGGCAGGAGGGCTTAAAGCAGGGGTCCTCAAACTACACTCCCCACCTTCCCCCCTGGGGCCAGATGCGGCAGCTGAGGACGTTTATCCCCCTCCCCCAGAGCTATGAAATTTCTTTATTTAAAGGCCCACAGTACAAAGTTTTTGTTTTTCCTATAGTCCAGCCCTGTGACAGTCTGTGGGACAGTGACCTGGCCCCCTATTTAAAAAGTTTGAGGACCCCTGGCTTAAAGAGCGTGAGAGGGTCAATACAAAATGTGTCCCGCCATGTACTAACATGATAGTCTTCTTAGTCATCATTCCTTATTATAGAATAATATTCCATCGAGAGAAAACTCATATGAAATTAGAATGAAGAAATAATACCAAAAATACCATATCCCCATGATTCTAATTAAAGACACTTACAAATGGTAATAATAGCTGCCATTTATATAGCGTCTACTATATTCCAGGTACTGTACTAAGTGATTACTAAATTTGAGCCTCACAACAACTCTGAGAGAGATGTCTATTTTGAACCCCATTTTACAGATGAGGAAACCGAGGCGGATATAGGTAGAGTGATTTGTTCAGGGTCACATAGCTAGGATGTGTCTGAGACAAGATTTGAACTCAGATTTTCCAGGTCTAGTGCACTGTGTCCAGGTCCAGCTGCCCTGCTGTAACCTAGAAGAGAAAAATAGGACCGTTCAAATTGCTCTGATCTCTAAACCCACTCAAGGAATACTGAGTGAAGGCTGGTGGGCCCTGCTTTTGAGTGAGATAAAAAATGAAGTAGCCCTATCTAGCAGCTTCTGATCTGCTCCCATTACATAATCGGTTCTATGGTGTTAAGTGGACAACGGCGACATGGTTCCTTGTGGATGTAGCGTGTCTTTTGGACAGCTCAGCCGCTGAGACCCAACTTTTCATAAACTGAGTCATGCTTCTGGGGCTTGGTGACCCAGGGGCCGGGGTAGGGAAGAGCCTGGGAAGGGAGGGGACAGAAGCAGCAGGTGATAGCTGCCACCCGATGGAAATGGCCGGGCCCTAGGTGACGTGCGCAGCCAAGGGCCTAGGCCATGCCCCGGGAAGAGCTAATCACAAGATGGGGATTTCACATCTCATGGTTATAAGGATGGACAGGAGGAAAGGGAATTCCAAGAGCTGGAAAGCTCTGCTCTCTCTACCCACAAAAAGGTATATTTTTGAACCGGCGCAATTACGTCCTGAGTTTCTGTTCCACTTGTTTTGGAGGGGAACTTCTAGATGCATTCAAAGGCCTTCATCCTCCAGCCCTCTAAGTCTTCTCAGCCCTTACTCCCGTACACATAGTCTTCAGCCCATTGACACCGCTCTCCCGGACGGGTGTTCTGGAAACAAGGCCCTCCATCCCTTAGCCCTGGAATGCTCTCCCTCCTGGCCCTGACTCTTGGCCTCCCTGGCTTCCCTTAAGTCCCACCTCAAGTCCCACCTCCTACTGGAAACCCTGCCCAGCCCTCTTCATTCTAGGCTCTTTCCCCTGGTCATTATCTCCTATTGCTCCTGCACGGAGCTTGTTTTGCATAGATTTGTTTGATTGGCGTCTCTCCCATCAGATGGTAGACTCCTTGAGGGCAGGGACTGTCTTTTGCCTTTTTTTTTTTTTTTTTTTGTATGCCCAGAATTTAGCTCAGTGCTTGATAAGTAGTAGGCGCTTAATAAATGCTCATTGACTGACTCATCCTTATCTTACTGATAAGGTGGAGAGAAATGAAGTGACCCGGTCAAGATCTCCCACCGGCTTTCCATCTGCTCCCAATCTAACCCTGTGTCCTCCCCAACTTTACAGGTCTCACTTTATATGTCCTCTAGCGCTGAGCCTCTCTGAACTGGAGAACTGCCATACGGACTATGGACAGCTCCCTCCATCCATTTCAGTTGGGCCTGCAGAGTTTGGGTGTAGGGGTAGAGCCTTCAAAAAGCCAGCCACCCTGACACCACCATGTAACACTTGAGGAACCTTTGGAAGGCAGGGTGTGTTTCCATCATGTCCCACAGTTGAGTGAGCTTTCGGTGCCACTGTATCACACTCCTCGAGTCATACCGAGGTTCCTGTCCACTGAGACCCCCGGCTCTTTTTCCATACAAGCCATCCTCTATTTGGGAAGTTACGTTTTTTAATACAAGGGTGAGACGCTTCCCTTTTGTCCCTTTTAAAATTCATCTTCATAAAGTCAGCCCACTAGGTTTACTTATGAGGATGATTTTGGAACCTCATTTTACAATTGTGTTTCAGTGATCCTTCTCAACGCGTGTGCTCTGCAGATATTATTAGCGTGCCACACGTACGCTTTTATCCAAATAATCGATCATATGAGATGTTATGTGCTATTAATAGACATTCTGTAATATGCATATATTAAAAATCAATTTTAGGTAGATTCTAAACTGAATGAATGAACGGACCCAAACGGTGGCGTCACCGACCATGTGACTCTCTCTCCCCTTCCCTCCCCTTCCTCCTCAGACCCTGAGCATGCTCACCATCACTTCCAGCACGAACTCCGGCATCTACTTCTGTACCGCTCACAACAAGGTCGGCAGGGACGAGAGAGCCGTGAAGATCTACGTCTCAGGTAAATAAAGAACGGGAGTCGGGGCGCGCGCCAGGCGGACGCCGACGGGCTGCCGTTCGTGCGGCGGCGGGGTTGCGGGGCTGCCGGCCGTCCCTGGCGGCGGGCCGTACTACGGGAGAGTGCCGGAGGCCGCGGGTTTCAGAGCTGGGAGGGGCCCCGATGACATTTTATCGACTTGTTCACATAACGAGGTGAAATGTGAGTACGGATCCTAGTGTCAGGCTTGTGCCCTTTTGAATATAATTATAAACTGGGTTGCCTCTTACGGAGCTCTAGGTCAAAGGCATTTCATCCCCAGGACTCCCAGTTAAAATAGAAATGAGGTCCCGTGAGCCACGATAAGCACCTTTGTATGGACCAACTTTTAAGATCGTGTATAGCTATCCCTTCAGTGTGCAAACAAGACATTTGATACAGACTCTCTGATCTCCTCCCGCTACCTCGAGAAGGAGCTAAGTGACTATGCTAAGGCAAAGCTTCTTAAACTGTGGGTCTCAACCCCAAAAGGGGTCGCCTGACCGAACGGGCGAGTCGGGAAATTCTGCTTCGCTATCAATAAATGTTTGATTTGGATCCCTTTTTTATAGATCTATATAGCCAGGGTTGTGTGAAAATTTCTCAGGTAGGGACAGTTCGGTGGCATAGTGGATAGAGCACTGAGCCTGCAGTCAGGAGAACTTGAATTCAAATCTATCTTCAGATACTTGACACTTATTAGCCATGTGACCGTGAGCAAGCCATTTAACCCCAATTGCTGAAGAAGGAGGAGGAAGAGGAAGAAGAAAGAAAAGGAGGAAGAAGAAGGAGAAGAAGAAAGAAAAAGGAGGAGGAGCTGGAGGAAGAGGGAGAGGAGGAGGAGGGGAGGAGAGGGAGGAGGAAGAGGAAAGAAAAAGAAAGCAAAAAGAAATTTCTCAGGTAAAAAAAGGGTTCGCAAGTGGAAAGAGTTTAAGACGCTCCTATTCTAAGGTCCTTCTGTCATCCTCTCTTCTGGTGCATGTCTTTTAGCTTCAGCATTCTGTGATGATCTAATCAAGTCCCTCTTGGCCTATAAGCATTTTGAGAGTGGAAAAGGAAGTGTGTAGGAATCGAATGTTTAAATAATAAGATTGACCGTACTGAGAGCAAGCGAGACTGAAATGTCCAAGGAGTTAGGCGAGGGGCCCGGGCAAGGCCGGGTGATCGTTGTGAAGCCTCGGGAACTTTATATCTCCCGCCACCTGGAGGAGGACGGGGTGTTTTAGTGTTGTTGGCTGGTATCCAGTAATCACTCCCTAGAACGGAGAGTTCCACACTCCAGAGGAGAGAGAGATGGGTCTCACTTCTACTCAATTACTAAAGAAATCATGCCTGACTAATCTATTCGAATTAGTCAAGTATAAACAAGCAGGGAAATAAGGCGTTCCGGGGGGATACGATTTGTTTGAGAGGACGGGAGCGTGCCGAGAAGCCTCTGTCGAGGTTCCATACCAAAAGCTATTTTGAAAAGTGGACACGACGGGGAATCGAAGCAATGTTTCCTTACGGACGGGGAACCCGTCTGAACAGAGAGACACGGGGAGGGATAGACAGATACTTCACTCCTTGGGAAGTGTGAACAGTGGGATCCCTCAAGGATTAAGATGCTTAATATTTAAGATGTCAGAGAAAGAGTAAAGAGCAAAATTCCCAAGCCTGACAGTGACTCTTGCCGAGTCCTTCCAGGGAGGTAGACGCCTAGCCAGTGGGGATCCATCACCGATCACCAAAAGCGCGGGCCCATGGGAAGGGTCTCCAAGTGCCAGGTGAGCTGCAGGAGGCTAGCAGGTTTGTCTGCAAGGAGAGATGGGAATGCTCTGAGCTTGCACATCTGAGGAAGTGTTGTGGGAAACCTCGTTGGCTCTACCATCCTTGCCACAGGCCTGGAGACGAGGACCACATAGATGAATATTCCAGAGGAAGAAAGGGAATAGCGTTGGATTCAAGATGTGGAGCCCTCAGAGGCCATCGAAGCTAATGCTCTCTTTACTTGCATATAAGAAAAATGAGGCCTGTGGAATAAAGCAGAAGAGACAGATTTACTCCCCATGCCCATTCCTAGTCTCTGCTGTTTGTCAGGGGATGGGGATACAGAGAGAAAATGGGCCTTGGTGGTGAGAAACTCGCCTTCTGATCATGTACCCAGTGATCACTTGGGTCTGCTCCAATTCCATAGTCAATGTTATTGCGCATTGAGCCATCGCGGGTCTGTCATGAGCAGTTTGGCCTATGGAAAGAAAAGAAGAGAAAGTGGCCAAGTGGAGTAGAACCTGGCGAACCTAAGCTATGATTTTCAGAAAGATCTGGACTCATCTTTTTGGTCGGTTTGTTTTTTTTTTTTGGGGGGGGGAGGGATAGGATCAGGGACAACTGTACCCAAGATTCCAATGTTAGTCTGGGAACTCCCAGTCTGGGATTCCCTTCCATCAATGTAAAGTAAAGCAGCACATGGTCTATTGGGAAGCACTGAGAAATCTCCCAGCTTTGAATGACATTATAAAAGTAGCAGAGAAAATAGGGGCTGGTTTTGATCAGGGAAGTGCCGATTCAAGTCCCACTCAGCTACTTCCTGAAGGTGAGAAGAGAAGTTGCTTCTCCCCCTGGGCCTCAGTTGCTTTATGTGCAAACGGAGAATGTTAGACGCGATCTCAAATCCGACGCAGGCTCAAAATCCGAAAATCCTGGAATTCCCACTAAAGCTCATGTTTCTTCTTCTGTGTGTGCCTAAGAAGGAGATGTTATTCTTGGGACCGGACGGGTGACAAGTCATAAAATTAGATCATAAAATTAATCAGCACAGGCCCTGGTGAGTGATCATTTTATGGTCTAGAAATGATGTTCCAAAAGAAATATTAGGAAGTCCTTTATGGTTATCCAGTCCTGCCCCCCCCCCCCCATACCCCATACTACCCATGGAGTGCTGACTCTCCTCCTCCCATCATTAGGATCCGAAAAGATACTTCCCAGTCGTAACATCTGGGACGAGGCACAGATCTTGAGAGTTAAAGACGCTTCATTTTGCACTCGAGGAAACGGGTCCAAGAAATCGGCTGACTCGTCCAAGATCACATGAGTGGTTCCAGAGAGATGCGCAAAGATGGAGTGCTGGTATCCCGCTACTCCTAGGCTCCTTGGGGCTTATCGGGAACGGATGGCTTGAGCCCTTTGTGTGCCTTAGGTCACCTGATTTTAGAAGGGCCAGTCACCCTTTGAGGAGAGGGATTCTTCTTTCCATCTGATAGATGAGGAAACAGGTCTATTCCAGCTCAATCCTCAGAGGCTATGGAGCACAACTTTGCAGAAGAACCTCCCATTCACTAATCCTAGATCTTTTCTTGGGGGCCACCAGTGACCCATTTTCCTGCCTCTCATCCCATTCTGGGAGCCAAGCGGCCGCAGGGAAGAGGAGGTGGTCGTGAGGCTCGGCCGCGGCCGGTCCTCCATGGCCCTGAAGAGTGACGGGGCTCCAGGAGAACAGGGTCAGGGTGAGGATAGAAGTATGGGGAAGGCCACGAAGATCTTCCAGGGGCTACTAACTCTACAACAATGTATATAGAGGCAGCAGCTGCTCCTGGGGCCTATGGGCCGACATCCTCCACCTCTCCCTCTCCTCCGTACTGCCCGGGATGAGGTTGAGGGGGAGAGTGCTCAGGCCTGTCTGGAAACAGAGGCCCATCGAGGTGACTAGAGGAAGGAACTTCAGAGGCCAGCTAGTCCCACTGTAAGAAACGGAGGCCCAGGCTGGAAGGGACTTGCCCAAAGCCACAGAACTAGTAAGTGACATAGCTGGGACTCAGACCCAGGGCCTCCGACTCCCAGTCTATCATCAAGGCAGACGATGGCACAGAGCTGGGACCCGGAGTTGGAAAGCACAGAATTCAAGTCCGGCTTCAGACATTTTCTAGCTGCCCGACTCTGAACAAATCACTTAAGCTCTGTTTGCCCCACTTTCCTCGATTGTAAAACGAGGAATAAGAGCATATACTAACAGCACTAACATGCACCTACCTTTCGGGATTGTTATGAGGATGAAGTGAGGTCATATTTGTGTAATATATCCATGTATTATGCAATTTCTGTTCCTAGGAGAAGCTAGGTAGGGCAGTGGGTAGAGCATAAGTCGGGAAGACCTGAGTTCAAATCCAGCCTCAGACACTTGCTAGCCGTGTGACTCTGAAAAGTCACTTCACCCTCTTTGCCTCAGTTTCCTCACATGTAAAATGAGCCGGGGAAGGAAATGGCGAATCGCTTTGGCATCTCTGCCAAGAGTCAGTCCCTGTGTCGATTCCCGGCCTTTATTGTGTGTCAGGGGATAGGGATACAAATGACCTCAAATGGGTCTCGAAGAATCAGACAACAAATACATTAAATGCTTATATGTATTACACTAAGACTCGTTCCTTCCCCTCTATCCTCCCTCCCTCCCCACTGCACAATACTGTCTCCCAGGGTATTAGTCTCTGTTGTCAATAAGTCCATTCCACAGGAATTCGGGGTCCGCGGCGTTTCCCTGTGGTGGCGGAGTCTAGCCCGGCCTAAGCTTGCCGGCCAGTCGCTGAGGAAGCCAACAAAGCGATGGGCTTCCCTCATTTATTCCCCTTGTCTTCATGATGCCCTCCTGGGCCATCTCCAGATGGGGCCTACCGTCAGACTTAACCCAGATCCTCCATCGGAAGGGGAGCCCATAGAGACCCTTTTAGTACAGGCCCAGAGGAAAAGGGGAGAAAGGAAAGAAAACTGCTTTTCATCTGATTCCTTTCCGGACATTGGCTGACTAGGTGGTCCCCTTTCTCCTCCCAGCCCTTCCCCCATCCCTTGACACTTTGCGGATCTCCAGTTTATACAAAAGTCGCTTCCATCCCTCCGCGTACTCTTGACACGTTTCTCGGGCACACGGAGAGGGGCCTGTGTCATCTCCGCCCACCTCCCCAACTGGCCCAGAATTAGCAGCACTGTCCTGGCAGCGACTGAGGGAGAACTCTGGAGGTGGCAGAAGTTTCCAATTAAGCCAATCTGCAAGCAAAGCCCAGGAAATGAAAACCAATCGTTTCCTTGTAAATACAAATGAAGCGGGCCTTCCTTTCTGCTTTCCCGTGATGACGGCTGTCTCCTCAGGTGACTATACGGCCTAGTTGGGGAGCAGAGGAGAGGAAGTCCAGGCGATGAAGCTCCAGGGTAGCTCCTTTGGGTTGAGCCTGAACTGGGGGGATTACACTGTGGACCAGTGATTCAGGGGACTCGGGAACTGGGGATGTCCAAGCCCCAGCAGTTCTGCTGGTAGGGCTTTTTTTCTAGGGCCCAAGTGACTCTGGGTCCCAGCATGAGACTAAGGAACAGGTAGGGGTTAGAAGAGATGTCACAGGCCCATCTGGGAAGGGCCTACCCAATGCCAGTCTTTAGGAAGGTCTATAATTTTTCTAGCTTCCTTTCAGCTGTCGGGTCCAGGGAGCAGGAGCTTCCCTTCCAGATTCAGGAGAAAGCAGGATAATTGTCCCCTTTCCTTTTCAAGTCAAAATAAATGAGCATTACCTGTAGCAGAAAGACATATATATTTTCCCCAGCTACATGGAAAACAATTTTTTTTTTGTGAAGCAATTGGGGTTAAGCGACTGGCCCTCAGTCACACAGCTAGTAAATGTTAAGTGTCTCAAGTTGGACTTGAACTTAGGTCCTCCTGACTAAAGGATATTGGAAAAAAGATTTTTAGAATTTGCTTTTAGAATTTTGAGTTCCAGATCCTCCCCCTTCCTCCCCACAGTCCCCCCATTGAGAAGGCCCGTGTGATGTTGTACAAAACATTTCTTTAAAAGTCATGATCCCCCCCCCAAAAAAAAACCCTTAAGGAAAAAAAGAAAGTTCCAAAAGCTATGCTTCAGTCAATATTCAGATACAATCAGTTCTTTCTGTAGTAGTGGATAGAATTTTTCAGCAGATGTCCTTCAGAATAGTTGTGGATCATTATATTACAGGGAATAGCAAAGTCATTCACAGTCCCTCATCCCACGACATGGCTGTTACTATGGGCCTAGTACAGTTCACTTTGCTTGAGCTCACGGAGGACTTTCTGGGTTTGTTCTGAGAGCATCCTGCTCATCATTTCTTATAGACCAATAATATTTCTTCATAATCCCACACCACAATTTATTTCGCCATTTTCCCATTGATGGGCATCCCCTCGAGTTCCAATTCTTTGCGAGGGGGTTGGATTAAATGGCCTCCGAGGTCCCTTCCAGCTCTAGACCTAAAACCCTATGATCTCACACCCATTTCTTGGGAGCCCAAAAACCTTGGACGAGAAAAGATGGGCATAAACATGGTGGCCCTCCCTTCCCCGGAGCCCTGTGCTCAGGGCAAAAAGAAGCCATACGACCTATGCCCCTGGAGATGGAAAGTGTTTCTGATTGACAAGAAAAAGCTGATTTTTTTGAAGAGTCCCCTTGGTGCCCACATCTTTTCCAAACACATCGTACTGAGTTCCAGCTACTCCTTCCCTTTCCGCCCCTTACCCTACCTGTAAGCAGAAGCATGTGTTTAATATCGACCGTCACTGAGTTTGTCTGAGTTACTGATATTTCTTATTATGGCCGGTGATGGGAGACGGGAGTTAAAACCTGTGGCCTTAAGGAAGATTCCCCTGGTTCAGAAAAGCTATCGTGAGCCTTGAGCCGTCTCCGCAGCCTAGCGTCCTGCTTAGTGATGTCGGTTACAATTCAGCCGAAGCGGGAGGCTTCCGTATCCCAGAGGCCCTCGGCCTTCTTCGCTGTGCACCTGGGTGCCTCACTTCCCCAATGGCAGTTACCGGCTTAGTGATGCTCCAGGCAGGGCCCCAGCTTCTCCGAGGAAGATGGCATGAAGGAGGGGCATGTCGCCCGGGGCCTCTGGTTTTTCTCTCTCCATCTATGACATGCAGGGTGCTAGCCATATGCCTCCGGCAGGGATTCACTAGGCAACTTTGGAAGTCGTCGGAGTACCCTCACAAATGGAACATGAAGCGCCTTCCCGTTGGCTTTTGCTTCACGAGCCACTGTATGCTCACCTCCTCCTCTAGCTCTTCCTCTCTGCTACTCTTTGACGTCTGGGCTAATGTATTCTATTTACATCAAAACTGGCCTCGTATTTGGGAGGACGAGGCTGGCGCCCTCACCGGGGTCGTCGGCATCACCCATCCCGGGCCCCGGTGGCCCTACGGGGGCGATACCACCCACCCCAGCTGCGTCCATTGGCTCTGTGCCAACATGAGCGTGAGGTACATGAATCTTCAACTGCAAACCACACCGTATTATAGGAGCTGAGGAGATGAGATAAAGCCAGCATTGATTCCGGACCCCGTCAATGCCAGTGATCAACTAAAGTAGCTGGGTTTTGCATTGTCGGACGCGGTGGTTCGAGCAATGGGTATGATCGAGAGAAATATCGGCAGAGTGAAAAGTCACCCCGAGGAGGGGGGGGGGAGAGGTCTGTAGGCAGCCAAAGTGCATATTTTTACACGATCTCCATTTTCACTCCATTTGTGTAAGCAGTCTAATTAAAGACCTGAGTTCAAATTGTGCCTCCAAACTTCTAATTCTTTCCAACTGTATGACCTTGAGGAAGTCGTTTCACCTTATTTGCCTCAGTTTCCTCATCTGCAGAATGAGCCGGGGAAGGAAATGGCAAACCACTCCAGTATCTCTGCCAAGAAAACTCCCAAATGGGAACATGAAAAGTTGGACATGACTGAAAAATGACTGAAGAAGAGTCAGAATCTGAAAAGATCTTAAAGGCCTGAATATTAGTCAAAATATTTTATAAGCTGAAATTCAGTATCGATACATGTCTAATCTTACACTTTTGTTCCCAAAAAACTCAAGCTGGCAGGTACGGGACCAACAAAATCTTATACTTCGGTTCCAAAACATCACCTTGACAGATAGGAGACAGGAGTGATATGGTGAGAGGGCAGGTTGCTTTCTCCCCTCTGCTCCAGTCACATCTCACCCAGAGCATTCGATTTAGTTGTGGGTTGCCCCATTTTAGGAAGGACAAGGAAAGGATTCAGAGTGGAATAACCAGGATGTTGAAGTCACAGTTGGTGCCATACAAGGATTCCTTCAAAGAACTAGGGGTATGTCACCTGTGGAAGAGCTGTCTTCCAATCTTTGGAGGACTGTCATATGGAAGAAAGCTTTTATGTCCTCTGCTTGACCCCTCGAAGGCAGCCGTGGGACTAACGGGTGACAAACAAGGAGGCCACTTGAGGCTTGAGAGCAGGAAAAAACTGGGAGGTAGTGAGCTCTCCCTCACTGGAGGGCAACAAAATGAGTCTCGTTGGGGGCCACCGGAGAAGGGCGTTATTGTTCAGGGACGGGTTCTGGTCACCAATAAATAACGGTTCTCCCTCCTTCCAGATGTGCCCGGGCACGTGGAAACCCAACCTCAAATCCTGGCGATCGAGGGCCACGATGCCCAGCTCACCTGTAGAGCAGCTCGCTACATCTACGATGACCTAGCTTGGTTCAATCCATTTGGGGAAAGGGTTCCCACCTCCTCCATTGAGACACAAGTGAGCAAATACTCCATTTCTTTGACTTTGACGATCAGAAACGTGTCCCGCCGCCAAGAAGGGCGCTACTCATGCAAAGCCTTGAGCCAGAGGAACACCACGGTCATACTGGAAAGGACCACAAGGCTCTTCACCAGAGGTAAGAGGCCAGGGCAACTTTATCCCCGGGCAGCCTGCCTCGAGGAGAGAGAGAGAGTGCCCAGTTCTCAAAGGAGTCTGGGATTGGGAGTCACAAGACCCGGCCTCGGGTTCTGGCCCAACCAGGGATTTGCGGTTTGGTCTTGGGATCTCCCAGTCTTTTTGGAATTCAATTCCCTCAGTTCCCTCATCTGTAAAATGGAGTAGAGGAAGACTATGTAAACTTTAAAAATCCTTTTGGATGTGGGGTCAGGAAAACCTGTATTTGAATCCTGTCTCAGACCCTTACTAATTTAGCACTAACTTATCCTCTTGGTCTCAGTTTCTTCATCTGTAAAATGGGGATAATGAACGAGTGAACTTTATTAAGCTTTTGCTATATGCAAAGCACTGGGGACAAATAGAAAATTATGGGATCTTCCTCTCAAGAAACTCTCATTCTAATTTAAGATTATATTAATATACCAAATTGCTTTAGGAATCTAATTTAATAATAATAAAATGTATGTCATAGGATTGTTGTAAAGATTCAAATATATTTGAATCTCTTCAACCCTCTATACATACTTTGCAAAACCCTATAGATAAACCTTGAAGTGTTATATAAATGCTATTATTATTATTATTATCATTATTATCATTTCCTTAAGCTTATACATTAAACAACATCCCCCGCCCCTCCCTCTAGCGTTAGTAGACAACGTGACGGTCAGTTGCCATTCACAGGGGCTCGGGGTCGATTTTTCAGAAACGTTGGCAGCTGTTTGAATTTGAATTTAAAACCGATTAAAGAACATGACTTCCTTTGCCAGGCAATATGGGTACTGCTCATTGAACCAATAGGCAAGTCACAGGAACTGGGTTGCCATTTCAATTCTATTACTTGCTGCTTCTATAATGTGGCAATAACCACATCCCTTTGGGTCTCGAGTTCCTCATCTGTAAAATAAGTGCATTGGACCTAGACGGCTTCTGAATCTCTCCCAGCTCTAGATCTCTGATCCTATATATCCGCCTGGAGTTCCTACCCTTCTCTGGGCCTCAGTTTCCCTTTCTGTCAAAGGGTGGCGTTGAACTAGAGCGAAGCCTCTGAAGTCCTTTCCAGCTGTGGATTTCACAAGACCGTCTGAACGCGCCTGCGAGAGCGAATGGCAGAGAGTATCTGGGTCTTGAGATGGGGATGGATTGGAAGATGTCTCTGATGTCAACAGCTAGGGAGTACCTCAGTACAGAGGGTGCCGAGTATGGAGTCAGAAAGGCCTGAAAATGTGACCTCCTATGCTCGTTAACTGTATGACCCTGAACAGGTCACTGTACCTCTTCCTGCCTCGGTTTCCTCCCCTATAAAAGAGGGATAATATGCAAAAATAAAATGAAATGATATTCATGAGGCGTTTTGCAAAACTTAAACAGTATTTAAGTGCTAGCTGCTATCGTTATTCACGATGACTATTAATGATTAATTATCATTAGTCATTAGTAATTAGTTACAGCTAACATTTGTATAGCACCTATTGCATGTCAGGTACTGGGCTAATCACTTTACAAACATTACCTCATTTAATCCTCGCGATGACCATGGAAGATAGGTGCTATTATTATCTCCATTTTACAGTTGGAGAAACTGAGGCACACAGCGTTAAAGTGATTTGCCTAGGGTCACACAGCTAGCAGGGGTCCGAAGCCACACGTGAACTCGGTTCTTCCTGTCTCCGGGCCCACTGGGCTACCTACTTGCCCTGAGAATGATAATATACTAATGATCCATGTTTGTTCCCTCTCTTTGCAGAAAAAGTTGCCCCTTATGTCATAGAGAACCTCACGGACCTGGATGTGAACAGCAGCGGCAAGATTGTGCTACAGTGTAAAGTGGGGGGCACTCCGACACCGGGCATCACTTGGCTGAAGAACGGAAATGCCATCCTGCCGGCCTCAGGTGCGGCCACAGGGCTTCACACGTTTGTCCGAAGGAGGCCCTGTTTGCCTCGCCTGCCTTAGGGAGTTTTCAGCTGTGAAACTCCCCTTCTCTTTTCCTAGGGATTAAATACCAGGATGCCTCACTTCACAAATGCTCCTTTTCGAGCATTTCCAGGTCACCCCTTCGCCTGGCTTCTTCTAACGCAGGTTACCCATCAGTCTCTTCCAGGGGAACTTGGCATTGGGATCCAGCTCTATTGTAATCACTCAGGCAACAAGCATTTATTAAGCACTTACTGTATGTACCCAGACTGTGCTAGGCTCTTAGGGATATGGTGACAGAAAGAAAGGAAATAGGCTCTGCCCTCGAGAACTTTTCATTCTAATGGGAACAACGCCTTGTACATAAATAGCAGGATTGCCTTCTGGGTAATTCCGTCGGCTCTTTTCCATAGTGGGCCTCCTCCGGTTGAGGGGCCCTCGGTTCATTCAGTCAGTCAAAAAGCATTTGTGGCGTACCTGCTGTGTGCAAGACGCTGCCCACAAAACGACCCATCTACAGAGACAGCCTTTAGGGTACTAGGCCTGAAATCAGTAAGATCTGAGTTCAAATCCTGCCTCAGACACTTCTTCAATGTATTGACTCTGGACAAGACACAACCTCAGTTTATCTGACTTTTTTTATCTGTAAAATGAGAACAAGAATAGCACCTATCTCCCAGGACTGTTGAGAAGTTCAAATGAGATAATCCATGGAAAATGCCTTCCAAGCCTTAAAACATTATGAATGCTAATTATCATAATGACATTCTACTGGGAAGAAGCATATGGATAGGGCTACGTCAGTACGAGATGTATATGGAGTCAATTCATAGAACATTTAGTGGGGGAAAGGACTAAGAGCTGAGGAAAGCATTTGGGCCTCCCTCTATAAGGGAGTGTCAGAGAGCTGTGTCTGGATAGCAGATGTTCAAGCGGCAAGCATTTATTAAGCACCAATGGCATACAGGCCCTGGGGGACATAGAAGGTCAGATGAGACCAGATCTCATCTTTGTGGAGTATAAATTAGAAAGCCTATCAGGAAAATAAGACAGAGATGATGACAGCATACAATTTTATGTGAGAAGTAGAAGAGAGAGATGGTGTTGGTGTTCAGTCATTTTCCAGTTGGCTTCCACTCTCTGTGACCCCATTTAGAGGTTTTCCTGGCAGAGATACTAAAGTGGTTTGCCATGACCATCTCCAGCTCATTTTACGTAGGAGGAAATTAAGACAAACAGGCTGAAGCGACTTGCCCGGGGTCACACTTCTAGTAAGTATCGGAGGCCACATTTGAACTCAGTTCTTTCTGACTCCGGGTCTGGAGTACTATCCATTGCAGCACCACCTAGGACCGTAGAGAATGATAAAGTGTTATGTGTCTTTGGGTAAAGCTTATCGCCTCTCTGGGGCCTCAGTTTCCTCTTCTGAAAAATGAGGGAATTGGACTAGCTGGCCTCTGTGGTTCAGGGAAGTCGGAGGATTATCTGTCGAGTAGAGCTAAGACTCCTTCCCTGCCTACTCTGAGAGGTGATTAAGAAGCTCTGAGGCCCATGAAGGTCATCTGACGTGTTGGTTAGCGTCGTTATCATGATGGATGCCGAGGGGACAGTGAATGTATTAGCGGCCTGCTGAGGTCCTCAAGCCCTCAGGTCGCTGTTGGCCTCTTCCCTTTGTAGCTAGATCGGGGAACAGAGATCTAGCTCTGTGAGAGGATTGAGGTCAGGGGTTGGCAACGGAGAGGGGAAAAGTTCACTAGAGCCTCATTGGCCTGGGAAAGTCCTTCTCAGGTGGGGGAATCTCCACTTGGGTAGAGTCCCTCGGGAAGAGTTGAGCTCCTGGTACCAAGGAGCTCCCATCAGGCCGTTCTATCTCTGAGGGGCCGATACTTGTTACAGGCATCTTCTTGGACAACGACACCCTGGTCATCGAACGAGCTAAGAAGAATGATGAAGGCACCTACCAGTGCAAAGCCACCAATGAAATAGGACAAGTCAGCAGCTCGGCCTTTATTACCGTGGCAGGTGAGTTGGTACCTCTGGCCTACAAAAACCTCCCATGGACTCGCTCGGAATTCCGAGCATTCGGTTACGTAGCATGAATCCCTACCTTTGCCTCCTTCTGAAACAGGACTTCGAGGAACTTGGGAATAGTAATTTAGGAATAAAATAAGGACATTTAGCTGCATGAATCACAGGATGAATAAATAAATGCAAAGTCACAGAATGAATGAATGAATGAATGAATGCAAAGTCACAGAATGAATGAATGAAGGCAAAACAGAATGGATGAATGCAAAAAAAATCATACATTTGGGGGAGCGGAGGTGTGGAACCTGTGACTAGAACATGGCACACACACACACACACACACACACACACACACACACACCACCAAGTTGCGGTAACATCTGTGAAGTCAAATTTACCTCTTTGCATTTGCACCTCTCATTACTCTTGCCTGTTACCTAAACTTTGAGCCTTTGTTCTAGAGCTTGGAGACTGTGGGTTTTATTTACTGGCATTTTCTCGGATCTGCCTCTTATGAACTTCTGGATATCTCAACTACTATCCTCCTTCCTTCATTATGACTATTGTGTATTGTTGCGGTAAGAGAAAGCAGTTGTCTGTCCTCCAAGGAATCATTTCTGAGCTCCGGAAGCTATCGGATGAGTGATCAGTAAAGGTTACAGCCAGTAGTGGTTTGTGATGCCCTGCTTAGGGGAATTGAGGCAGAATTGAGAGCGAGACAAGCCCTCTCCTGGGATCTAGACAACAGTCCCTTGTCTGTGATCAGAATACAAACAAAATTCATCCTGTTCTCCATGTCAATGGAGATTTTGAGCCTTGTTTTTTTTTTTTAATAGTGTTTTATTTTTCCTGATGTTTCCAAATACGTGCAAAGAGAGTTTTCAACATTCACCTTTGTGTTCCAAATTTTTGTCCCCCTTTCCCTTCCTTTTTTCTCCCCAAGACAGCAAGCAACCCAATGTAGATGAAATATGTGCAGTTCTTCTAAGCGTATTTCCATTTTCATCATGCTGTGCGAGAAAAATCAGATCAAAAGGGAAAAAAACACAAGAAAGAAAAAAAACCAAGCAAACAAACAACAAAACAGTTGAAAATCCTATCCTTTGATCCACATTCAGTCTCCATAGTTCTCTCTCTGCATGGGGCTGGCACTTTCCAACCCAAGTCTACTGGAATTGCCTTGAATGACCTCATTGTGGAAAAGAGCCACATCAGAGTTGATCATCACATAATCTTGTTCTTACCGTGTATACTGTTCTCTCGATTGATTTACTTCCCTCAGCATCAGTTCCTGTCAGTCTCTCCAGGCCTCTCTGAAATCATCCTGCTGATTGTTTCTTACAGAAAAATAATATTCCACGACGTTCACATTATTCAACCGTTCCCCAATTGAGCGGCATCCACATGGTTTCTTGCCATCATATTAGCCTTTTTTTTAAAGCTTTTTAAGTTGGCAGATTATTTTACCATAGTGTGGTCACTTGACAGTCCCACCCAACTTCTTTTCTCCACAAGTCCCAGCCCATCTACTCTCGCTTCTCTTTGACCAATTTGTTTTGGCCACCAGTTTACTTTACTTGATTAAATGCTGTGCGTTCTACTCTTAAGTCTTCCCTTAGTTAGGTGTGTGGCCTTGGGCGAGTAAGTGCCTTCCCTTAGTATCTGAGGGTCTCTATTTTCTCTTCAGTGAAATGAGGAAGTTAGACTCAATGAACCTCAAGGTCCCTTGTGGTTCTGAATCCTCTCCTCATCCTGCCTTCCAGACAGTTGTCTTCTCTGAATTTCCTGTCATCTGACACAAAAAGCCAAGCCGACACTCAGTAAATATCAGTTCACTGCCACACTCTCCCAGCCACCCATATGCACACGTCAACATCCAGAGGTGGCGCTCAGGACTACCTGGCAGCCGGCTAGCTTTCAGAAGGCTACATTTTTGTCCCATCTGCCCTAGCCTGAATTTGTGGCTTTTATCCACTCCTTGTGTCCCTGCCGCCTCATTTATAGGTTCGGACGAGCGTTCCAGTGTTGAGGTCATCATCCTGGTTTGTACTGGCCTGGCAGCCACCCTCTTCTGGCTCCTCTTGACCCTGGTCATCCGAAAACTCAGAAAGGTATGAAGGAAGCACCGAAAGGGCAGAGGTGAGGCAACCGCATGTATGTTGCCAGAGATCTCTGAAAGAGCTTTGGGGGAAGGTGGGTTGGAAGACTGCTTGGGAGAGAGACATCTGGTCCGGGACCTGCCTCGTGCTCTAGCGGTGTGACCCTGGGAAAGTAATTTTATCCTCGTTCACTTCCAGACTCCCAGGGCTATATGAGGACCAGATGAGATCGTCTTTGTAAATGTCATAAACACAGTCAGTTTTTTGACTATTCGCTGCTACTCTTTTCTAGCAGGAGGGTTGGATGGCTCAAATCTTTCACCAAGTGGTAAAGGATGTCTCCCCTGACTCTTTTTCCCTCCCGAGGGCAAGGGCTTTTGCTGGACTAAGGCTCCCATAAAAGAAAAAGTTTAGCCAACAGTAAAGAGGGTCAGAGTTCAGCCAGTCGACTCATTTACTGAGCATGGTATTGGGTTTGAGGAAAGAATATACCGCACGGGGGCTTCAGAAAGCAGGCAAAGCATGCCCTCAATAACATCACCAAGGAGATGCTGTCTGGCTTCTCCTTGAAGACAGGAAACGCCCTCCGGGAGACATCCCATTCTGACTTAGGCCACCTGGGAGAAAGGCGGCAAAATCTACCCTCTGGAGCCGACTAGGACAGAGATTGGCCGAGCTGAGCGGGATCTCGGACCCCAGGATTTCAGAACTGGACAGCTCTTAGAATACAGAATGTTCAAGTGAGAGGGACCTAGAACACCGTGTATTAAAACAGCCAGAGTCTTAGTACCTAGAATGTCAGAGATAGGAGGGACCTAGAACACCGTGTATTAAAAGAGCCAGAGTCTTAGTACCTAGAATGTCAGAGATAGGAGGGACCTAGAACACCGTGTATTAAAAGAGCCAGAGTCTTCGTACCTAGAATGTCAGAGATAGGAGGGACCTAGAACACCGTGTATTAAAACAGCCAGAGTCTTAGTACCTAGAATGTCAGAGATAGGAGGGACCTTAGAACACAGAATATCAGAATGGGGCGAGACCTTTGGAGACTTTAAGAACATAGACTGTCAGAGCTAACTCCTCCCCGCCACGCTAGGACGCCGTTTGGCTTTGGCCTGCCAAGCCACCAGCGAAGGGAGAGGGAGCAGGAGTGACCTGGTTTTCTTTCTTGCCTTGCAGCCGGACGCCCCCGACATCAAAACGGGTTATCTCTCCATCATCATGGACCCCGAAGAGGTGCCTCTTGACCAGCAATGTGACCAACTGCCTTACGATAGCAACAAATGGGAATTCCCCAGAGATCGCTTGAGGCTGGGTAAGCTCCCCATCCTCTTCTCTTCCCCTCCCAGCCTCTTGTTAAGAAGTCCAGAGGGGAGCAAAGGAGGAAGGAGCTAAGTATCCGGTGGCACATTGAGCAGGGACGAGTCTCTGTTGCGTGTCCTTGGCCGAGAGCCCTTCCCGTGTACCAAAGACCTGCTGCTTACCTCCCTCTGAGGGAGGCTCATATCGGACAAGCATCCCCGAAATGAGACCTCTCAAATGTAGCCAAGCCCAGACTTGGGCTGAGGATGGCCGGAGTGCTTCTTTCTCATGTCTGAGAACACCGGAGGCCAGATTTAGTCTCTACATGTGCCATCATCTTTAGGCTATGGAGAGGAAGTGACCCGGGGTAAAGTCCCGTCTCTTCTGCTGACTTGCTCTGTGACCTTAAATGTGCGCCTTTCCCCCTGGGCTTCCGTTTCTTTTGTAAAATGTGACATTTCAGTGGCTTTAGAATGAGAAGATCCGAATTCGAGTCCTACTTCTGTTAGCTGTGGTTCTCTTGGCCTCACTTTCTTCTTCTGTAAAATGGGGAGATTGGGCCAGCCGCCCTCGGCTCTAGAATTCTCTAGAGATTGGCCCTGCCATTTAAAGCCTCAGGGGCACTCCTTCCGACCCCCGTCTGTCTGCTTAGATAGTTTCTACATCTGCTGGGCGCCTGGGCTGCATGGATGGGGCTGCTGTCGTAAATGTGGCAACGATCGCCGCTCCCTTGGAGCTTCCCTGCTTCCCGCTGCTCATTCTCCCCTCTTGCCCCTGAAGGGAAGACCCTGGGTCACGGTGCCTTTGGGAAGGTGGTGGAGGCGTCCGCCTTTGGCATCGACAGATCTTCAACCTGCAAAACCGTGGCGGTGAAAATGTTGAAAGGTAATGTTTTCCTTGGCTACCCCCCTGGCTGAGGAGGCTGGGCGTGAGTGGGCCGCGAGAACTTTGGAAGGTAGAGAACTGAGGGGCCAAACAGCTTTATGCTCACACTACTGGTGGGAACAGACTCGTCTTCGCTTCTAATTTCCTGCCGCGTGCAGGACCCCGTGTTAGGCCTAAGCAGGGGATTGTTCGGCATTACAGTGCTTAGAGTCAGGAAGACTAAGACCCAAGTTCAAATGCTGCCTTGGATACTTTATCCCTGTGGACTCCAGGCAAGTCACTTTACCTCTGACTGCCTTAGTTTCTCCAATTTTAAAATGAAGATAATAATAATACGTACTTTCCAGTGTCATATTGTGAGGATCAAATAAATTAGTCATTGCAAAGTCCCTAGTATACTGCCTGGCACATAGTAGGTGCTATATAAATGTTGTTACTGTTATTATTATCATTATTATTACCATTGTTATGCTGTCGGCCCCGTGGATGTCAGCTGACAGAGCAGGACAAACAGGCCCTCGTGGAGTCACTTTAAAGCTTATGCCCCAGCAAGAGAAGTGACCGTTGTCCAAACAAGAGAGGCAGTCTGGGTCGGATTCAGAGATATTAGTGAATCCATCTTGGAGCCGGAAGTTTCCATCCCTTACTGGGTCAAGAAGGTCCTCTGTGTAAATACTGTCAAATGTCAGCCTCCACTGGAAGCTTCCTCCCTCCCCCTCCCCTTTCCTCCTCCCTTTCTCCCTTGCCCCCCAAACTCCCTACAGACCACAGGCCAGAAAAGGCATCCGTTGTGTTGTTTAAAAGCCCAGTGAGACAGCTCATCCCAAAGCACTTTCCCGCAGCGAGCCCAAAGCCCCCAAATGAAGGAAGTGAGAAGAACGGCTCACTCCTTGCAGCAGGGGAGCCTGGGAAAAGGTTTACCCCAGTAACATCCAGGCTTCTTTTAGATGCTGACTCTAGCTTTCAGACCAGTGAGGCTGGGAAGGAATAGAGCACATGCAACATCTCCTTTTTGCCCCATCGAAGTGCTCTTCAACAATACACTGGAAGCAGCTACCATGGTCTGCTTTGGGCAGAGAAGGGGAGGGGGCGAGCCCGAATGGTTGGAGACAAAGACTTCTAACCTCCAAGGCAGTTGACCTCGGTTCTCAGTTCTGTCCTGCACTAACCAGCAGCAGGGCTCGGGACAAGTGACTTTACTCCCCCGGGACCTCAGCTTCTTCTTCTCTGAAATGAGGGGCTGAGGGTAGAGCTTAGATGATATTTAAGAACACCCTCTCCCCAGTTCTGACCTTGCTTGTTCTAAGGTTCCCCTGCCAGCCCTAATGCTTGTTCTGAGGTTCCCCTGCCGGCCCTAGTGCTTGTTCTGAGGTTCCCCTGCCGGCCCTAGTGCTTGTTCTGAGGTTCCCCTGCCGGCCCTAGTGCTTGTTCTAAGGTTCCCCTGCCAGCCCTAGTGCTTGCTCTGTGGACCAGCTTCTTAGCATATAGAATGTTAAAATAGATCCAGATTTTGCCATAAGGACCAGCTGAAACGGCTAAGTGCAATATCAAGCTAAGAGACGATATTAATCTCGTATCTTTAGTCCATCTGTTGGTTTTAAAGCAACATTTGAAAAACCGAGAAAGAAATCCCTCTTCCTATGGTTCCTTGGCATCAAGGGCCACTGAAAAGCCTTCCGCTTAGGTGGCGGAAGCCCCTTCCCTGGTGGTCTTGCCACCAGTATCTTCTGACATTGAGAAAGGGATTTATTTAGATTGGTGGCTCTCTTGGGGGGGGGGGTAATTCATTAATTTTCCCAAACTATTAAAGGCCATGTATTTGATGACCTCTTCTAACCTCTCTCCTGACCTGAAAGGGTTAAGCACAGAGGAAGGAGGCATTCTAAGGAAGGAAAGAGGAAAAGGACTTGAGGCCCAGGATCCAATCTGAGCTCCTGTGCTGTCGGGCCAGTGGGCCCCAAGTCACTATCTGTTTGTGGTATTGTTTTCCGAGTACAATCACGGATCCTCAGATGTTTGTGTTCGGGCCCTTCCTGCTGGCCTCCTCAGTTGGTCTGTAAACAGGATCTGAGATGCTCCCCCAGCCCCCAGCAGCCCAGACAAACAAACATCCCTTTTGCTAACGATGGCTGTTCCGGGGCCTTTTTGCAGAATGCGCAACGTCCAACGAGTGCAAGGCCCTGATGTCAGAGCTCAAGATCCTCATCCACATCGGCCACCACCTGAATGTGGTCAACCTGCTGGGAGCCTGCACCAAACCTGGAGGTAAGAGTTCTGACGGCGGAGACATATCCCTCCCCCTCGGCCGCAAAGTACGACGGACAACCGAGTTCTAGGGCGAGGAGTGCTCGGTTGGAAGTTAGAGGGCCTGAGTTCAGCTCACAGCTCTGCTACTTATTTATTATCTGGGCAACCCTGAGTAAGTCTGCCTCAGTTTCCTTATATGTCAAGGGAGGCAATTGACCTCTCTGACTCATTAAGTTTGAAATCTATGATCCTATGAGCCCCAAGAGCCACCGTCCCTTCCGAGATAACCTCCCGTTCAAAACAGGATTCCTTGCTCCTCTCCAATGCACCCCCCCCAGATGAACCACGTCACGCCCAGCATAAAACATAAAAATGATTAAGAGGTAGGACGATGGATGGGCTCAGTCTATATAACTCTGTTCTCCTGCCTCTCGTTAGGTCTACAGAAATGAAAAGAAGTTCTGTGTGCCTAAGGAATGGCTCCTTTGTATCCCTGGCACATCACGATCGCTCGCTAAAGGTTTATTAGTTGATATTTTGAGAAAAGTTGGAAGAAATTGTAGACCTGTAGGAAGAAAGCTAATTTCCCAACAATGTGTTGTTGCGGTTAGTATGATGAGCTAGGGGTCAGAAGAAATTTGAGTTTGACTTCCACCTTGGACGCTTAATAGCTTCAGTTACCTCATCTATAAAATGGGGATGATATCTAGAGTTTGCCTGTTGTGGTTGCCTCGGGGGCCGGTGAAGTCGTGTGTGTCAATTAGCCCTAAAGAAATGCCCCCGGTGATGATGATGATGATGTCCCCTCCCCGCCACTAACAATGTGACCCTAGTCATCTTTCTAGCCTCGGTTTCTTAGACTATAAAGTGGGGATACCAGTCTGCCGGGCTGCTTTTTAGGGTTGTGGGGAGGACAGGGCCTTGTACCATTTTTGAAGGTTTTATCCAATGTCATAGCGGTGTGTGATGGAAAGAGTGACGGGATTGGATGAGAGGACGAGGGTCTGAATTCTAGCCCTGTCACTTGGTGCTCGTGTGGACCTTTGGACTCGTCACTTCATTTGTCCGGACCTCAGCCTATCTGTAAAATGAGGGATTTGAAAATGTTTAGCCTGAAGAGAAGAAGAGGCTCATGGATGCGGGTGGGGGGAGATGGGACGTGATAATCGTGTTCAGGTACTCAAAGGCCTGTCTTGTGGAGGGGGAGACAGGCGATGAGAGACAGAGACAGAGAAAGGCTGAACCTTTGCTGGCCCGGCCTCCAGTGCCTCGCCATCCTTTTGAATTCTACTTTCTGCTGCTCCTTGAGGCCCTCGAGGTTGGCTCCACCTATCCTCCGTGGTCCCCAGCTCATGGCCACCCTCACCTTCCCTGGTCTCTGTGACCTGCCTTTTCCTGTCCCCTCCACCCCAACCCTCTCCTAAGCTTCCTTTTCGTGACTCCTGATCTGCCCCTTCTGCATAGGATGGCAGCATCCCAAGACTGGGGCCCTTCCCTTTCCTCCCCTCCCTGGACAGGTCTGTAGTCTCCATGAGCTGTGTGCCTGGCTCTCCCCTTAGACTCCAGCCTGTGCCACCGCCCACTTCTGCCTGTGTGCTCACAAGCAGTTCAAGCTCTCCTCTTTGCTCCAAACGTGGCCATTTTTGTGGAAGGCACCCCCCCTTCTAGTCATGCCGGAGACCTTGCCCTCCCCCTTGCCTCTTGTTTCCCCAGCCGCCAAGTCTTGTTGATCCCGCCTCCCAGATATCTCTCCAGTCCAAGTCCCCATCCTGCTTGAATCCTCCTGCTTTTCTCACCTGAACTGTTGCAACAGCCTCCCAATGACTAACCCGTCTCCTTCCCCTTCCCCATGCCTACAATCCGTTCAATGGGCTCCAATGTACCGGGCCCCGTGCTCAATGCCGGGGATACAAAACGAGGCGAGAGACCACTTGAAAGGTGTCCTCAGTCAAACGGAAGAGACGACCTGCAGACCATTATGTATCATCACGCCATGCATGGGAGAAACGGGAAGTGATCGACAGAGAGGAAGCCTTAGGATGAAGGGGGGCCTTCCTGTAGGATTTCCTGTAAAAAGTGGGATTTGAGCTTTGACTTGAAGACAGCCAAGGAAGCTAGGAGACTGAGGTGAGGAAGGAGTACATTTTAAGCAGAGGGGCCACGAAGGCAGTCTAGCCCAGTCTCTAGGCAGAGGGAGTCAAGAGGTGATGTAGGGCCTTGTTGGAGGAAGAACGGGGGCAGGGGATAAGATGTAAGATGATTGGAAAGGACAGGCTGAGAAACGGTCTCATTGCTCCCCTCGCTCATTGGCTGTGGAGGGTCAGACTTTCAGGCAGACCGGTGTCCTGGGGGAGCTGCTATTCCCAGGGTTCTCTGACTCACAGTCCTGAGTCATCTCTGCATATGGCAGATGAGCCGGGGGTGGCTAAGAGTTCCATTGTGGAGTTTTTCTCAAGTGTAAAGAAAATGAATTCTAAAGGATGTCCCTGAGGACCGGGTTTGAGTAGCCGGATGACTAAATTACAGGTCAACGTCCATCCATCATGGAGGCTGTTGTAGGAGGCTGAGAACATCCTGGTCATGAGAGGCCACAAGGAAGGGAAGCTCCTGCACAGATGTGTCATTGTGACTAAAAGATATGATACTTGCAGGTGAAATAACAGCTTCCAAATATCTCCCAATCTATGTAATGTTCTCTTTTGGTTTTGTGGGGGTCTCTGGGAATAGCCTTCGTTTCAGCTCAGTAATCACCACAAGAACAGTCCGATTCCTTTATTGTCTCCTTTCCTGGGGCCCGGTTAGCTTTCTTAGAGGCCTAGCTCTCCCCTTGGTTCCGAGAGCTTGAGCTCCTGCCTCTTTCTCTGCCCTCTGAATCTCTCCCTGAATCGATCCTGGCTGAGGCTCCCAGCTTATAAGCTCTCCCCTGAGTCTAAACCAATCATTCTATCACTAGGGAACCATTATTTGTTGTAGGATTAAATCAATCAGGCAATAAATCACAGAGCAAGCACAGGGAACCAGGCTAAAGTAGATCACCATTGTCTATCAATTCCACTGCTTAGCACCTTGTGAGAATCCTTTGTTTCAAGTTCGGAGTTCTGGCCCGTAACAAATCTAGGCAATGAGGAGCTTGCATCTAATGGGGCTCTGCTGTATCCAGGCAACACATATATAGCAGCATCTCTCCCTAACCACTGAGCAGCTTTGCTCTGAGCAGTGTGAACTGAGACAGCAGAAAAATCAGCCTTTCTTCCTTCCTGTTCTGAAGCTTGACTGGGCCATCTCGAGAAGACCTCCACGCTCCCGTCAGTAGTGACATAGCCTGGGCCCACACTCGTCCTTTGTGATGTGCCTGGCAATGTTCCGAGAGCTTCCCTTCCCTAGGGGAGCCCCGTACTCCGCAGCTTGAGAAGGAAAACTCTAGAGTCGGTATTCCCAGCTCAGAGAAGCCACAGAGCAGGCCCACATTGGCAGGTCCTGAGGATTCAAATCAACTTCAACAAGATACTCTGGCCCATTCCCCTACCCCCCCCGACAGCAGAAACAGACTAGTTGCAGTGGTGACCGGGAGGAGCTGGGGAGGCCTCTCCATGGGGAGAGAGTACCACGGAGACAACTTCGGGGCCAGCCCTCATCCTTCACCCGGCTCCTTGGCCTGAAGTACACTTCTCCAGAGGCGACGTCCCCCTCACAGCACTTCAGAGTTAGAAAGAACCCCAGCGGTTCAGTCCTACCTGAGCCGTACCCCCCAGGCTAATATGGCCATCCGGCTCTGCCCTGATGAAGGGGAGTCTCCCAGGCAGCCCAGTTCACCTGGGGATACTCCTACTGGGAGGAGGGTTTTCTAAACACCAGGCCTAAATTCACTTCAGTTTTCCCCTAGTTTCTGACTCTTCCTCGGGGCCAATCAGAACAAGGCTAACCCCTCTTCCCCATGAAAGCCTTTCAGATCTCTGAAGGCAGCCATCCTGTCTTCCCTCACCCTTATCTCATTCCAGACCGAGCAGGCCCATCTCCTTCAATTGCCGGGGACTCAGGCCCCTTCACTAAACTTTGTGCCCTCTTCTGGCCACTAAGCACTATCTTTCACACAGAACTGAACACAGTATGTAGTAAGGTCGGACTAGGACACAGGACAGTGGGGACTCGCAGCTTTTTATTCCAGGAACACGGATAGATGATTCTCTTTATGCAGCCCAAGGTCGTATGAATGTTTTCAGCGGCTATATCTCATGGCTGACTCATCTTCTTATTATTTGTCTTCACAGCACCGATAGCTAGGATACAATACTTCAGGGCCGGCAAAGCTCTTTAACATTTCAGTTGATCCTCACAACAAGCCCGGGAGGTGGGTGCAATTCTAACCTCCATTTTAGAGTAGAAAAAACTGAGGCAAGGACAGATTGAGTCACAGGGTCACACGGCGAGTAAGAATTTTAGTTGAATCTTGGGTGAATTGAAACTCAAATCTTCCTGACTCTGTGCTTAGTTGTCTGTTGGCCACATCTAAGATCAATTGTCTATAGAATGATTAGAAACGTTTACAGTACCTTAACAACAACAACAACAACAACAACAACATGCATTTTTGTATTGCTCTAAGGGTCCCAGAACACTTTTCCAATGTGATCTGTTTCATGATCCTCCCAAGAACCCTGGGAGATCGGTGATATTATTATCCCCGTCTTACAGATCGAGGAGACCGTAGGATCCCACAGCTAGGAAGTATCTGAAGCCACTCAGATTTCTCCATTGTGCCACTAGTCACCTCCAACTGTTGAACATATATTCCACGAAACAGCCAGATTGGCACACGTCCTTGTGATGTCGATTTTTTTAAACCCAACTGTAAAACTTTACTTTTATCCTCATTGAATTTGCTCTCAATAGATTCAACCCAAAGCTGTACCCCAAAGGGCCTGACTCTTTTTTGTATCCTGGACCCCTTCGGCAGTCTGGTGAAGCGCGGGGAATCCTTCTCAGAAATATGTTTTTCAATGCAGAAGAGAAAATATACAGAATTATTTTTGTTACCTCTAACTCTTTGGGATCCCACTTGTGGTTTTCTTAACAAAGAGACTGGAGCAGTTTGCCATTTCTTTCCCCAACTCATTTTACAGATGAGGAAACTGAGGCAAGCAGGGTTAAGTGAATTTTCCTGGGTGTCTGAGGTCAGATTTGAACTCAGGCCTTCCCGACTTCAATCCCAGTGTTCTTCTCCACTGCAGCATCCCCTACCTGCCCCTACACAGAATTCTAAATTGTGATTTAAATTCAAATAGAATTTCAATGTGTCATCTATATTTACATCATATAGTTTTATATTATCTATATTAATTTAAATAAATTATAAAATATAAGTTATCTTGAAGTTCAGTTATTCAAATTTAAAAAAAAACAAGTCACAGACCCCAGTAAGAATTTGTGCTCTTGTCCATTGAGATCTTGACTGTCATCATCCGAGTTAGCTCTTCCTCCCATCTCTGTGTCATCTATAAATAGATAAACACATCATCTAGGCCTTTACTCAAGTCATTAGTAAAAATGTTAACTAGCACAGGGCCAAACTCAAGTCCCTGGGCACCCACTAGAGAACTCCTGCTACATTGGCATTGAGTCCAGCCCTACGGCCATCCGTTCCAAATCCATCTCTTCCACAACAACAATATGAGGTAACGGATGATTCTCCTACAATCTACACATGTACATATACACACCACACACACGTAAATACACACATATTCACATATACACTCTCTCACACACACACACATACACAAATATTTCCCCGATCTATCGCAAAGTCAGACTTTGGGATTGTTCATTTTGAGAGAGACCCCATGATGTGAGAACTTGATGGTGTTTCATCTATTTCTCGGGCAGTTGTGATCCCTGTCCCCCTTGCTCCCTCCTTGCCCTGTCCATTTCTCTACGTGTGCCGGGCCTTCTGGTCACTAGCCTCCGTTTCCCTGGCCGGGCTAGGCTTTCCGCAACAGACACCAGCTATCACCCACTTCAAGCGTCTCGATACCCGTAGGACCCGGCGGAGTTTGTGCCCCACCAGTCTGTCTGGACAAAGCCAGCGTGAGCTCCCTGCCACAATGGATCATCACAGTTGTAGAAGTCCCCAGAGCAAAGAATCCTGCTACCCACCAACTGTGTAGTCTTGGGCAAACTTCAAACGAGTTCTCTGGTTCTAGATGTCCTAGGATGGGAGTACATGTGGACTAAGTGAGCTCTGAAGTCGCTTCGCTCAGATTTGTGCTTCTAGGGACTTATATCCATTCATTTGGAATCCATGGATTGTCACAGGTCAGAGGTTAGGTCATAGGTCATGGACTGGAAACGGGAAAGAACTTCAAAGGTCATCCAGTTCAACTTCCTCATTTTTCAGACGAGGAAACTGAGGCCCATGGAAGGAGAAGGAACTTATTACCAAAGAAGGGTTCTATGGTAATAAGCAGTAGAGCAGAAATTCAGGCCCAGGTCCAGGGGCTGCTGGGAAGGAAGCTATGGGCATCGGTTTGTTTTTTGAAACAGGGAAACTGGCACGTCTTTGTAGCAGTGAAATCTACTCCCTAGGGTGCCTACTACTATTCAGTAGCATTTGCCAGTGTGCTGGCAAGATCTAGCTCTTCTTGAAGAATGACTTCAACCAAAAATATATTGCCTGTCGGGGGACACGGACAGCAGAGCGTCATGTAACTGGGTCTCAGATTTGCCGGGGTCAAGGCCTTGGAGGCCAAGGGGAGACTCAGGAGGGCAGTCTTCCCGCTCTTTATTCATTAGCCAGCCAGCTATTGTTCCAGGATAGTCAAAATCCACATCTCAATCATCCAGCGACCCTTTGAGATCATCGATCGAGGTGTAAGTGCACCAGGTGCAGGGCCAAGAGGCAAGGGGAGGACAACGAAAGTTACTGACCGACTGTGTGTGACCCCCGGCAGGTCCTCTGATGGTCATCGTGGAGTTCTGCAAATATGGAAACCTGTCCAACTTCCTTCGAGGCAAGAGAGGAGACTTCATTGCCTACAAGGTAGGTCACCCACCTGCAGTTCTGTTCTCAGCCCCAAAGAGGTAGTGATCGGGAAATGAGTGGTGTCAGATAAAGGCAGCCCTGGGGAAGAGGCCCCTGGGCTCTTCTGCCACTGAGGGAAATGATGCTCTGATGGGAAAATGACTGATGCAAGAAGAATTGCCTCATGGGAGGGCTTTCAGAATGAGTTGAATTACTGCTTAGGAAGGGCTAAACAAGGAGTCCTGGTGAGGACGGGACTTTCTGTGGAATTTGAACACAAATAAAAACCTGCTCCACTACGGGCAAGGCCCGGTTCTTAGCACGGCATCCATTTGGGCCTACGTTAACTAACATTGTGAGCAGAACCAAAGAAAAGCCATGGGTTTCCCATCCCCCACCTTCTGTACCAGTCCTTAACACCAGAATCCTTTCATCACCTCTCTCTTCCTCAAATTTTTTTTCTTCCCTTATTATCACTCTCTCTTCCCCTCCCCCCCCCGATTTGAGGCTACTCCTTCCTCTCAACACATGGGTAGCCCCATCCCCCTAGTGAGAATGTCAAGATCGCTGATTTAGTTCTTCCCCTGATATTTCCACTCTTTAGTCATTAGATATGAATCGAACATTTAGCCAAAATGTATAGATGTCCCAGAATGGAGGCGTCACCCTTTCCCATTCTACGGAGGCAGGTTCCTTGTTTCATGGAGCAAAGAATTCATCATCTGCCCTCTTCATACATAACTTAGAATCAGGGGTCCTCAAATTACGGCCCCCCACGGGCCAGATGCGGCAGCCGAGGACGTTTATCCCCCTCCCCCAGGGCTAGGAAGTTTCTTTATTTAAAGGCCCACAAAACAAAGATTTTGTTTTGACTATCGTCCGGCCCTCCCACAGTCTGAGGGACAGTGAACTGGCCCCTATTTAAAAAGTTTGAGGACCCCTGACTTAGATTGACTGACTGAGCATATTTTGGGACTCTACTTGAAGCTATTTTAACATATTAGAATCTGGCAAGGCCATTGATCCTCCCCCGCTTCAAGACACTATGATGAGGTACATAAAACCTTCTGGTGATTTTATTTTTGAAAGGGGGGAAATATAACAATAGCTCCAAGCCCCAAACACCTGATCACCTTCTGGATTAGGTGGTTTCTTCCCATGTCCAGGCCTAGGGGTTTTTCCCAAGCAGAGACTAATTGTGAGGAATTAACTCTCAGACCCAAGATACTTCTGAACAAGGTGAGAAGAAAGCAGAGGATTCTGATTGTGACCTCACAGAGCTCACTAAGCGGCGATTGGAGAGTGTAGCGAGCACCGGCAGTTCTGCCAGCTCTGGTTTCATTGAAGACAAGACCTACAGCGACTCAGAGGAGGAAGAGGAAGGTGAGTCTACTCGAGAGCCCCCCAACAGCCTAGCTATGAGAAATTGATGTGCTTTGTGAATGACATGGTCCCTTCATTTCTTTTTTTTCTCTTTGTATTATATGCACCACCTTGATATATGTGTGCATATATTTTTTATTATTATAGCTTTTTATTGACAAAACATACGCATGGGCAGTTTTTCAACATCGACCCTTGCAAACACTTCTGTTCCGATTTTTCCCCTCCTTCCCTCCACCCCTTCCCCTAGATGGCAGATAGTTTCATACATGTTAAATATGTTAAAGTATATGTTAAATGCAATATATGTCTACATATTTATACAGTTGTCTTGCTACACAAGAAAAATCGGATTTAGAAAGAAGAAAAATAACCTGGGAAGAAAAACAAAAATGCAAACGATAACAGAAAGAGTGGAAATGCTATGTTGTGGTCCACACTCATTTCCCAGTGTTCTTTCCCTGGGTATGGCTGGCTCTGTTCGTTACTGATCAATTGGAACTGATTTGAATCCTCTCATGGTTGAAGACGGCCACGTCCATCAGAATTGATCATTGTATAGTCTTGTTGTGGAAGTGTATAATGATCTCTGGTTCTGTTCTTTTCACTTAGCATCAGTTCATGTAGGTCTTTCCAAGCCTCTCTTAAATCATCCTGCTGATTGTTTCATATAGAACAATAATATTCCATAACATTCATATACCATAACTTATTCAGCCATTCTCCAGCTGATGGGCATCCACTCAGTTTCCAGTTTCTTGCCACTGCAAAGAGACCTGCCACAAACATTTTGTGCACACGTGGGTCCCTTTCCCTCCTTTAACATCTCTTTGGGGTATCAGCCCAGTAGAAACACTGCTGGATCAAAGGGTATGCACAGTTTGACAACTTTTTGAATATAGTTCCTAATCACTCTCCAGAATGGTTGGAACTGTTCACAACTCCACCAATAATGCATCAGTGTCCCAGTTTCCCCACATCCCCTCCAACATTCAGCATTATTTTTTCCTGTCATCTTAGTCAATCTGACAGGTGTGTAGTGGTATCTCAGAGTTGTCTTAATTTGCATTTCTCTAATCATTAGTGATTTAAAGCACCTTCTCATATAATTAGAAATACTTTTAATTTCTTCATCTGAAAATTGTCTGTTCATATCCTTTGACCATTTATCCATTGGAGAATGGCTTGATTTCTTATAAATGAGAGTCAGTTCTCTATATATTTTGGAAATGAGGCCTATATGAGAACCCTTAACCGTAAAAATGTTTTCCCAGTTTGTTGCTTCCCTTCTAATCTTGTCTGTATTAGTTTTGTTTGTACAAAAGCTTTTTAACTTGATATGATCAAAATTTTCTATTTTGTGATCAATAGTGATCTCTAGTTCTTCTTTGGTCACAAATTCCTTCCTCCTCCACAGGTCTGAGAGGTAAACGATCCTATGTTCTTCTAATTTATTTATAATCTCATTCTTTATGTCTAAATCCTGAACCCATTTTGATCTTATCTTGGTGTACGGTGTTAAGTGTGGGTCCGTGCCTAGTTTCTGCCATACTAATTCCCAATTTTCCCAGCGGTTTTTGTCAAATAGTGAATTCTTATCCCCAAAATTGGGGTCTTTGGGTTTGTCAAACACTAGATGGCTATAGTTATTGACTATTTTGTCCTGTGAACCTAACCCATTCCTCTGGTCAGCTAGTCTATTTCTTAGCCAACACCAAATGGTTTGATCACCATTGCTTTATAATATAGTTTTAGATCTGGTGCAGCTAGGCCACCTTCATTTGATTTTTTTTTTCACTAGTTCCCTTGAATTCTTGACCTTTTGTTCTTCCAGATGAATTTTTGCTCAATCTTCATTTCAAGGCTCGAGGAGAGACATGGGAAGTTGAGCTAGTGGTGGCTGGCCTCATTGGGAGGTTTACAGGATCTTTATGTCTAGCTCTGACATTCCATGTTCTAAGATTCTAGTACTATTTATTAAGCTGTATTTCGTCCATCTCAAAATCAATTGAGCTTGCTCATTGCAGAGTTCGGTACAGGTTTTCCACGATTTCATTTTCATTTAAAAACCCCATTTAATATAGACATTTTTGCTTAACATGTCATTGCCCTCATCAAAGTAACAAATCCTCAAGAGGAATTTCCAAAATATCCCCTATGTAGGTAATCAGATGAGCATTTTTGACTACCCCTGTTGTTTCATCCACCTCTGATGCAGAGTAGAATGGTTTCCATTTCTCAATTAGTCGATTGCCTACGAGAAATTCTTCCCATCTAGAGACGTCGAACCATTCAAAATCACTTTGAACCACTGAAATAACTTTGCAAGTGAGTCACCAGACATCATCTCCACCACTCCAGCAGTCGTCGATGACACTATTTCAAATGAGGTTTTTCCACACTTACCAATTCTGTAAGCGAACATATATGATATAAGCAAACCCCTCTTGATGTTAAAAGCACAGTTTTTGAAAAGTTTGGTTTTACTTATTAAAAGCATCGATTTCTCTTTAAAAAGAAAAAGTCTCTTGTCAGTGTGTTCTGAATGTACACTTTCAAGATTTTGGCTTGGAGTCTCATTATCTTTGCTGTGTTTGCTTTGTACAAATAGCAATTTAAATCGAGTCACGTCTCTCCACCGATAATCACAATGATAAGTATGGCAGATCGTATTTCCTGGGATTTCGCCTGTTATGGATTTTCCCTTCCTAAACTGTCTCTTTTTTAATAAACTATCTCTTTAGGTGGCTTCAGTCAATTCTCTAATCCCATAAAAGGATGTTATTTAACTTTAAAAATCAGATCACATTTTTAAAAAACCCAAAGTCAATTTCAAGTGTTGAAAGTTCCAAATTATTTTCCCTAATTGGGGCTTGAGTTATTTCAATTTTTCTTAAATATGTTGTTTTAGCTTTGTACAGATTCGTTGCACTATAGAGTCATTTGTCTAGGACAGGATTTCTTCATTTTTTTCCCACTTATGACCCCTTGTTGCCTGAGAAATGTTTATGTAACTCTGGGTATATAGGTATATAAAATAGGTCTACAAACCAAACAGTGATAATAAATCATAATTTCATGACCCTGAATTCAGTTATGAGACCCTTTATGGGTCTTGACCCAGTTTAAGAAGCTAGGTTTCAGAAGTCTGACTTTCTGGGGAAGCCAGATTATTATGTTATACTTCTAAAAATGAATAAGAAACATAAGTGATATTATGGTACTTTTAACTTCCAGTAAAAAAAAATATTAAATTGGGAGTTTCCCCCATTTAATATTGAAATGTAGGAAGGAGCGTGTCATAGGTGTCCTCATCCTAGGCTCACTGTGGGCCATTCCTGCCTAGGAGCCAAACCAAATCCAACCTCACTGGGCCGTAGGATGTTAGATAATCACTGCTCAACAGCACTTGGGGGGAATTGTATCAACTTTGATTTGAACTTTGTCTACATTTTAAAAAGTGGACTATTTACATGGGAGTTGTACTTGAAAATACTTTGCTTCTGGAGTCAGAAGGTACCCCCCCACAGACTGCAGTCTGAGATCTTCCCTGACACCCAGTGGGTATTATCTTTTTTTTTTATTAGCCCCATTTTATTTTATTTTTTATTAGAGCTTTTTATTTACAAAACATATGCATGGGTAATTTTTCAACACTGACCCTCGCAAAACCTTCTGTTCCAAAATTTCCCCTCTTTCTCCCCACTCCCCTCCCCTAGATGACAGGTATTCCAATACATGTTAAAATATATGTTATATCCAATATATATGTACATATTCATACAGTTATCTTGCTGCACAAGAAAAATCAGATGTAGAAAGAAAAAAAAATCCTGAAAAGGAAAACAGAAATGCAAGCAAACAACAACAGAAAGAATGAAAATGCTAGGACCACAGTCCTCTCTCTGGGTGTAGATGGCTCTCTTCCATCTACATCACTGAACAATTAGAACTGGTCTGAATTGATTCATTGTTAAAGAGAGCCACATCCATCAGAATTGATCACCGTATAATCTTGTTGTTGCCGTGTATAATGATCTCCTGGTTCTGCTCATTTCACTCAGCATCAGTTCATGTAGGTCTCTCCAAGCCTCTCTGTATTCATCCTGCTGGTCATTTCTTACAGAACAATAATATTCCATAATATTCATATACCACAATTTATTCAGCCATTTCTAGCTACTCTGAAAAGGGCTACTACAAACATTCTTGCATATACAGGTCCCTTTTCCTCCTTTAAGATCTCTTTGAGATATGAGCCTAGTAGTAGCACTGCTACATCAAAGGGTATGCACAGTTGGATAACTTTTTGAGCATAGTTCCAAACTGCTCTCCAGAATGGCTGGATGTGTTCACAATTCCCCAACAGCGTATCAGTGTCCCTGTTTTCCCACATCCCCTCCAATATTCCGCATTATCTTTCCCTGTCATTCTAGCCAATCTGACAGGTGTGTTGTGGTATCTCAGAGTTGTCTTAATTTGCATTTCTCTGATTAATAATGACTTGGAGCATCTTTTCATAGGGCTAGAAATAGTTTCAATTTCTTCATTTGAGAATTGTCTGTTCATATCCTTTGACCATTTATCAGTTGGAGAATGGCTTGATTTCTTACAAATTAGAGTCAATTCTCTCTATATTTTGGAAATGAGGCCTTTATCAGAACCTTTAACTTTAAAGATGTTTCCCCAGTTTATTGCTTCCCTTCTAATCTTGTCTGCATTAGTTTTGTTTGTCCAAAAACTTTTCAATTTGATATAATCACAATTTTCTATTTTGTGATCAGTAATGATCTCTAGTTCTTCTTTGGTCATAAATTCCTTCCTCTTCCACAGGTCTGTGAGGTAAACTATCCTATGTTCCTCTAATTTATTTATAATCTCCTTCTTTATGCCTAGGTCTTGAACCCATTTGGACCTTATCTTGGTGTACGGTGTTAAGTGTGGGTCAGTGCCTAGTTTCTGCCATACTAATTTGCAATTTTCCCAGCAGTTTTTGTCAAAACAGTGAGTTCTTATCCCCAAAGCACCCAGTGGGTATTATCCAACGGACAACAGTTGGCTATCTGTGAGAATGGAGAAAATGCACTCTCCACGCTATGTTAAATTCTCAGGGGAATCAGTGCTCTAACCCTAACCCTCTCCTGTTTCTCCTCTCTAGCTGTCTTTCTTTTTAGCCATCCAGGTGAAAGAGGTCGGCTTGCTAGGGTTCCTTTCCAGCCTCTGTCCTTCTCATTGGGCCTCTGCTCTCCCCTAGATTCTGAAGATCTGTCTAAACGACCTCTGACCCTGGAGGATCTGATCTGCTACAGCTATCAAGTGGCCAAGGGCATGGAGTTCCTTGCTTCCCGAAAAGTGAGCACTTGTCCTCCTCATTAACATTCTTGCTCCCTTGATCTGGGAGTTTCAGTAACATAGACCTTTGATGTGAGGTCCCTTCCATGCTCCCTGGTAGTTGGAGAATCCCCATCCGGCCCCCTATCTAAAAAATAGTTGTCAACCCCACACAGGCAAGCACAGGCCCGTAGGTGCTTAATAAATGCTTACTAAATGAATCAACAAATGATTCTACTGACAGTACCCTGAGGGTGTGAAGTAGAGTCATTCCCTCCTCGGGATGCCTCTTAACCGATAGTTCTTGCCCCTGGGAGCACTTGGTCACTATCATGTCATGAGAAGCCAGTGGGTATTGCTGTTCTCATGTCAACTCCATAGCTGTGCTTCCCTTACCCCGTTTCAGACAGAACCAATAAGATCGGTCCTCATTTGCCCTTTTACATTGTTCTGGGCGGGTTCCCAGCTAAGGCCCTTTCCCTGTTTCCCCAGCATGCGCCTCTCTCACCTCTGAGAGCTTCCTGAACCCTTCTCCTGACAGGGCCTTAGCCCCTTAAGCACCCTTTCACCCCTCACCCACCCCTTCCCTTTCCTCAGTGCATTCACCGGGACCTGGCTGCTCGGAACATCCTTCTGACTGACAACAACGTGGTAAAGATCTGTGACTTTGGCCTGGCTAGAGACATCTACAAGGACCCTGACTATGTCCGCAAAGGAGATGTAAGTGTGCCACCTGTCCGCCAGCTAGCCTGATGCCCCTGCCTCAAAGCTTGGCTTTTGCATATCTTGTGAGGCTATGAAGCATTCTAATGGTTCTCCGTCTCTGTCTCTGGCTCTTTTTCTCTGTCTCTCTCCTCTCTGTCTGTCTCTGTCTCTCTCTCTCTCCCCCTTTCTCTGTTTTTCACTCTCTCTGTCTCTCTCTGTGTCTCTGCCTGTCTCTCTCTCTCTCCCTGTCTCTGGCTCTCTCTCCTTTCTCTGTCTCTGTTTCTCTCTCTCCCTTTCTGTGTTTTTCACTCTCTCTGTCTCTCTGTCTCTTCTTTTCTTTTATCCTCTCTTTTTGTCCCTCTCCTGCTTTGGTCCTCCAGGCCCGGCTTCCTCTCAAGTGGATGGCCCCTGAAGCTATTTTTGATAAGATCTACACTACCCAGAGTGACGTGTGGTCATTTGGAGTCCTGCTGTGGGAGATATTCTCCCTGGGTAAGCATCCTTCAGCCACAATTCCTCTCCTGGCCCAGCTGATCCCAGACAAGACCAATCACCTCCAGATCCAAAAACAGTCAGACGGTGCGGATGTCAGGGGCCTGCAGGAGGGGCTCTTGAAAGCGGTTCAGTGGCCCAGTAGATAGAGGGCTAGATCTAGGTCAGGAAGACAAGAGTTGAAATCCAGTCTCAGATCCTTTCTAGCTGGGTGACTCTGGGCAAGAAACCTCACCACTGTCTGCTTCGGTCTCCTCATCTGTAAAATGGGGATAATAGTAGTACCAATCTCCCAGGATTGTGAAGATCAAATAAAACGAACACGTTTAATGCCTTAGAGAGCTTTGTAAAAGGTAGCTAGTGTTATTTTTAGGGGGAAGGAGCGGAGGAAGAAATGAGGGCTTCATCCTAAATCTCCATAGGCCTTTTGGATTATTCAGAAGCCCCAGATGGAGCATATCTGATGGCAGGTTCACTGTCTTTCCCATCATTTGTCCCCAAATTTATCTCTCTCGAGACGGGCCGAATTCCAGAATAAGGCCTTTGAAAGAACAGCTGGTCCTCTGCTGATGAGTCATTTGGCTGTGATGACCTTTGCAGAGCCAACCCTCAGAGCACAAGCCAAGACGATCCATTCCTCTGTGGAAGCTTTGGCTCCATTCTAGAACTTCAGGTGTGATGAATTCTGTTCATCCCAATCCTGTCAATAAGCCTCAAAATTTCAATTGCCCTAGTTTTGAGGCCCTACTTGTTAAAAAGCCGACCCATTTGAACAAGTCAATAAGCGTCCGACTTCTAGGCTCCTACTCTGTGTCAGGCGCCGTGCTGAGCCTTGGGGACACAAAGACACGTGAAAGTCCTTGCCTTCACAAGGCCATCAGAATCCAGCGGGGGAGACAACGTGTAAACGAGCTCCGTGCCAGAGCAAGAGAAAATCATGACCAGTGAGAAGGCCCTGGAACGGAAGGGGGGGGCATAGGGAAGACTTCCTGTAAGAGGCGGGACTTAAGGGAAGCCAGGGAGGTTAGGAGTTAGAGCAGAAAAGGGAGCTGTATTCCAGGCCTGGGGGATGGCTAGAGAGAACAAAAATCCACTGGAGTTTGGGGAGGAGGGGTGATTAGATCTGTACTTTAAGAAAGTCACTCTGGTGGCTGAAGGCGTCATAGACAGGAGTCGGGAGAGACCTGAGGCAGGAAGACACCCCCCCCCAGCAATTACAATAGTCTAGGTGTGAGGGGATGAGGGCCACACCAGGGTCAGGGCAGTGTCAGAAGAGAGAAGGGCGTAGACTAGAGAGATGCTCCAAAGGTAAAATCTACGGGGCTTGGCTGTGGTGAGGAGTCCACATTGATGCCTGTGGGCCTCAGAGACTGGAAAGGTGGTGGCGCCTTCTACAGAAATTAGGAAGAGAGGAGGGCTTGGGGGGAAAGACACCGAGCTCAGTTTCGGACATGTCGACTTCGAGGTGTCCGTGGGACATCCATCTTATGTTTAACGGGCATTTGGAGGTGCGTGACTCCAGGTTAAGGTTGGAGAAGTAGATCTGAGAGTCATTGGTACGGAGATGATAATTGAATGTACGGGAGCTGATGAGATGAAGTGATGTAGCACGCCTCGTTGTGGCCTGTCCTTCGTTCTCGAAGAGGACCGCGGAAACAGGGAGGTGACGACGTGACGTGAAAGTGAATTGGATTTAAGTGAGGGAGATGTGTGCGAGGTGACCCGCCTCGCCTGCCCCTCCAGAGTCATCCGGGTCCAGTGGCCAGAGAGAGATCAGGACAATTGGAGATGGGAGACCTTGACCTTTTTAAGCTAAAGTCATCAACCAATCTGAATTTGACTGAGCTGCACACATAAACAGAAGAGAAGAGGGCCCAGGAGGAGGATCTAGCAAAGGAAACAGAGCAGTCAGAGAGAGAGGAGAGAACCAGGAAATGGGGGCCCTATCTAGGGCCTGATATCCTAGAAAGAAGGGAGGATCACTAGCGTCCCTGGCCATCTCTCCTTTTGCAGAGGAGAAAGGGTGACCATTTGAATCAATTTAAATGATTCAAAAGTACCTTTATACTGGGCACAAAACGGAAAGGACCGTAGATTTGGAAGTGGAGGAGACCTCCTAGACCAGTGAATCTAACCTCCTAATTTTATAGATGAGGAGTTGGAAACCATGGTGCCCATGGCTAGTAAGTATCTCATGGTGCCCATGGCTAGTAAGTATCTCATGGTGCCCATGGCTAGTAAGTATCTCATGGTGCCCATGGCTAGTAAGTATCTCATGGTGCCCATGGCTAGTAAGTATCTATCTAAGGCAGAATTTGAACCCAAGTTTTCCTGGCCCAGAGTCTAACATCCCATTCACTGTACCTATGACCCATGTACTTTTAGTCCCATGCACTCACTTCTTAATCAAACCTAGACCCAAGTTGGTGACCAGGTGACTGGGCTTAATACAAAATATGTGTAAGAGAGAGAGAGAGTACTAATGAGCTAACTGTGAGGAATAGGGCGTCAGGAAAGTCCCTGTGGAGCACATGTCACTGAGTTGCTCTTTGAAAGAAGTAAAGGCAGAAGAATTCCTTCTGGGCCTCAAGGGAACCACTACTAAGATGGCCTGACTGGACAAAGATCAGTAGCATGAGCAAAACCCACAAAGGCAGGTGAGAGCCGGAGCCCAGAGGACATGACATGGCGGGCCAAGGGGTTTTTAAAAATACATTTTCATGTTATTCAAAGCACAAGAGGAAGGATCTGGAACAGAAGAAAAGGAGGATTTGATCTGCATTTTAAGAGTTTCGTTTTGGCCCTCTGAGTGGAGGGTGGTTGGAGTGGGGGAAGCAAAGAGAGTCTGATACAATATTCCAGGCAAGAGGGGATGAGGGCTTGAACCAGAGCACAGACTGTATGGGAAGAGGCAAAGCCCCGCGAGACTGGGAACGTGAGGCCCTTGGAGCACAATGCAACTAGCCCCATTTGCTCTGAATGTCCTCTTGGGGCTCTGTATCCGTGGCCAAGGCCGGGCCTTCCCGAAGGGTCGCCGGGCATCCCCGCTTTGGAAACAAATAAAATAGGAGTAAATATTTGATTAGAGGTTGACGTCCCTGGGTAGCCAGGGGGATGGATTCAAAGCTTTATAGATCATTGTGAAGCAAGAGCATGGAGAGATGTTTGTCTTCCCTACGGGGGATGGTTTGGCTCTCGTCCAGAACGGTTTGTCTCTAAGTCTCGTCTCAGAGATGAAGGGCATTGAACACCCAGAAGAAAAGATTTCTGTTGAAAGCCAATCACCCAATTTAGCCTTCAGTCAAATAAGGCATGCCTAGAATCAAAAATGAAATCAACACGCAGGGTAGCGTCTGCTCCCCGGCATCACCTCTGTGTATGCTGTGGAGAACCGAGATTTCACAACTGGATTCTGTTAGCTGAAGAAGCCCGAAGCCAGGGGGAGCATGACGCAGTGTTGGATTCAGAGGCAAGAGGTCCTGGCTTCAAATCCCACCTGTGCTCCTTATGTTCTCCGTGGGTTGTCCATTCCACTCTTCATCTCCCATCTCCGTGCCGTTGTATATGCTCCCACCTGATCCTCCAGCTTGTCGTTGTTTTTCTGAAAATGTGACCCTGAAAAAGTGAATATAATAGGTACAAGCAGGGCAGAGAACAGTAGTTGTCCCTTGTCCTAGACACTGTACTTGTGTGGTACCAAATAAAGCACGGGCCACGAAGTCATACGTGGGTTCAAGTCTCACTTCTAGCATTTAATAATACATGGCAAAAATAGGATTTCCCTCAGCTTCAGTTTCCCCTCTGTAACCTGAAGGGATTACACTTGATGATCTCTGAGATCTCTTCCAGCTCTAGGTTTAGATTCCTCCCTATGAGACTTGGAATAGTCTCTTCCCCACTTGGATCTGAGGTTCCCCCTCTGTCATCTAAGGGAGTCGGCCCCTTCCAGCTTGAGATCAGGGATCCTATGATTTTGACTAAGAGTCTTAGTTGCTTCTCCCTCTGTAAAATGGGAAGAATCATCTTCCTGCTCCCTGTCTCGTTGTGACAAGAAAAATATCTTTAGACACTGGAGTTGTATGAGCTACTCTGATGATACTTTCATGTCCCTTCCCCATGGGTCCAGGACACAGCAGCTAGGACTGCTCTCTCCAGACGCCTGTCTCCACACCCGCTGCCGTCTTTCTTCTGAAGCACTCCCCTTAGAAACAGGCGCTAAAAACTGAGGGCTGCCCGAGGGATGCAGCCTCCTGCTGCGTGGAGACTACCCGTTTGCCCTGCTCCTCTTAATGGCACCATTTGCCCACTTCCTCTCTCGTGTTCCAAAGAAATCCCCATGGGAATTGCCTCATGGGAAGAAGTTTGGCTTCTTTGACTGGGCACATTAGGTCCTAACATAATAATTTGAGGAAGAGAATAAACTATTGGGAGGGATCCACAGATTTGGCCTGTGAAGTTGCAAAAGCTAAATTCCCCAGGACCCAGGTCGGGGCCAGAGCATGATGCCAGGAGAAGATAAGCTCATCAGTAACCTCTATACATGTGGTCCAGGTGCCAGGTCCTGCTGTCCAGTACTGAGATACTCCCTTGATGGAGAGGGAGCTGAGGGGACGGGAATCACAGAATCATGGGACATTTGAACTAGAAGAGCCCTCAGAAGCCACCGAGGCAAGCCCCGTTCTTTCACAGAGGAGAAAACCGAGGCCCAGGGAGGGGAAGAGACTTACAGCCTCGATCGGAGTCTGGCTCTGGAGATGGCAGGGCCCTTGTAGGCCTTTGACTGAGTCAACCTCTCGTTCGATAGGGAAGGAAAGGAAGGCAGGGAATGAAAAAATGAGTATCATAAAGCCAACCAGCTAGTAATTAGCAAAGCCCGGACTTCACCTCCAGTCCCTGAGTTTGAGTGCAGTATTTTTTCAACCATTCAGGTTGGTCTCCTCCTTTCCCTGGGGCCTTCCTTTTTTTGATTAGCTCTGCTCAGATTCTAGAATACTGAGGTTTGGCACCCAAGACTTCCCCCTCCTTTTTTGGAGCTCCAGGCTATGCACCTTTGGGCAAGGAAAGGCTCCACAACCGTCCATGGGCACGCTTTCTCCAGCTCTTCCCGAGCCATGAAAAGACAATAGCTGAACTGCTGAGATCCCAAGCTTTCAGAAGCAGTACGATGGCAGGAAACTGTTTTCATCAACTGGGACGCACTTCCAAAATTATCTAGTCATAGGATCAAAGATGGCAAGCTGGAAGGGGCCTCCAAGGCCATCACATCCAACATCTCCACAGATCTGAGGAGGAAAAACGACTGGAAGGGGCCTCCAAGGCCATCACATCCAACATCTCCACAGATCTGAGGAGGAAAAACGACTGGAAGGGGCCTCCAAGGCCATCACATCCAACATCTCCACAGATCTGAGGAGGAAAAACGACTGGAAGGGGCCTCCAAGGCCATCACATCCAACATCTCCACAGATCTGAGGAGGAAAAACGACTGGGAGGAAAGAAGCATTTATTGAAGTGCCTACTATGTTCCAGGCAGATTGTTAATCACTTTGCAAATATTATCTTATTTGATCCTCACAATAACTCTAGGAGTTAGGTTTCCAGACTCCTAAATCCAAATATAATGTCACGCTTTTTTTTTTTGCCAGCTTGTTATCTGTCTTGATTGTTCTTGATCATCAGAGTCTCTTGGCTCAGATTGACTGGGTACAAGTCACCTCCTTCAGAAGTATTCCCATTCCTAAAGGCTGCCCTCCCTCAGCAGTCCACTGAGGTTTCTAAGACCTGCTCTGCATCTCTCGGTACAGTAGAGAAATATCTGAATCTGAAATGTCTTTGTCTTCCCCAGGGGCTTCACCGTACCCAGGGGTGCAAATCGATGAGGATTTCTGCCTGAGACTCAAGGAAGGCAGCCGAATGAAATCCCCCGAGTATTCAACTCCAGAAATGTAAGTTCTCTAGGCCAAGAATCCCCAGGTTGAATTTGCCGGGTTTGCTACCCAAATGCCCACTTGGGGAAGTCTCAATGAGTGCCTGGGAATTGACTCAAAGATCAAAGAGGACCAGATTGAGAAGGAGTTGGCTTCTCATCTAGAAGATAAAGGAGTTTAACCTGTACTCATTTCTTAGACCTGGAGAGGGCAAGGCAGTCACATTGGCCATTGGCAGGTTCTGGTCCCAGCTCTGTATATACTATTGTTCCAGTTCCTCTTCAGAAGAATTGGTGTAGTAAAGACTCAATGGTAAAAACAAAAGCACAAAAGTGATTACTCGTTGTGAAAAGGCCTAACAACAGTTGCCCAAACTCCCATTTAGCATTTCCTCATTCAATTTGAAGGGAGGGTAAAAAGGGTGCTGAGTTCAGAGTCTGAGGATCAGTCAGAAATCAGTCGAGCACAACACGTTGTGCAAAGTGCTGGAGCTACAAAAAGAGGCAAAAGATGGGCCGATCCCTGTCCTCAAGGAGTTCACGATCTAGTGGGAAAGACGACAAGCCAACACGTGTGCACAAACAAATTCTCTACGGGATAAATAGTAAATAATGTTCAGAAGGGAGGCCCTGGAATTAAGAGGGATTGGGGAAGGCTTCCTGTAGGAAGTGGGACTTTAGTTGGGATCTACAAGAAGCGAAGGAGGTCAGGAGTCAGAGGAGGGAGAGTGTTCCCGGCCTAGAGATCAGCTAGAGCATCTCTAGAGCTGAGAGATGCAGGGTTTTGTTCATGGAGAAGTCAGGACTGTGTCACAAGGCCAAAGAGTGCATACATTTCAAAGACTAAGGCACACGAAGACTAGAAAGGTAGGTGGGGACTACCCCCGCCCGAGACATCTCCACATCCGGCATTCGTATGGACCATCTGTGCCTGATCTGGGTTCGTATTGATATGATTAGCCATAGACAGAAACTCTGTACCTTGACTCCAACATAGTGATGTCATTTTGGTCCTCTTAGTACAGGCAGCAACCAACCAACTTCCTTACTCAGGAGGACCTGAGTTTGAATCCCTTTCTGCTGCTTACCATCAGTTTCATCTTGGCCATTTGCCTGCTGCTTTAGTCACTGAGGTGACCAAACCTCCTGTTTGATACTTTGGTTCCCAGAGCTGCCTGGGAGCTGGTGGTTTTGGGGGTGAGTGAAAGTAGGATAGTAGGAAAAGAGAAAGCAGACCACCAGGAGGTTACGTAGTGTGACCATCTTGGTGTTCCTCCCCAACCTGCAGCTACGAGACCATGCTCGATTGCTGGAATGGTGTATGCATGGAGAGACCCACTTTCACCGAGCTGGTTGAGCGCCTTGGGGATCTCCTGCAGGCCAGTGTTCAGCAGGTATGTATATTAGCTCATACCCCTGATCCAGTTATAGCAAATCAGGGTTCCCTGCTCCTCAGGGAAGAAACCAGCTTGGGGCCATGCAGGTGGGAAGGGTGAGTGGGGTGGGTTGGGAAGGCCTAGGAGCCAGGTGCAGGGGAGCAGGGATTCCATTTTTAAAATGAGATTCACACACCTAGGGCCAGAAAAAAACATACCGGAGGCTAATTAGAGAGACAGCGGCCCCACGCTCTGGAGTAACAATAGTCCTTTTATCTCTTCCTCCTTCTCTTTAATTAGTTTCCCATGTCATAAACTGGCAAGACTGGGGCCCTGGGTATGCTCAAGCCAAACCAACTGTCTTAGCCCTCGTTGCCTCCTAAACCACTTCCCAACCCAAGTGTGTTGCCATAATATTTGAGAGAGAGGACGTTGTCTCTTTCTAGTGACTGAACCTTGAACCGAGTTGGCACCGTGAACCTCTTATTGCCTCAACTCAATCTCCATACATACTCTTAAACACACACGGGAAAGAGAGAGAAAGCTAGAGACAGAGAGAACCAGAATGGAAGGAAGAGTTTTACTTCGCTGGGAAAGTAGAATGAGTGTCCCGGTTTTGGCCGTTCCATTAAATAAAAGCAGAGGAATGGGAGAGAAAAAACAGGGGAATATCTCAGACAGACAAATATAGGGGGGGAATTATGAAGAAATGGTGTGAAAGGCCACTGTTTTCTCTCTTTGTAAACAATTTCAGCCAGAGGCCAGTCCTCCCACTCAGTTCTGGCCCCCAATAGGTGCTGAATTCTGGGATAATTACAATGTAGGGAGTGAAGGAGTTAATGCTGCAGATAGTAATAGGCTGGCGGTCCTCATCTCAACTGAGTGGGGCTGGAAGCAAGGAACGGGCCTTATTCACACACCATGGGGTTTACTAGCTGGGCACTCATCACCCTCACCCGCTCCCTCCTCTTCTTGCCTTTCCTTTCATCTCGCCCCATGATCACTTCTGTTTGAAGCCAGAGCTGCTTCTCCCGGGAGATAACGGATCCCCGGATGGAAGCTTGGGCTCCAGTGCAAATGCCCAGCCTCATAAGGGAGACTCTTATCTCCCTCTTCCCGCCCCCAGGTGGTGCTATTAGATTTGCCCTTATAATCATCACTATGACTTTGGAGTCAGGAGAAAAGGTTCAAAACCTGCCTTTATGCCTCCTAGCCGTGACCCTGGCCAAATCGATCGATTTCACTGAGTCTTTCTCTGCTCATCTATGAAGTGGAGAATTTTTACACTGTCAGCTTCATGGAAATTAAGGGGAGAGGACATAGGCTCCTGAGATCCCATATGTGACTTCAGACAAGTCACCTCACCTTGCTGGGGCTCTCAGTAAGATAAAGGGGATTGGACAGGTTGACCTTCCAGGTTTCTTCAATCTCTAATAGAAGAGACTTCAAGGTATGGCCCCATCTTTTTTCTCAAAAAAGATCCTTCATTTTTTCTCATCTCGGCCCAGGTAGTTTGTAATCCCGGTCACCCGTGCAAGTATCGCCCGCCCTTTCCAAATCTAAGACAAGGACCCCCCCCCTTCCCCCCATCTCACGACAAACATGGGCGTGTCCGATAAAATGGCAGGGCTGGGAGAGACCTTAGAATATAGAAAATAGAGCACGTGCAAAGGCCTTCTAAGGCCTCTCCCAGTTCTGCCGTTCCAACCTTCCATACTCTGTTCTTTTCTGTTCCAAATGCTCTGATCGTCCATACTGTGTTTGCTAAGAGGTTATAGTTCAATAGCAGCGTTGTGTAGATGAGGAAACTGAAGGCCAGTGTGGGACTGGTTAGTAACAGGTCCGGGGACCAAACCCTAGTATTCTAATCAATCCCTCCTAAGCCTCGCAAGTCAGTGTCTGAGCCCCACAAAACCCTTGTCGGAGCTGTGGGAGAACCTCACTCAAACCTGAGGCCTCCTCCTGACCAGGCTTGGAGCTGTAACATCAATCCCCAGGGCAGCCCCAGGGAGGGAAGCCGGGCAGAGAGATGTGGGGCATCGGAATTTAGGCCGTGTCTCTTTTGCCCGTACAGGAAGGAAAAGACTACATCCCCTTCAACATGATTGACAAAGAGCTCAACTTCAAGGCCAGCCCCATGGAAGAGACCGTGAGCGATGAGCCCACTCACCAGAGCATTGAGGAAGACAGGTGAAGACCATACTGTTACTGTGACCATTCCTGTCCCTTGAAGCCTGGGAGACTTTTCATGATTATTTTAGCATAAGAAGTAATAGAAGAATTGGAGTCGGGAGGAGAGGAGACGATCTCCTATACTCTTAATGCTAGAAAGACCTCACAAACATGCTGAGAGATATTAAGAGTCCAGTAACCTGGGTACAAACTGCTCTCTCCCTGTGCTAACTTTCTTGCTCGGTGACTCAGTTTATCCATCTGTAAAATGAAGAGTTTGGACTTGACGTCCAAGACTCCTTTTAATTATCGCTGCAATCCCTTCTGGCTCAAATATTTTATGGCCTAAGAATTTAGAATTCATCCAACTTAACTGCCTCATTTTACAGATAAGGAAACTGAGTCTCTGAGAGGAAAGTTAGTGACGGAGATGAGGCTATAAAGCTAAATCACCTTCCTCTCGTTCCCCTTCAATTCGTCTCACCAAGTTTTTGTTGAATTTCTATATATTCACTAGCTTGGAGGATACAAAAGTATAGACCACTCTAGGCATCCACTCTCCAGCTCAGAGACTCTGGATTTAGAGCTGGACGGAAGCTCAGAATTCATTTGGTCTCACACTTCGTTTGTCAGAGGAATGAACCGGGGCTGAGAATGGAGAAATGTTTTGGGTGTTAGGATATGGTCAGTGTCTCTTTTTTTAAAAATTTATTTTATTATAGTTTTTTATTGACAAAACATATGCATGGGTAATTTTTCAACGCTGACTCTTCCAAAATCTGTTCCAATTTTTCCCCTCCTTCCCCCTCCCCCTCCCCTAGATGGTAGGTAGTCCAATATATGTTAAATATGTTAAAGTATATGTTAAATCCAATATATGTATATATATATATATATTTCTACACAAGAAAAATCAGATCTAGAAAGAAAGAAAAAAAACCTGAGAAGGAAAACAAAACTGCAAGCAAACAACAACGGAAAGAGTGAAAATGCTAGGTTTTGGTCCGCACTCGGTTCCCACAATCCTCTCTCTGGGAGCAGCTGGTCCTCTTCACCGCCCCGGGCACCAACAAGCGGGGCAACATTTCGGCTTTGTAATCGTTCAGCTGAGAGAGGCCAAGGGCCTGCAACTGGAGAGATGACCCTCTCTGTAGGGAGAAGAGGCCAGAAGGGACAGGGGCTGCTTGGAAGACATGCCGCAGAGTAGAAGGAAGAGGACTTGGCAAGGGATTGAGGCCTCCCTCTCCTCTCTTAGGGGAGACGGCTACACAGTCCTCATTGTTGAGGAGAGCCACGTCTATCAAAATTGATCATCGTATAGTCTTGTTGTTGCATATGATCTCGTGGTTCTGCTCACTTCCCTCAGCATCAGTTCATGAGTCTCTGAAATCATCCTGCTGGTCAGTTGCCTGAAATCATCCTGCTGGTCCGTACAGAACAATGATCTTTCATTGTCATGGGCCAGAACTCTGAAACAAGGATTCTTGCAAGGTGTTAAATCAGTGGAATTGACAAAGGCACTGGTGATCTAGTTTAGCGCGGTGACGAATAGGTCTCTAGTTCAGTCCATGCACTTAGTACTTAATATAGTCCAACAAGATTCACACCTATGATAATGTAATTATAAGAGAGCATATAATAAGCTGGGAGCCTCAGCCAGAGAGAGAGCCAGAGAAGACAAAGGACTGGAGGCGGGAGCTCAAGCTCTCGGAGCCAAGGAGAGAGATTCATTTCCATCTTCGGTCAGGCTCCTGTGGCTGGCCTCCTGCACTTCCCCACTGAAACCAAGACTCTGAAAGGCCTCAAGAAAATTAGCCCAGGCCCCAGGCAAGGGAACTAGATTGTGAAGGAGACAATAAAGGAATTGGACTTTCACATCTGGCCATTTTTGTGGTGATTAATCTGCTGGAAGGCAGGCTGCTCCCAAGATCTTCAGAAAACCCAAACAAGAACACTACATTTCATAAGACTCATATACCACAACTTATTCAGCCATTCTCCAGTTGATGGGTATCCATTTAATTTCCAGTTTCTAGCCATTACAAAAAGGGCTGCCACTTTTTTTGCACATATGGGTTATAGGGTCAGTATTTCAACTAAGTCCTCCATCCCCAAACCTACTCATGTTTCTACTGCTTCCATATGGAAAAACCATGGAAGGCCAAGTCCTTGAATCCCCAGAGGTATTTCCAGGAGGGAGAGGTTACTGTGGGTTGGAAGGAGGAGGGAGAACTTCCTGGAGAAGATGAGGCTCAACTAGATCCAGAAGTAAGGGAAAAGCTTGCACAGGAATCCATGAAAGTAAAAGACCAATGCCTTGAAAAGTTGAGGGAAATATGATTGAGTCAGAGCTGACAGGGATCGAGTCCAACCCATCATTAGATAGGGGAGGAAAACGGAGAACCGGGAAAGTTAAAAGATTTGCCCAACATCTCACACAGGAAACAAGCATCAGAGGCGAGATTGAATTCCTATGATATCCCATTTCCTCCATGACAACTGGCCTCCAGTTGTTGAAGACTATCTTCTAGACCTGTTTGTTAAACTGTGGTTTGCAATCCCCTAAGAGAGGTGAGGGAGGCCTCAATCCCTTGCCAAGTCCTCTTCCTTCTACTCTGCGGCATGTCTTCCAACCAGCCCTTCTGCCTTCTGGCCTCTTCTCCCTACAGAGAGGGCCATCTCTTCAATTGAAGGCCCTTGGCCTCTCTCAGCTGAACGATTACAAAGCCGAAATGTTCCCCCGCTTGTCGGTGCCCGGGGCGGTGTTTCCTGCTGCCTCTCCACACATAAGCTACTGTGGTTCTCATCCGGGGATGTTTACCCTGGACAAGAGAAGACACAGCCTGATAGCTGGGTTTGAAAGACTGTCCTATGGAGGAAGGATTTGCTTTGTTGTGTTTGAACAGCCCCAGGAGCTGGGGGCAGAAGGTGCAGAGGTCAGTTTAGGTTCAGTGCCAGGGGAAGTCCCCCAACAATTTGGTGTGTTACTTGGTAGAATGAGGTGAGAAGTTGGTTTTCCTTGGAGATCTTCAAACAGGAGTGGGGGGCCACCTCTTTGATGAGACAGAGGGAGAGTTCTTTCAGGTATGGGCCGAGAAGGCGTCTTCCACTCTCACACTCCTGCGTTCACACGCAAAGAAGGTATCCACCAATGGGACTTGAGCTCAGGTGGCAGTTCTCTTTAGGTATCAACAAAGTTCGGGAGTAGAATCCAAAGGCAAAGTCTGAGGGCTGAGCATTACCCACATTACTCTGAAGCTGCTCAGAAATTTCTGGCGCAGTGACAAAATGGGCTGACTTCTCCCCCTCTCCCACAGCACCTTTGGCACCCAGATGCGCCTCCTGAGCGGCAAGACTTCCAGTGAAGTCCTTGTGGAACTCAAGAAGACCAGGCCCGAGGTAAGCTTTTCCTCCTCTCTCCATTTGATACAGTGCTGAAGAATTACCAAGACTCTTGTGAAAAAAGGAGGGAGCTTGAATTCAGGGCCTTCAAAGGCTATGTGACAAAGGGAAGAGAGAGAACAGGAATAGGGGAGAGTTGGGAGTCAGGGGTGTAAACAGGGAGTTAATCATAATTAAAAAAGCACACATTTCTAGCGGACTTTACAGTTTGCCAGGCTCTTTATAAATATGATCTAATTTGATTCCTTGTAGTCACTTTTGGGAAGCAGGTATATTATGTTATTTTACAGATGAAATAACTGAGGCAAACAGAAGCACCCTTTCATGTTCTAAGCTGTAGGCCCTGTATTCCACCTGCTTCCATTTTTGTTTTGTTTCAATCATGTCCTATTTGGGGTTTTCTTGGAAAAGATACTGGAGGGGTTTGCCATTTCCTTCTCCAGTTCAATTTATAGATGAGGAAAATGAGGCAAACAGGGTGAAGTGACTTGCCCAGGATCACTAGTTAGGAAGTTCCCAAGGCCAGATTTCTACTCAGGATAAGCCCTCCTGACTCTAGGCCTGATGCTCTATCCATTGCCATACCACCTACCTGCCCTCACCACCACTTCGTGTGTGTGTGTGTGTGTGTGTGTGTGTGTGTGTGTGTGTAGACCTCAACTCCACAAACATTTAGGTTTTGCACTGAGTTCATTCTATAGCCATTCAATGAGACTAAATATGATGAGTGATGGGGACGAGAAGATAAAGATATTGGATTTGGTTTGGAGAGAGTCAGAAACAAAATTCCAGACTGGACTCCTTATGGGCCCATTCCTCCCCCATCTCATCCCTTCTTCTCCTACCTCTGTCCATTTCTACTCCGTGCCTGGAGTGAAGAGAACCCTTCCTCTCATCCATCACCTAGCTCCAGCTGAGGTATGGATTCTGCCATCCAAGGATTTGGCTGCCAGTTTTAGCTCTGATATATGGGAATGGAGAGATCTTGGACAAATGACTTGACTTTCCTTAGCTTTAATAGAAAGAGGTTGGACCCAATCTCATGGATTTCGAGTTGAAGGGCTCTCGGCTCTCCTTTGAAGTCAATCATTGCAGGGGCTTCCTCTTCTGTGAAGTGTTCCCCAACCCCACCTGCTACCACCTCCTCAAGCCCAGCTCAAAGCAAAGCCCCGATCAATTTTACAGATGAGAAAACTGAGGCTCACAAAGCTCTACTATGGACAGAGATTCCTACCCAGGATTTCTGATTCCAAGTATCTAAGCCAGGGCTCAGGTTAAGCATCTCTTAAGTTGGCTCATCCATTACCCTCTGACTGGCGTTCCAGGTGGGTAGTGATATATACAGTGCCCGTATGTGTGAGAGGAAGCAGAATGGAACTGAGTCATTTCTTCCGAGTCTTCCCTCATCCCTGTAACGAGGAAAGGAATGGCTTCCGAGAGGTTGAGGAATTCACCGAGGGTCACACAGCTAGCTGTGATCTTCTTCTGGATACCAGACCACCCAGCAGCAGATCTCGTGATCTATTTGCCGGCCAATAAGACCTCAGAAAGGAGGGATGGGATATAGTATAAAGAACATTGTACGTGAAGGGGACCTGGCGCATGGCTGCCCGTTTCCTTGTCTTTAGAAATAGGAATAATTATATTTGATTTCCGTGCCTCAACGGTGCCTTGGCAAGCAGCCGACGAAAATGGATAGCCTTTCTAATCTTCGAGCCTTAGGCATTAGAGTTGAGTTACATTTAAAATTATTGAGCCTTCTCCCTGCTTCTGTCCAGGAAAACAAGTTGGAGAGAGAGCTGATGCTGCCTTCAATAAAGCGCCTGGAGACGCGATCCTGGCCATATGGATTCATGGCATTTGCGTGAGTACAAAGGGTCCGGCTGGAGGAGAGACGTGTCTTTGGCCTACCCATCCTGTTACTATTGCCACAGAAAGGGGCGGGCAGCCTGATGCAGTGGAGACTGGGGAAGCAAGGGACTGAGGATTATCACAGATGCCCCCCTCCTCAGGCCCAGAGGTCCCCCAAGGCTGAGGCCTTTTTCTTTTTTTTCTTAATGTTCTCTGACTTGATGACCTCATCGAGTCCCATGGGCTCAATGATTGTGTCTACTCAGATGACTCCCAGCTCTAGCAATCCAGCCCTGATCCCTCTCCTCAAGCATCATCTGCCTACCTGCCATCTCCATCTGAATGTCCCCATAGGCATCTCAAAACACCACACGTCCCAAACCAAACTCGGCTTTCCCCCCAGATCCCACCCCTTCTGCTAGCTTTCCTATCTCCATGGAGGGCATCAGCAGCCTTTCAGTGGCCTATGGGCCTCAAGTTGTCAGCTCTTTACTCTATTTCACTCCCAGAATCCAATTAGTGGCCAAGTTTGGCTCATTCTAAATCCTCAACAAATTATCTATTCCCTCTCCCCCACCCCAGTTGATCTCCCTATTCCCCGTCTGACCATCCTTGTCTCTACTCAGCTGCCAGAATGATCTTTCCAAAGCCTACAACCGACCTTCCCTTCTGGATTAAGCTACTTCCTCTGCCGTTGGAAGCTCTTCCCCTCTCACGTTCACTTCTAACGTTATTTAATTCCTTCCACACTCTACGCTTGAACCGAACCAAGCTTTTCACTGTCCCCCAAACTTAGCATTCGATTTCCCACCTCCATTTCTTTGCATAGGAGATCCAGCTTTCCCAGAATGCTCTCTCTCCTCACCTCTACCTTTTCGACTTTCTTTGAGGCCCAATTCAAGTGTCACCTCCTCTGGGAAGCATTCCCTCACTCCTCAGGTCTAAATGCCTCCTTTCCTCTTCAAATTGATCATCTCATCTTAGATGTCCAAGTTACCGCCTCCTAGAAGCATCCTCCTCTTTGTGCTTCTTGTTTGGAGCCTGGGCCAGCATATCCCCGACATCCAGCGCCACACTAGCCACTTTTTTGAATCGGCCTTGTGGCTTGCTCAGGATAGGTATCTCCCAGTGGGGTAACTCCTTCCAAGGCAGATATGCTCCTGCTCTGTCATTTAAATACTAGAGAGGCACAAAGAACATTCCCGATATGTGTCAGAAGCGGCATTTGAAGCCAGCTACTCCTGCCTCTGAAGTCAAATCTATCACTAGCCTATGCGGGAGTTCAGGCCAGGCTACCCCCTCTGCAAGAAAAACCAGACCAAAGGGGAAAAAACCATGAGAAAACAAACAAAAAAGTGAAAAAGCTTCTGCGGTTCTTTCTCTGGATGTGGACGGCGTTTTCTTGAATCATCGCATTGCTGAAAAGCGCCAAGTCCATCACAGTTGATCATCGTATATCTTGTTGCCGTGTACAACGTTCTCTTGGTTCTACTCATTTCACTCAGCGTCAGTTCGTGTACGTCTTTCCAGGTTTTTCTGAAATCGGCCTGCTCGTCGTTTCTTACAGAACAATATAATATTCCATCCCATTCATATACCATAACTTAGCCATTCTCCAATGATGAGCATCCACTTAATTTCCAGTTCCTTATCCTTCCAAAAAGAGCTGCTACAAACATTTTTGGCACATATGGTTCTTTTACCTTTTATATTATCTTTAAGAAACAGACCCCGTGGCGATACTGCCCCATCAAAGGATAGGCATATTTGATGGCCCTTTGGGCATCGTTCCAAATTGCTCCGCAGAATGGTTGGATCATTCATTTCACAGCTCCACTAACAATGCATTAGTGTCCCATTAGTGTCATCGTCTTTTCGTATCATCTTAGCCGGTGTACTCGGAGTTGTAGTCGTTTGCATTTCTCTAATCGATAGTGATCTAGGGCATTTTTATATGACCAGAAATAGCTTTCATTTCTTCATCTGAAAATTGTTCATAGCTTTCGACCATCTATCGACTGAGGGATGGCGTGGATTCTTCTAAATTTGAGTCAGTTCTCTATATATTTTAGAAATGAGGCCTTTATCAAACACTGGCTGTCAAAAAATGTTCCCAACTTTCCGCCTCAGGGATTGGTCTTGCTACTTCTCCATGTAACAATAGTCTCTCGGGAGTTTTTAAAAACCAGACTTCTGCCAGAGCCTACAGCTTATTTACCAGCCCACACAGGGCTCAGGCCAGGCTACTTTCAGGCCAAGTACCACTAACTAGGTCAAGCTGTCCTCTGGGCCGGCCCCAACTCCCCTTTCCTGAATCTGGACCAGAACTCTTGGCAAAAACAAAACAGGGTTTTCTAACTGCCCCCTGGTTTCCTTAATTGTATTGATCTCTGACACTTTGAGGCTGGACCCTTCCAGGGTCCCTGCCCTGTTCTTCTTATCAGAACACGAGGGGGATCGGGTTTCTACTTGGCTAGAGCTTCTTAGAGTGATGACTGAATTAAGACAACAGGAAGAGAAGGAAGGGAAAAAACCAATAAAAAGACAGAATCTACGTAGTTTCTCCAAGCCGAGAGTGGAATAAAAATAGAGACACCATAATCCATGTTTTCTGCAAAAGAGGCTCCTGAAATACTCATTAAAGGCTGACGAGCCAAACTCTCTATCCTGAGGACCCAAAGCCCTGAGCCTCCTGGCAAATGTGGGCCTTAGCTTTATAGTAGGCTAGGCTCTGTGTATATGCCCGTCCTTCCCCCCTTCCCCATCCCCTTGCCCCTCACCAGATACCCGATTTGGAATCTGAAATAAAAAGAGGTAGGTAGTCCCAGCATCATCAGAGAGAATGCCCCTCCCACAGTAAGGCTTGTGGCAGAGATAAAGGGCCCTGGGAGGAGCAGAAGGATCTCTCTCTTCCAGGCCCATGCTATCCCTGACTCCCTGGGCCCCAGTCATTGCCCTCCCCCAACCCAGCCTGCATCCCCTTTTCCCAAAGCTAGCTGGGGACACCGAGACAGGAGGAAGCCCCTTCTCTCCCATTTAATCCCCTCTGCCTTTGTTGAAGTTACTCTGCTTTAGTTACTTCCCAACTATACCTGGTCAATAAGGAACCCAGCTGAGAATAAAGAATTATAGAGAAGTACCAGGCAGAAATGTGGAACCTGTGGGCCCAAGAAAGGCCTTCCTCCCCTCTATCTCCCATTCCAGTGAGGTCACATGACCAGGGTCCCGATCAAGCTCTTTCTGGCCAAATACTCTTTTTTTAATGAATCTATTTTCTTCTAATTGCTTTTCTTTCTTTTTATGATAAATTTTTATTTTTCAAAATACATGTAAAGATAGTTTTCAACATTCACCCTTGCAAAAGCTTGCCTTCCATATTTTTCTCCCTCCCCCTTAATGTAAGTCAGTCTAGGTTAAACACATGCAATTCTTCTAAACATAGTTCCACATTTATCATGCTGAATGAGAAAAATCCTATCAAAAAGGGAAAAAATAAGAGCAAAATAAGAAGCAAGCAAGCAACAATAACCAAAAAGTGAAAAGACCATGTTGTCATCCACATTCAGTCCCCACGGTCCTATCTCTAGATTCTGCCTAGAGAGTCTTCGAGGTTCAGTGTGACAGGCCCATTTTCAGATCAGAGGCTCCCAGAAGCCATCAGGTCCAACCTTCTTCCTTATTTCCCAGAGGTACAGACTGAGTGGTGAAGTCATGTTGCCTGTTCTCATACAGATGATAAGCGGGAGAGATGAAATTTAAACTTTCTGCAATCCCGACCCCAAAGCCAGCTGCCTTTGTCTGGCACTAAACTGGTCACTCTGACTGTACCCTTTTTTCTAATGCTCTGCCCGGGCCCTCCTTCTGTATTCCACATCCAGGGTTAGAGTCTAGCCCTGAATTGGTGTTAGGGGCCCGGGTCTAAATCTTGGCACTGCCTCTTGGTATCTGTGTGACTGGGGGGTAAGTCACTTAATCCTTCCAAGCCTCAGTTTCTGTTGTATAATGAGGGGGCTACACTTCCACCTTGAAACCTCTGACCTCTCCAGAAGGTTTAAGTATCCTTGGACACTAATACCCATAGAGACTTGGGCCTTGGTACCTATTCCTTGCTGCCTGATTTCCTTTACCCACTTCAAAGGGGTGTCAACACTCAACTCAATCTTTATTTGAAATGGGGCCCTTGTAGATGAAAGCACCTACTATGTGCCAGGCTCTGTGCAAAGGGATTAATGATTGTCATTTCATTTGATCCTTGCGACAATCCCAGGAGGTAGGTACTGTTCTGATCCCCATTTGACACATAGGGAAACTGAGGCAGCCAGCAATGAAGTGACTTAACCACAGCTAGTAGTAAATATCTGCAAGCAAATCTGAACTCGGATCTGCATGACAACGGATCCGGTGTTCCATGTCATCTGATTTCAGGGTATCCCAGCTGATGGCAGAGGGAGAGAGAGACGGTCTGTACAGTTAGGGGCTGGGGTTTTTGAGGGACCTTGGCCAAAGCTGACCCCAATTAGGTCAGATAAGAGCTCTTGGATAAAATCATTTGAAGCTGCATCCTCTGTATATTGAGGTCACGGCACAAAGAGCTGGGCGTGAGACGTGCCAGCCTACACGAATGGGGTCACACTCAAGGATAAACAGGCCCGTAGGCCACAGATTGACTTAGAAAATTTCATGTTGGATTGTCATTTGTTTGGTTAAGCATTTCCCGGTGCCGTTTGTACTGGGTAGGCTGCAAGGTTGACATCTGTGGTCATTCTAGAAACCCCAACTGTTCAGTAAAGACCTGTGTGACCTTGGATAAATTCTTTTCCCCACTCTGAGCCTCAGTTTATTTCTCTGTAAAAAAGGGAAGGTAGGGGAGAGAGGATTGGATGGTCGATCTCAAAAGCTCCTATCAGCTTTGAGATTCTGTGATTCTAAATATGCTCAGTAGATGGGGAAGGGGAAGGGACTGGGACTGTGATGCCAACTTTGGCGAAAGCAGATAGAAAATGTCATCCTTTCAAAGGCGACTTAGTGAGGAACAGCAGGTACACTTTCCAGTGAACACCTCAGTAGGTCTGTAGCCAAGCCGGGGCACAGAGCGGGCTGGGAGAGTAGCCAGACCTCCCTCACTTATCTGAGAAGACTCCGATCCCGAGAACAACGCTTTTATCCTCCATCCCGGCCAGGAACCACATAGGGCAAACCTGAGGCATCCCAGAGTCCCACGGATGACCTTAAGAATAATGGACCACGTCGGCAAGACGCCGCACCTCGGACCGGTGGTCGTAGCAACTACGAGTCAACTTTAGGGGATGTTGTGGTGAGAAGGGCCTTTAGGGACCATAGAGTCCAACTACTGCAATTCATACAGGAGGAAACTGAGGCAATGAATTCAAATGTTTTCATCTCCCCCTGGCTATGTGGATATGAGAAGAGGAAGGACTCAATCCCCACCTGCTGGCAGATGCCTGAAATGCTACCGTCAGACCCCCATCTCTTTAAGCTTTGCTGCCTTTCAGAATCGCAGCCTTTTGAAAAGGACGAGAGAGGTCCCGGGGCCAGTTCATACAATCTCAGAAATCAGCAAATACCATGATCGGGGTTCAGCGGCTTTGTTTCACTGATTGTCTAGACTCAATATTGAAAGTGTCGTGTGTCCATTTTTTTTTTCCTCCCAGAGGGCTGGTTGTTAAACATTTACCAGCACACCCTAGTCTGGAACCCCTATCTTCATGCCATAAGCTTTTGTCAGGCATCGGGAAGCACCAATCAAGCTAGCTCGATGTTGCACTGTCTTTATAACAGCCCAGGAAGTTGGGAGTGCAGGTACCCACCCCATTTTAAGGAGAAGGAATTAGGGTCAGACAGACCCGATGAGGGATTCCAGGCTCACGCCCAGTTAGAAAGGTGCAGGAGCTGAATTCCAGACCAGGCCTTCTGGCTCTGAGAGTTCCAGTCTAGCATTCCCTCCTGCCTCTCAGGCCTGGGGAATTCTTACCTAGAATAGCTAGGTCAGCTAGGTTTTGCTGCAGTGGGTAGAGCACCCAGCCTGGAGTCAGGAAGAACTAGCTTCCCAGCTGTGACACCCTGATCGAGTCACTTTACCTCGTTTGCCTCTCCTGTCAAATGAGCTGGAGAAGAAAATGACAAAACCCTCCCATATCTTTTACGTGAAAATCCCAAATGAGGTCATGGAGTCAGATATGACTGAAAAAACGGAACCGATGCAGTTCTAGGGTCTGCTCGGGACACAAGCGAGGAGGAGCAATGGTCCTGGGCTGGGGTCCCCTTGTCAGTTACTCCCAGGAATTGACAGCTGGCCTCAATCCTAGGTATGGGCAGCTAGCCTGTCACTGTCAGGAAGAAATTTGGCCTTTGGCTTAGCCCTCCCAGGCCTCCTCGTGTGGGTGGGGCCTCCTCGTGTGGGCGGGGCCTCAGTGTTCATGACCAGGCCCCTTCATCTCCACATCTCAGCCCAAGATAAGAAAGACCCTACCCCCCACACTGTACTCAATCCCCTTCTGCTCTTCTTTCACAGCCTGAGAGCCACCAGCAGAAGCAACGAATCTGTGCTGCTGTCTGAGGAGAAGGAGGCTCTGAAGCCCCAGGCCCCGGCCCAGCTGCATGAGGATGACCCTCTGGCCTATGCCCTGGAGGAGTCCATTCTCCTCCCTTTGGATCCAGCCCTCGAGTGCCACAGCCCACCCCCGGACTACAACTCTGTAGTCCACTACTCTGACTCCCTAGTGTAACTTGTGGCCAGCTTTCTTCCTCCATCTAGCCCCTCCCCACCTCAGTCACAGCATCTGCCATCTCCCCTAGTGCCCTCCTCTTACCCCACCTCCAAAAGAATCAATCCATAAGTGCCTCTCACAGCTGTCCTGTCACAGGGACAGCAAAGGCATAGGGAGGGGGCAATCTTTATAGGAAAGTCTCTGCTCTTTCTTCGGGGACCTCGCTTCCCAGACCACACAGCAAAGCAGACTCCACCGAGGGAGTCTGCACCTTTTCCAGCTTCTGACTCCCGCTTCCCCCACCCCATCCATTATACACCCCTGCAACCGTTACACAGCCACACCCAGGCCACGCCGTGAGACCTCCCTAATGGAAGGCCAAGCCATCAGAGCTCCAGCCCCAGCCCAGTCAAAATACCGAAGACCTTAAAAGGTCTTTCTTAGTCCCCGATGCCATCCAAGAACCCGGTAGAATTCAGTGGTAGATGCTTGAACAGAGAGGGTCAGAGCAGCATGTGGTCAATGTTTCCCCTCAGTGCTCCATCCTCTCTACTTCCCTGGCTATCTCATGCCACCGGTGATCTTCCACTGACTCGAGGGACCCTGTTTCTGCCTTCCCAGCCGGCATCCACTCCATAGGCCCTACCAGACAAGGATGACCCCCGTGCTGTTCCACGGCCGTCTGGGCACCTTGCTCCCATGATTCCCTTTGGGTGCTCCGGGTGTTCCTAATTACCTATCTTTGTAACGGCACCCGGCAAATTTGTGTAAACACGTGCCCACGTACGCCGGGCACACTCAAGCCCCTGCCAAGAAAAGGGTCATCGGTAAGCCCATCCTTCAGTTTCCACCCGGTGATATTGGCCAGACCCTTTTAGGAGAGGATCCCAAGCAGCCTGAGATTTCTGGAAATTTCTCCCTGAGAGTCGATCGCTCTCGACACATAATGTGACAGTATGGGGCAACAGTGAGGCCGGAGGTGACCGTGAGCTTACCAGCCAAGTCCGCCAAGCCCACTGGGTTCGACAAACATCTACTGAGCCCAGAACCTTGCCTGGTTCTGCTGGTTGAATGATTAGATTTATTGCCAATTCTATTCTAAGCCCGTCCTGCCCGTGAGAAAAAAGAGGCGGACAGATTCATTCACCTTAAGTAAGTCACCCAGCTGGTAAATCACAGAAGCAGAATTCGAAAGCAGGTTTAGCAACTGCAGATCCAGGGCTTGAGGGGTGGTGGTGAAGGGCAAAGGGAGAGAAAGCTCTAGAAAACTCCATGCTTCCACATAGGTGAACTGAAGAAGCAAAGAGTAGCTCTAGCCCCACTGGAACCCCCACCATCTTGGAAAATGAAAACTGGAAGTTTTATTGCTTGACCGATAGTTGACAGTAATGTCTCTTCCATTCATCATAAGACTGACCTTCCAAAGGACCAAGAGCAGCAGGACACGGGAGGACCAGGGAACTGCCCGTCTAGCATTTCTAGTCCCCTATCTCCCAGCATCTCACCGTGACCCAACAATCATACCTCGATTCATCTCTCTTTCCCTTGGGCAGTAATCGTATTGTGAATGAGATGAGCTCATTTTAGAGACCAAATAACCAAAGACCACACGGGAGGAGTAGACCAAGCCACCCTTGGGAAGTATCATGAGCCAGACAGAAATTGGTCCTTCTTCCCATCCCTGCTGGCTATAACCAGTACTCTGTCTACTTCTGCCCAATCATGTTTCCCATGCTTCCATTTTCTCCTGTTGAAAACAGTCCCCCTCCCCGACCCCTCACCCCCATCATGATATTCAAGGGCCAAGAACAATTATTATTGGACAGCCCCATCATGGAAACAGGGAGCCTAGGATCTTCAAAATCCATGTATCTCTCAGGATTAGCTTGAAAGACACAGGAAGACAAATAAGCAGTGTTAAAAGCAAAAAAGGATCCACTCTGTTGTGGCCGCCTTGCTTGGAACTGGGTCCTTAAGAGAGTCAGTTTCCTTCAGGAACGCAGAATGCCGTTAAAGGTAGACTTCCTGTGTGCCCTCTCCTGGAGAGGATGAAGCTCCCATTCCGGAGTCAGAGGGGGACTAAAGAACTCGAAAAACATCCAACCCCCCGGCCAGGAACTGCAGCCCCACGTTGGCCAAAAAGTCCAAAGCTCACAAAACCCCCAGAGGCCTCCTTCTGTAACACAACTCGGGGAGGAGGGAAACAGCTCTGAAAAACTATGGAACAAAGTGTCTCAAGCCTTCACCCTGAAGTTCACCCCACCACATCTAGGGCCCCTTACTGGTTTATGATGCGGCCACAACTGTGAGCCGAGTCATCTATCATCCTAACGGCTGGCTTGGCCCCAAGGTGTAGGCTGCCCCTCTCCCCCCCCTTCATCCCTTTGCCCGGGATCCACCCCATCCCCACCTCCATCTCTGGCCCCAGAGGACCTCTCTCCCTACAGTGCTTGCTCCTCCTACCCCTAGCTCGGCCCTCCTCTTCACAAATATTTAAGCCGGTGTCTAACCCTTCTTCCCAAGGTTCTGCTGTGTCTGTCCACTCAGACATTTCCTTCCCCAGGAGCACTAGGTTGAAGCTTCTATTATACTAATATATTTCTGTTTGTCTTTAATTTAAGTGATTACTCTAGCCTTTCAACAATGTATATAGTTGAATGTAAGATCCCATATAGCTATATGCACCCATGTGATACTGCCCTTAGATAGGAGCTGGAAGTGCCAGCCAAGTCCCTTGGTTTCCCCTTCAAAGCTGGGCTCGCCGATGCTTGAAGGGATCTTTGAGCAGTAATTCACGGCTCTTTGCTTGGGGGAACCAAGGTGGAGGAGAGGCAGAAGGGGACAGTGGCCTTGGGCTGCGACTGATGCCCGTGGGAGAAGAGCAAAAAAGAGGGAAGGAGGAAGGATGGGAGAGACAGCAACAAATAGGTTTCTCGGCGATTCCTGTCTGATTCTAGGGGAAGCAGCTGGTAACCTAGGCCTCTTTTCATAGCCGATTGGGTGGAAAGACAAGACACAGCAGGTCCCAAGTGCGGCAGGATCTCAGACTTAGCAGGAGACCCGGGCCGCAGTTGTTTCAAATCGGCTTGGCCGGCGCCCGGCTGCCCCACCCTGGGTGTGAGGTTGGACGATAGATGGTGGTTTCTCGGGGAACCAGATCCATGACCTCCCTCCTCCGTTGAGAGCTGCCTCTATGGAGGCTGGTGTTTGCAGAAGGTCTGCTTTGGCTGGCCGGCCAGTACCCCCCTTGCTCTTTCCAGCTCCACAAACGCCCCCCCCCTCCAGCACCGTGCTTAAAGCAGTTGGCACCAGGGACCGGGCCGCCTAATAGATCAAGATAAACTCAATGGATTCTGTCCCCCATCCCACAGCCTGAGCTCCCCAGACAAGTCAAGGGGTGGGGAGTCCTCACTTCTCCCCTTCCTTGCCTCTGATCTTCTCCCTTGGTAGCCTGGCAGCCCATTCCCAACACTTGGAAGGGCTCTGCCTTTTGAACCAGCCCGAGCTCACTGCCCGTCTCCCACCGGCCACTTGGGGGAGGCCCCAGGGATCTCTCCCAAAGTCCCAGTGGGTGGATGGCCCCGCCACCTCCTTCAGTCTGAAATGCCCGAGCCCCCTCCCCCTGCTCCTTCACCCCTCAATCCAATCAAACATTACACATTCAAACTAACGTTAGTCCGGTTTCTTCTCTCCCCTCCCCCCAGCCCCAGGCAAGTAGCCCATCATTTTCTGGAACAACCCTACCCTGCTGGTGGCTCTCCACTCCCAGAGTCCCAGGGAAAAAGCCTCACTAATAGCACCTCCCCCCCACCAGGACACTGACGTGTAAACTTTGGCTGGGGGAGCACTTTAGTTCAAAAGATCAAAGGCTTTCAAGAGACCTTTAAAAAGCCCACGTTTCCAGAGGAAGGAAGGGACCCAAAAAGGGAAAGTCGCTCCCTGGCTTCAAGTCCCAAAGCTAATAAGGAATTGAGCTGGAATTTGAACCCAAATTCTTTAGCTTGAAATCCAGGCCTGGTTTCACTTCCCCATGACTTCAGGGGGTCAGCTTCAGGAGAGGGACAACTGCAAGGGGGTTAGGGATCCTTTTGTTACACTGTTCGCCTTTTAACCCCTGCCTTGACATTCCAAAGCTCGCTGCAAGAGATACCAGAGAGCTCTCAGCTGTGTTGGGGGGGCGGGGGGAGAAGGGAGGGGCACCATGGGTGGGGGAGTCCAGATAATCCAGGGCTCGGGGAAAGAAGGTGCCTCACCTAATGCCCTCTCCACCCATCTTGACCCAAGGGATACCGCCACCATCCCAAAGCCCATTCTCCAGCACTCAGAGACCACCGGGTGCTCCCTAACTCAGCCTGAGGCTGAGTGTCGGCTCCAGTCTGACCTGCTTGAGAGTCCCCTGACTTGGGCTAAAAGAAACCCGTCTTCCCTTCCCCCTTCCCCTCTCCCACTACCACCCTGGAGGCCACAAATCTCCCTGAAACCTGCCTTCCTCTAAGCTGCCTAAAGAACACGTGCGCTGAAGAAAATCCCCAGCCCATTTCCTCTGAGCCATGTAGTGTAAATGACACTGTATCCTACTAACCAAATAAAAGCTTTTCTATTTATGCTTCCATGGGTTCTAATTATTGTGAGCTTCTGTTCCGAGGCTGCCAGAAGGAAAGCTACTAAGACATCTACATTTCCACCCACTGCCTCATGGGGCATGGTTACTGTCCTTTGTTCTCAAAGAGCATCAAAATGATGTCATTACCTTAGAGTCAGGATATAGTGTGTCCAACTGTGGCCGATCAGACCAATATGCGCTCGGAATGCTTCTGCCACAGGTCGGACACGAACAGCCCCTCTCAACATTTGGGGGCCTTCTCTAACTTTGTACGACTCCCGTTGGGGCGTGAGAGTCCCACTGACCGAAATGGTCCAAGAATATGAGAACACGGCAAATCTAGGGAGAGATGGACTTGGACTGGGGGTTAAATATGGAGCACAGAATGCCAAGCCAAAAGAGATGTTGGAAACTGAGCAGGAGAACAGGAAGGAACCTTGGAAAAGATCTACTTCCTTTCCAACTTGACAAGAAAAATAAAAGGCCGGGTCACCCCTAAAGTTAGTGGGAGAATGAGTAGGCAGACCCTGGTCCCACATTTCAAATCTAGTATTTCTGTCCCCCTCACCCCAGCCTTCCCACTGAAAGCAGCTAGAGGATTGAACATGGCCGCGGGTTCCAGCAAGTGTTCAAGGTTACATGAAAGGAACATCTAGACCCCAGCTTCTTTAACTGAGTCACGACCCCATAAGGAGTTTCATAGCTGAATGTGGAGATCACAAAACTAAACTAGGATTTATTGTCAATAAACGTTTGATTTGCACACCGACTTTCTATACCTGTACACCTGGGATCGTGTAAAAATTTCTCAGACAAAAAGGGGTCGTGAGTGGAAAAAGTTTAAGAAGCCACCATCTAGACGAATTTTGTGAGACCAAAATGGGAGCAATTCCCAACACCGGCAGTTTGAAAAAAATGGACCTTGCAACTGCATTATGGCAGAAGAATGAACTCGATAGCTAAGGGTAATATGTTTATGTAATCATGGGACTTCAGAGTAGGAAGGAAGCTCTAGGAGATCTCTGGGTCAGAACTGAAAAGGGATTGAGTTCAAATCCAGCCTCAGACACTACCAGGGTGACCCCAGGCAGGTCATCTTTCTCATCCTGGCAAATAAGGTTAATAACAGTCGCGAATTTAGAGTCGGGTTAGGGTTAGGGTTAGTCTGTAGAGAGAATTAAATGAGATAATTACTATATGTAAAGTGATTTCCAAACTTTAAAATACTATAGAAATGTTATTACCGAGAAGGAAACTGAAGCTTGGGAAAGAGAAGGGATTTGCCAAGACCACTCATAGTAGGGGTATAAAACACCATCTAAGTCAACCCCCTCATTTGACAGAAGAGGAAACTGAAGCCCAAGGATATAAGTGATATATCCAAGATCCCAGAAATAGTAAGTAGGGGGTTGGGAATAATATAAGGTAATAGAGTCGCTATTGGTCCATTCCCACTAGTGGCCAAACTCGGCTCCTCCTTGCTACTCATCAGCAAAAAAAAAAAAAGCAAGATTGACTAAATATGATATGGGACCAAATACATGAGCATAAATTTAAGAGCTGAGAGGCACCCACTGGGCCACCGTCTCATCTAGCCTCTCAGCTTCCATATAGCCCAGAGGTTGCAAGAGACTTGTCTGGAGCCACAAAGCTAAGAAATAGAAGACAGGAGATTGAGACTCCTCCATTCCTCCTTCTTTTAGAAAGCTCTTGAATACATTTTCAGAACCAGGGGGAGAACAATGCTTTGAATGAGTCCTGGGATAGTTCTCTAAGGCCTGTTACCATCTTTAATCCATTTTCTGGGGCCTTAGGGAGAGAAGGAACAAACATTTATTAAATTCCTGCATTGTGCCAAGTACCTTCCAATTTTCTATTTATTCATTTGAGCCTCCCAACAACCCTGGGAAGCAAGTGCTTATTTTAGCTTACCCTCCTCATACACTTTCCTAAAAGAAAGGGGTTAGGCTGAAAGGCAAGAAGAGGAAGGATTTTTGTGGATGATGGTTTCTTGAAAAGCTTAATAAAAGTTTTCATCTTTGGGGTCAGTCCAGAAAAGACTTTAGGCTGGAGGAAGATTGGCTTTTCCATCTTTTTATTTGCATTCAGAAGGAGATTTGGATATCTCACTCAGGAGGCTCTGTGGGCTGTAGGGGAGGAGATAGTTATGGAGGGGAAGATGATCAGCCCTGAAGGTCCCTTATCTGCCAGGGGAGCAAAGTGTTGTACCAAGCACAGCTCTGGCCTAGAGACATTGACTAAAGGCTTTGCCATGACTCAGCTGGTGGGGATGAGGAAGAGACTAATGTGCTTGCTATCCATGGATCTGCTAATGTGGCCCTGGGATACCTCGTGCCAGAACTCAAAGATCTAGAGCCAGCTCCAGATACTCTCTCCTGGGGCTTAAGAACCTAAGAGGCAGGGAAAGACACATGCCTAAAAGCAGGTACTGGCTGGGTACTAGTGACCTTTCCAGGCTGTGGTTCTCAAAACAGACAGGGGTCCCATCAGAACAGAGGCCCTGAGACTAGAGCACCTTCTTATGAAGTTACCTTGGATGTGAAAGGAGTTGGGTGAGGGGAAGCAGCGATGGTCACCGGGCTCAGATCCAGGCTCAAGTGAGAAGAGGCCAGATTCACAGGTCCCATGGGGCTTGGTTACCCAAGAGCAGAGAAGATCCTCTGGATCGCCTCCTAGTCACTAAGGTGAGACCTGGCTTGGGCAAAGTAAAAAGGTGGCCAGAAAGGACAGAGGTAGGATTTAGCTTTGTCCAGAAAGGATAGAAGGGAGTATCCAGCCAACGTGAAGCATTAAGGAAAGCCATATCTGGAGATGCCCTTCTGGGCTTCCTATTTTCTTTCTAACTCTAGTAATGCCCCATTTTCCCCACTAAGAGAAGGATTCACCTTTCCTCCATAATTCAATTCCACGAGCATTTGATGTGCACTTTCTGCTGGGGTGGGGAGAGGGGGCAGCCGGTACAATGGATATAATGTGCAGCCTGGAGACTTTTCCTGAATTCAAACCCACTTTAAACACTGCCTAGCTGTATGGCCCTGAACAAGTCACTTCATCTAGTCTTCCTTAAGTTTCCTCATCTGTAAATGAGCTGGAGAAGGAAAATGGCAAACTTTGCCAAGAAAATCCCAAATGGAGTCATGGAGGGTAAGATACAATTTAAAAAGACTAGATACTACACTCAGTGCTGGGAAAAATACAAATGATATGCCCTCAAGCACAGAGAAAGAGTATGGGTTTGGAGTAGGAAAACTTGAGTTCATATTCTTGCTCCGTATTTAACAATCTATTGGAAAAGGTGCTTGACTTCTCTAAGAGCCTTTGGAAGTGAAGGCATCCACCTGGATGCCTTTGTGGTCCCTTCTAGCTCATGAGCTTGGAGCCTATGTGTGACTTCAAGCGAGTCCTTTCCCTTTCCTGGTCAAGTCCCCTTATCTGTAAAATGAGATCCTCCATGGCTTTCTCTGTGACCTTCTCTTGGTTGGAAGTTGGGCTTCAGTGGTTCCACAGCTCACACGTGCAGGCCCAGCTTTTAATGCGTACAGCACTTTTCAGCATTTCTCTCTGTTCTATTTCAATAAATCTGTAATCTAAAGCAGAGCCTCCTAAACTTTTTCCATTCTTTTTTGCCCAAGAAACTTTTACCATCCCAAATATATAGGTATATAAATTAAAAAATTACTGATAATAAATCATAAAGAAATGTATTTTAAAACAACTCTTTGGTACACATATGATTTTACCACATGTTCAAGACAAAAGCAAATTTGTATATTCATGAGATGGATAAAGAGAGAACCCCCCAAAACTCTGAAAATCCTTAAAGGAGAAAACTTCCTTCAACTCTGCCTCAGTGAGGGGACTCCACCTGAAGCACGGTTCCATCTTTGTGATCTGGTTGGAGTTGGCTGGGCCTGAAACCCATTGAATTCAATTCAAATTCTAGCTTTCGCTGAAACCCAGCAAGGAGACCTGGGACTCCACCCACGAGCCCCCTTCAGCTTGTAGCCAAAGCCCCCTATTCTAAAAAAGCCAAATTAAAACCATTTCTTTGCAGAGATTCCAAACATGTCAGCCCTACACTCGGCACGCCGAGGGTCTCTGCCCACTGGAATACTCTTTCCAGTGTCAACCTCTCTTTACCTATTTCCTTAACTAGACTTTAACTTTACTTCTAATCCCTATAATAAACCTCTTTTATCAATCTAGATTTGGGGCTCTATAAATTCCTTTACAGAGGACCTTGTGCCGCCACTAAACCTCATTTAACTCCCTGACCACCAGAAACCCTTATTTCATTTGGGTCCCCCAAATCTAAACCTCGTCATTATGGTTCCCTGATGGGGAAATCCCCGAAAACAAGACATAATTTGGCGACCGAACGGAACCCCAACTTTTTGAGCTGTTGGTGCAGCATTCCTTCTTTTGTCTCACTCTATCTCTAAAGGTAGTGAGCACCCAGACTGGGTCTGGGCTGTGGGCCTTATTGGGGTGGGGGTGGGGGGGAATTTGCATTTTCTGACAAAAAGGCCTCTTTTTGTCCCACTCTATTTTTAGAATAGTGGGAGCAGGATGAGCAGAGATTTGAGGTTTGAGGAAACTCCTTCTGTCCAACACCTCCAGAGACAAAGGACCTTTTGCATCTCAAGGCATTTCTAATCTTTTTTTTCCTCTCACCAGAAAGCCCTGCTCTCAGGCAGGAACTTGTAGACATGAGAGGAAGCGTCTATTTAACATCCCCCCCCCCCCCGACCAAGGAGACACATCCTGGGGACCCCCCCCCTCTCGGGGGTCCCAGCCAGTGCTCTCTTTGATCTGTTCTGGGGAGATAACTGGAGAAACGTAAGAAGAGCCGTGTTTGAGCCCTTCTCCCACTCCACTGTTACCTACACTGGAGTCTCTGATGGTCAGGCTGTAGCCACGAGGAGAAAGGTCACCGAGTAGGAGCGGGGTTGGAGACATGTCTGTACCCCCGGCTGCTACTCCCTGGACAGGGGTGGGGCCGTCTCCTTCAGCAAGATCTGGGGGCTTAAATGAGCTCCCCCGCCCTCAAGTTCCAGCGTGGAATCGACAGAGGAGCCTCGCACCGCACAGGGTAAGATGGCATCTCTTTCTCCCCCACCCTCACTCTGCTCTTTCCTCCCCCTCCCCCATGGAGTGGGGATCACAGAGGCACTCGAGGCCTTTTTCAGCCCTCTCCCATCTGGCTTGGCAACCTGCCATTTAAATGCTCCTATCCTGTCCCCTTACTGTACATTGGGGAGATGGGGGACTCAATCTTTATCTTCTCATATCTCCAGAAAAGTTTTTCACTAACTTTTAAACTAACAAACTTTGACATTTTAAGAGGGGCCTCGGTTTCCCTGATTTGGTCATCCTGCCTTAGAGCAGTGCCTCGCATCACAGCCTTTTACAAAGACTGGGGATTCCAAACTGCTTTCTTTGTTTGTTTGTTTTTTTTCCTAGTCTCAGGGCACTTGCTTCAACTTTTCTCAACTGCTCATGGAGAGATGAATAGCCTAACTAAACCCATTCTCTCTTATTTTTCTGGATCGGCGTTCTATGCCCCTGCCAACCATTAAAGGTTTCTTTTCTGGGCTCCAACCCTGGCCAGGTTGCAGCTTCAAGAAAGACCTCTGGAATGATGGTTGGGAAATAAAATTCCCAATCGAGGCAAATGAAATTGTTAAGAGAGTGAAGATGGCTTCTTGAACCTATCGGAAAACTCCTTGACCATTTTAGAAGATCACTGCCCCTGATGTAATTTGGACTAATATTGGGGAGTGGGAAGGTGGTTGAATTATTGTTAACATTTTAACTGTATCACTGTGTCTAAATAATTTTACTGTTGCCTTTGCAGGCTAGGTTTGGTTATCTTTGAATGGAAGATCTTAAGAACTTGTTGGCCTGAAGTTCGATTAACTTACTTGAATGGGGTCACGTGTCTCCAATTAGGGTCTGACTTTTCTAAAAGCATCAACACCCCCACCCCCCAATCCACTAAAGGTTGGGTGGGGTAGAGATCTTTTGTCTTAAACTCACCCACTGCTCTCTGCTAGCACCTAGTTAGCCTGGGGTGAAGGTTAGCTGCCTTGGGCGGCCACGTGGAACACCCCCCCACACCTCCCCTCCACACATATTAAGTTTGTGCCAGCCCCTTTCTGCAGAGGTTTGACTTTGGCAAAAGATTTCAAGAAATAGGCCCACTTTTAAGTTAATTGGTTTATTTTTAAGATTTGTTAAACCTGTTTAAGTAATTTTTTTTTAAAACTATTTGCTGTATGTTTGAGGGAAATTAACTATTGCTGTATGTTTGAGGGATTTTTAGGAAACTTACTAGTCTGTTGTGTATATGAATTTTGATTCACACTTGGGATTTATACATGGAATGGTAATCTGATCATTTCTTTTCCGTGTCAAAAAAGGGAGGAAGAAAACTGATTGAAACTGGTCAGGAAATTGGGAAACGGATGTGTTTTTCTTAGGCACTTCTGCCCTGCCCCCTATTTCATTAGTTCAGATTGAATTGGAAATCATTCAACTTCTTGCTTAAAATTTCCTGGACTATGATTTGTTGGCTATGTTTTAAATTTGAATGCCCTTATTCTACTGGAATTGGCCCGACAGACTCAGTTTTGGGGATTATTCTTTAGAAACAACCAGTAATCAGACACCTGTCCTGGGACTGGCAGTCTCTCTTATCTGTTTCTCCACTCCTGTTATCCCCGTTCCTTCATTACTATTTCAGCATCTTGATATCAGGACTCTAATAGTTTGGGGTTGTCTGTCTTGGTCTAACTGCATAATTTGCTCAGAAATCTGTCTCCTAATAGTCGCTCCTGTTCCATAGAAAGGGGACAGGTGGAGCTACTCCAGGCCTCACTTTTTCCCTCTTTTGGAGTCCCTGACAGACTTGGGGTGTCCCTCTTAGGGCAGCAGGACTGCCTTGAGCACTGCTACTCAGCAGAGGCTGAGTTTAACTGTCCATCTCTGGCTGAGATGCTCCCCAACCGCAGAGGACTTGAACAGGGAGGCCTGTGTGTCTCCCTAAATGAGGAATGCTGTTGGATGCTATTGATTCTGGGGTTATCGGAAACTGGTCCTTTCCACAAGTTCTTGCATTTTTCTAGTTTTAGCTTGATTCATTTGCTTTATTGTCCTGACTCAGCTTCCCTAATTATCCTGACTCAGCCCTGCCTCGGTTTCCCTGCTTCTCAGTTCTGCAAAACCTCCCCTCCCTCTTTATCAGAATACTTGATAAGGATAAAAGATCTTATGCTTTAGAATATCAGAATGCTTCTCCCATCCCAAGCTATCCAAATGTCAGTTACTGTCTTATCAAGATGCTTCTCCCCATGTCCGAGGTGTTTCCCCCTGATTATATCATCCCTCTCCAGAGGTTCACCCCACCCTGTCAGTCCCATTCCTGCTCTCAGTACCCTGACTCTGCCCCTGCCTCAGTCTAAGGATTTCAGTCTTTCTGATTTCCCATTTGGTGACTGTTCATGAGGGTTTTTCTTTTTTTTCAGTAAGCCACCACCCCACTCTTTCTATAGCAAGCTGGGACAGCTCAACATCCCGGGACTTAGTTGACGCTGCTCTGGAGATCCTACGCTCAGCAGAGTATTTCCCATAAGGGAAACCTATGGTGAAAACTCCTGCGAACTGACAAAAATTAAGGTTTATGTCATATCTTTCTCTCTCTTAGGGCCACCTGAAGAGAATGAAAAGCTATAGAATTGAGGGGTTGAACTGGCCTCCCAGCGTCCTGCTCTCTGGTAGGAGATTTGGGGTCCGGCTCTGTTTCCCCTTTTATCCCAGGTGAGTCCGAACACCTCAGGGGCTGGTAATCTGGGTAGGCAGCGATGATACTTTGCACTCCCTCCAGCCCCTTCCACCCATTCCCCATAAAAAGTGGGGATAGTTGGGGAAGGCTCAGGATCTTTGCTTATTTCTATGGTAAGATTGAGGAACCAACTCTCCATTATTTTTTTAAAAAGCAGCACAGACAGTTAAAAGATTTCTAAGAGCTTAAACTGCGTTCTTATCTTAATCCACAGCCCTGACAAGCAGGGATATGCCCATCCCTAGACCCCGTCTCCCAAAAGAGCAATGGCTTAGTAAATCTACTAGATATTAAGGCCTCCTACCTACTCTGACTCTCTGAGTCCACTGCCACCCTGAACCAACCCCAGCAGAAATTAACACCTTTTACTATAGACAAACAATCTTTTGCTCCACGCATTTTCTCCTACTTTTCTTTGATAGTTAAATGGGCCAGCCCACAGAAGAGACCTGATACATTTCCTGCTAAAGACCCCGTTCCCAAATGTCACCATCTCCACCCTGGGGGACACCCCAGTTTTAATCTGCCCCTGAGATCTGTTTTCTCTAGGCTTCAAACTTTGGATTCTCAGCTTCCCTTCAGCCTGGAGAACATGGGACAACTGACTGGGGATGGCGGATCAGGACAAACACCCCTTAGATGCCCTGCTGCCATCTCCAAATCCTCACCTCCTGCATGAACCCCCAAATCTCTATGACCTGAAGTAGTTAAAAAGAAATTGTTGCCCCTTTATCCCAAATGTATTTGGAGGTGAATGCTTGAGGGGGGGAATGAAGAGGGGACCCCGGAACTCTGAAAATCCTTAAAGGAGAAAACCTCCTTCAACTCTGCCTCAGTGAGGGGACTCCACCCGAAGCACAAAGTTTCATCTTTTGTTATCTGGGTGGGGTTGGCTCGGCCTGAAACCCATTGAATTCAATTCAAATTCTAGCTTTAGCTGAAACCCAGCTAGGAGCCAACCTGGGACTCCACCCACCAGCCCCCTTCAGCTCGTAGCCAAAACCCCCTATTATAAAAGAGCCAAACTAAAACCCTCTCCTTGCAGAGGTTCCAAACATGCCAGCCCCATGCTTGGCACCCCAAGGTTCTCTGCCCACTGGAATACTCTTTCCAGTGCCATCTTCTCTTTACCCTCACTGATTTCCTTAACCAGAACCTTGCTTCCAATCCCCATAATAAACCTCTTTTATCAATCTAGGTTTTTGGGTCTGTCAGTTCCTTTACAGGGGACTCTCACGCCGCCAGAAAGGGAATCCTCACAACTCCCTACCCTTGCGCCACCATTAGACTTTATTTAACTCTCTGACCACCAGAAACCCTAATTTAATTTGGGTACCCCAAATCTAAACCTCATCATGTTTATTTTTACATAAAGAATTAAATATTGGCAGAATATTTGATACATTTTATTGTTGCAAATTTTTGCAACCTCCACATTCAGTTACCCAATTGTATATAAGGTCTAGATCCACAGTTCAAGAAGCTTTGGTGCAGAGGAATATAGCCCTAAGAAATTCCCCATTGCATTCCTGTCCTCCAGTACTCTATGCTTCCCACTCCAGGGAAGCAAAGTCCAGTTTGGGAAGGAAGATTTCAGGGCTCCAACTTACCCCTAACATGGGGGAAATAGCATTTCTGCTTTCCTGGACAAATGTCTCTCTCTTTCCTTTTTTTTTTTTTTTTTTTGAAACTAGAAAACAACAAAAGAAATCTCATCCATTTTATTTCCTTTTTTAAAAGCTTGTTTTATTCTTTTTTTTTAATTTCAAGTTCCAAATTTTTTCCCTCTAAGCCCTTTCCCCACCCATTGAGAAAGCAAGCATCCTATCAATATGAAGTCATCTCATTTCACTTTATTTTTTTCTTCTCAATAGTATTTTATTTTTCCAATAGTTTTCAACATTCATTTTTGTAAGACTTTGTGTTCCAAGTTTTTGTCCCTCCCTCCCTTCCTTCCTTCCTTCTCCAAGACAACAAGCAATCAGATACAGATTAAACATATGCAATCCTTTTAAACATATTTCCATATTTGTCATGTTATAGAAGAAAAATTAGACCAAAAGGGCAAAAAGCATGAGAAAGAAAAAGCAAACAAAAAAGGTGAAAATACCATGCTTCAAATCACATAGTTCTCTCTCTGGATTTGGATGATATTTTCCATCCCAGGTCTATTGCAATTGTCTTGGATTGCTTCATCGCATTCACTTTAAAATAAAAGCATAAACAAACTAAAAATCAGCTAAGACAAAAGGTTTCAAATACATTATCTGCAGATTCCATGTAGCCCACAACATTCCTGAGTGCTTCCCAGACCAGATTAAAATGTAATTAGGAAATTTTTAACAAAATAAATAAAAATACAATAAAACATCGACAAAGTTGCACTTTAAAACTAAGTCAATATGTGACCTGCAGGAATCCTTATTATAATTTAGTGGCTTCCATTTCTATTTGAGCTTGACTCAATTGTGAGAGAGTCCTTTGTGAGAGCAAGGAGATCAAATCAGGCCACATTTAAATTAATTTGGACCATTCACTGAAAAGTCAAACACTGAGTTTAAACTTCAATGCTTTGGATACATAAAGAGAAGCTGGGACTCATTGTTAAAGATTCTGATGTTGGGAAAGATTGAAGGCAAAAGGGAGAAGGGATGGCAAAGGATGAGGATAAGATGGATAGAGAATGTCATGGAAGCAACAAACATGAGCTCGGACAGGCTTGGGAGATAGTAGAGGATAGAATTTGTGCTATGGATCATAGGGTTGCGAATTATCTGAACAAAACTGAACGAGTTCACAACAACACTGGACTTTAGCACCTTTGAAAGGCATGCCCATGCAGATGGGCCCTCAACTATCTAAAAAAAGAATGACAGAATATTGGAGCAGATTAGCCCTTAGAGATCCGTTGGCCCAATCCCTTCATTTTACAGAGAAGAAAAAAATTAGATTCAGAGAAAGGGAAGAGATTGGTCTAAGGTCACACAGTTAGGTACATATTGGAAGCCAAAGCTCACTGACTCCCAGTCCTATATACTTCCTACTATAGCCAAATATCTCTCTTAGGCAAGCAAACACAGTTGGATCATGGATTGTCAAGCAGATTGTTAACTGTCAGAGCTCTGAAATTAGAACTTGGCTTTGAAATCAGATTCCTGACTTCCCCAGTCAAGTCTCTTACTCTCTCAGAGCCTCAATTGAATTTTGAGTTCCAAATTCTCTTTCCTTCTAGCCCTTCCCCCACCCATTGAAATGTCAACATTTGGGTTCCTGTGAGGAAATCACTATTATGAGCCAGCTTTTTGGCAAGAGTAAAGAGAATCTAGACACTTTAGCAGCCCCAGTGTCAAGTTTAAGGAGAGTTCAAGCCCCTATAAATGACTCAGGCCTAATTTCTGTATATATCTACAATGGTCAAAAGCTAAAGTCCTTGGAAGCATTTAAGCAGGGGCCTGCCAAGGCAAAGAGCCTTCTGACCAGCCCCCATCCACAGCACACTCTGTGAAATAGGACCTAACAACTGGCCAGGATCATTTTCAAAGGTCTTCCCAAGAAATTTGCTCCCTTGCCCCCATTGAGGGCTCTCAGCTGACCCCCCAAACTGCCTGAGCCCAGCTGCTCTTTGGCAGGGATTCTCCAGCCCTCTGAGCCAGCTGAGAGAGAAAAAATTGTGTGTGGGTGGAGAAGGGGTAGAGGAGGGGAAAGTGGCTCCCCAACTGAATATGATACCCAGATGTGGAAACTGAGCCTCTCTTTGGGAATGCCCGAGATCTCATTCAGGTTTTGGACTGCCACAACATATTGTTAACTCATCTTGAGCTTAGAGTCCACTGATACCCCTAGATCTTTATCACAAAAGTTGTCCTCTAGCTATGCCTCCCCCACCTTCAGTTTTGGGGAGAACTTTTATTTTTTATTCTCTTCTCCCTCCATGGAGGAAAAGAAAACTACCGAAGAAGCCTTTGTGATAAATATGCACACATAAATAAAATACAATTTTTCATATGGTTGTTTAAAATTTAGATTTCTTCTTTTTAAAATGATCATCTATCAATTAACTTATCAATTGGAGAATGATTCTTAACTTTAAGTGAATAGAGATGAAATGTGAAGTCAGGAAGTCTGAATTCTGTCTCAGACATTTACTACATTATGACCCTGGGCAAGCCATTTAAAATCCCTGTGTCTCAGTCTCCTCAACTATAAAATGGGTTAATGATAGCACCTACCTTCCAGGGTTGCTGAGAGGATCAAATGAGGTAACATATGTTAGGTGATTTGCAAGCCTTAACATATTAACCATTGTGTGCATTTGTTTCTGAATGTTTAATCTGTTCTATTGATCAATCTCTCTTTTATAAACAGTACCAAATTGTATTGATGATTATTTCTCTGTAGCATAGTTTGAGATCTAATCTACATTTCATTTAGATTATCAAATTTATTGGAATATAACTCCTAATTATTGGTCTGATTTCCTCTTCATTGGTGGAAAGTTCTCCCTTTTTATTTTTGAGACTGTTGTACTCCAAATATTTGTGTGTTCTTTGACTCCAAAACCAGTTTAGAGGCTTAATCTAATACTACAAGAGTGTTCTTTTCTTTTTTTTCCCCATTATTTCCCTTGAGATTTTTGATTTTTTTTTGTTCCTCCAGATGAATTTCATCATTTTTCTAAAACTCTATAATGCAATCCTTTTAAAATTTTATTTATGTGACACCATAAAATAATTTAGATGGCACTGTCATTGTTATTATATTGGCTTGGCCTACATATGCACAATTAATATCTCTGAATAATTTAGATCTGTCTTTAATTATATAAAGAGGGTTTTCTAGTGGCACCCACATAGTTACTGTGATATGTGTGTGTGTATGTGTTGGTAGTAACGTCTCAAGTATTTTATATATTCTATAGTCATTTAAAATTTTTTTTATTTATTTTTATTTTTATTAAAGCTTTTTATTTACAAAACATATGCATGGGTAATTTTTCAGTGTTGACCCTTGCAAAACCTTCTGTTTTGTTTGCCTTCCCCCACCCCCTCCCCTAGCTGGCAGGTAGTCCAATACATGTTAAATATGTTAAAATATATGTTAAATCCAATATATGTATACATATTTATATAGTTATCCTGCTGCACAAGAAAAATCAGATCAAGAAGGGAAAAAACTGAAAAAGAAAACAAAATGCATGCAAACAACAATGAAAAGAGTGAGAATGCTATGTTGCGGTCCACACGGTTCTCTCTCTGGGTGTAGCTGATGCTCTTCATCACTGAACAATTGGAACTGGTTTGAATCATCTCATTGTTGAAGAGAGCCATGTCCATCAAAATTGACCATCATATGATCTAGTTGTTGCTATATATAATGATCTCCTGGTTCTGCTCATTTCACTCACCATCAGTTCATGTAAGTCTCTCCACGCCTTTCTGAAATCATCCTGCTGGTCATTTCTTACAGAACAATAATGTTCCCTTACATTCATATACCACAATTTGTTCAGCCATTCTCCAATCGATGGGCATCCATTCAGTTTCCAGTTTCTGGCCACTACTAAAAGGGCTGCCACAAACATTTTTGCACATGTGGATCCCTTTCCTTCCTTTAAGATTTCTTTGGGATAGCAGCCCAGTAGAAACTCTGCTGGATCAAAGGGTATGCACAGTTTGATAACTATTTGGCCATAGTTCAAAACTGTTCTCCAGAATGGCTGGATCCATTCACACTTCTACCAACAATGCATCAATATCCCAGTTTCCCTACATCCCCTCTAACATTCATCCTTGTCTTTTCCTGTCATCCTAGCCGATCTGAGAGGTGTGTAGTGGTATCTCAGAGTTGTCTTCATTTGCATTTCTCTAATCAATAGTGATTTAAAGCATCTTCTCATATAATTAGAAATAGTTTTAATTTCTTCATCTGAAAATTGTCTGTTCATATCCTTTGACCATTTATCCATTGGAAAATGGTTTGAATTCTTATAAATTTGAGTCAATTCTCTAGATATTTTTAAAATGAGGCTTTTATCAGAACTCTTAAATGTAAAAATGTTTTCCTAGTTTGTTGCTTCTCTTCTAACCTTGTCTGCATTAGTTTTGTTTGTACAAAAATTTTTTAACTTTATATAATCAAAGTTATCTATTTGGTGTTCAATTATAAGCTCCAGTTCTTCTTTGTACACAAATTCCTTCCTTCTCCATAGATCTGAGGGGTAAACTATCCTATGTTCTTCTAATTTGCTTATAATATCACTCTTTATGTCTAAATCATGAACCCATTTAGATCTTGTCTTGGTATATGGTGTTAGGTGTGGGTCAAGCCCTAGTTTCTTCCATACTAGTTTCCAATTTTCCCAGCAGTTTTTGTCAAATAGCGAGTTCTTATCCCAAAAACTGGGGTCTTTGGGTTTGTCACACACTAGATTGCTATAATCATTGACTATAACCCAATTTCACTGATCAACTACTCTATTTTTTACCCAGTACTAAATGGTTTTGATGACTGATGCTTTAGGTTTGGTACAACTAGGCCACCTTCATTAGCATTTTTTCATTAATTCCCTTAAAATTCTTGACCTTTTGTTTTTCCAGATGAACTTTGTTACTGTTTTTTCTAGATCTGTAAAATAATTTCTTGGGAGTTTGATTGGCATGGCACAAAATACATAGATTAATTTAGGTAGCATTGTCATTTTTATTATATTCACTTGGTCTATCCATGAGCACTTGATATTTTTCCAACTGATTAGAAAAAAAACTATATGCAGCTTCCACACACCTGGGAATCTTCTGTGAGCCTCTTAGGCTACTCTGTCCTGGTTGCAAGCAGGTGGTTTGGCAGACTTGCTACAAAATACAAATTATAAACCACTGAGCCCCAGAACCCAGACCTAGCCAAGTTTACCCAGCACTGAAAATCAATCAGCAGAACTTCCCCAGGGCAAATAAAAGCAGCTGTCACTCCTTTGCATTGAGCAGACCTCAAGCCTTAAAAAATGACTAAAAAACCCGAAAAACTCTCACCATAGACAGCTTTTATGGAAAGAGAGAAGAACAGATCTCAAATCTTGAGATTCCTAAAGGCAAATCAACTCCAGATGAAGCCCCAAAGGGAGATATGAGCTAATCACCATTTCACAAGGCTTTCTTGGAAGATTGTATAAAGGATCTTAAAAGAGAGTTAGAAGAAAAATGGGGAAATGAAATGAGATCATTGCAAGAAGGAAGGGAAAAAGCATATAATGCCCTACTAAATTGATATGAAAAAGACACCAATTCATTGAAAAACAAAATTTGTGAAATGTAAAAAATGCAATGAAAAAACAGTTCAATTGGCCAATTACAAAAAGAGCTAAAAAGTTAACTAGAGAAAATAATACACTAAAAATTAGAATTGAACAAACGGAAGTGAATGACTCAAGACTTCAAGAATCAGTCAAACAAGAACAAAAAAATGAAAAAAATAGAAGAAAATATGAAATACCTCCTAAGAAAACAACTGACCTGGAAAATTGATCTAGGAGAGATGATCTAAGGATTATTGGACTTCCTGAAAACCATGATGAAAAAAAGAACTTAGACATTATCTTACAGGAAATCATAGAGGAAAACTGCCCTGATATCTTAAAATCAGAAGATAAAATAGCCATTGAAAGAATTCAGAAATCACTTCCTGAAAGAGACCCCAAAATTAACTCCCCAAGGAATATCGTGGCTAAATTTGAGAACTATCACATCAAGGAAAAGATATTGCAAGCAGCCAGAAAGAAACAATTTAAATACAGAGGAGCCACAATTAGCCACAATTACCCAGGACCTAGTAGCTTCCATCTTAAAGGATCAAAGGGCCTGGAATATGATATTCCTAAAGACAAAAGAACTTGGATTATAGCCAAGAATAAGTTATCCAGCTAAAATGAGCATTATCTTTCAGGAAAGACTATGGACAGTCAATGATATAGGTGAATTTCACCTATTTCTAATGACAAGACCAGAACTGAACAAAATATTTGATCTCCAAGCATAGAACTCAAGAGAAACATAAAAAGGTAAAAAAGAAAGAACTCTTGAGAACTATATTTCTGTTATGGGTATATTTGGAGAGGGCGGATATAATTTGATTTTATTATGATAATATGAAAAGAGGTGGAAAGGGGGTTATACTGGAAAAAGAGGAAAAAGAAGGTAAAATAAAGGAAATTACATCTCATAAAGAGGCAAAAAAGACCTATTATAATTGAAGTAAAGAAGGGAAGGTGATGATCATTGTGTGAATCTTACTCTCATCGGATTTGGTTCAAAGAGAGAATTCCACAGAGAAATTTGTCTCACATTATAGAAAAGTGGGAGGGGAAAGGGGAAAAGAAAAGGAAAGACTAATAGAAGGGAAAACAAGTATTAGGGGAAAGGTGTAATGGAATTGATTGTTCTTTGAATGTTTGGTAGAATTCACATGTAAATCCCTTTGGCCCTGGAGATTTTTTCTTAGGGAATTGATTAATAGCTTGTTCTATTTCTTTTTCTAAAATGGGACTATTTAGATAATTTATTTCCTCTTCTGTTAACCTGGGCAATCTCTATTTTTATAGATATTCCTCCATTTTATTTAGATGATCAAATTTATTGGAATATAACTCCTAATTATTGCTCTGATTTCCTCTTCATTGGTAGAAAGTTCTCCCTTTTCATTTTTGAGACTGTTGTACTCCAAATATTTGTGGGTTCTTTGATTCCAAAACCAGTTTAGAGGCCTAATCGGCTGATCGTTTGAGAGATCAAAGGAGGTCACAGAAAGTCGTGTCTGCTCTCTGCCAGCTTGGCTCCACCCACCCCCCCCATACCATTTTTGATACATTTCCTCAACCATCTTGTTCTGTCTCTAATCCCTCTAGACCCGTTTTGACCTTTTTATCTACTGGGGTCCATCCTCTTTTTAATATTCCAGGTTGTTCAAACTTTACCATCCTGACCAGTGATATCAGTACTACCTTTGCGATAAACTGTTATCACACAGGGGAGGCAGACAGGGAATAGTATGTCTCCACTTAAAGCTATTAGCAGGAACCCAAGAACCTGTTTCTAGCAGCTGCCTCCAGACCAAGACCATCAAGAGGTATTCAGTGGTGAGTACCATGTCTGGAATGGGACATGGGCCAGTTTTCTGCTGTCTTTGGCAATTTCCTTCACTACTTGTCCATTACCATCAATTTTTATACAGCAAAAATTTAATTTCCCACAAACTCTAGCCTACAAATACGCTAATTCTAATCTATGCTGGAGTACTGCTTCTCTAGTCTGAACGGCCTGGTATGCTAACAACTCTCATACCTTTGTCATCTGGCTAGTCGTTATTTTGACCAAGCCCTGGAGTCTAATGAGCATTCAGCATACAACTTGGGATTCTGTACCCCAACTCCCACCTATTATCTCAACCATTTGTGTTCCCAGTAATTAGAGTAGATAACTCTTCACAAATAAAGATGCCTATCAGGAAAGTCAGCTACAACATAAATGTTAAAACAGACAAACATATGTATCTAGCAATAGATAGTTAACTAAGTCAACTACTCATTTACCTATTTATTTAGGATATAATGACCACATATTTGCATATAGGAAACTGCAAGATCCTACATACATGAATTGTGCTCATAGCTTCTACTGAACACTTGGCCTGATGATAGAAATTTGTTATAAGAGGAACAAGCGGGGATACGATTGTAATAGCATGAAACCTGGCCCTTTAGGCCTCAGCCTGAGAACATATACATGACAGGATAAAGCATCTTACCTGTAACGTTCTCTCTAAAATGTAATCTCTGTTGAGGTTTTCTTGGGGTCTCTGGAGGCAGCCTTCATTTCAGTTCAGTAATCACCACACAAGTAGCCAGGGGTTAAAGTCCAAATCCTTTATTGTCTCCTTCAAGTCTTACCTCCTTTCCTGTGGCCTGGTTAGCTTTCTTATAGTCCAGATCCTTTATTATCTCTTTTCTGGGGCTGGGCAGCTTTCTGGAGAGCCATTCAGTCTGGCCTTGGTTCCAAGAGCTTGAGCTCCCGCTGCCTTCTCTGGCTTCTGAATCTCCCCGACTCAATCCTGGTTGAGGCTCCTATGCTCTCTTATCAAACGTGTGAATCTTGTAGAACTATAGTAACTACTAAGTACATGTACTGAACTAGAGAACCGTTAAGCACCATGCTAAACTAGATAACTAATGTCTCTATCAATTCCACTGACTTAGCACCTTGTAAGAATCTTTTGTTTCAAGTTCAGAGTTCTGGCCCATAACATTACCTAATAGAATACAATAACAATTCCACCTTAGAGCCAGACTCAGGAAAGCAGGTGGGTTTTTATTCAAAGGAACACCACTGAGAAACTGAGTCAGAAGGATCCCACCTGAAGCAGAGGCTGAGGTTGTCTTCCCAACTCCCAGATACTAACTTCTACCTGTAACGATTCAGGATCACATTCCTCTGAGTACTTTGTGGCTTATTCATTTCAGATGATGCATTACTGGCTTGATGATCCATCAGACAATCATACTCAATTCAAAACTCCAAATAATCAAATAATATCAGCTACAGTCCCAAGAGAATTTTATCTCAAATAGCAAGTCTCATTAATCAAAGCTTCAGATGAATTTAGCTCTCAAGGATCACATATCCTAAATAAGTATTGACTATAATCTTACACTGATAACAGTAAGAGATTTCTCCCAGAAAGTTCACAACTTATCTTCATATCTAAATAGATAGGTTTTAAATTCAACATTACATAAATCATTTTACTTTAAGATGCTTAATAACCAATTTATATCAAAACATGTTTGAGTATTAATCATGTTCAAAAGGGCAAAGACATACACTATTGTTCTCAGAATTTCCCTAAACAATAGGAACAGCTTTAAAATGATTCAATACAACCAATTAAAACTCACAGAGAATATAGACTATACTATATTAATTTTACATTCAAGAGCCCTATCAGAAGCAACATTATAATTTCTTCATCCTAAAAAATGTTAAGTCAACTTCCTTCAGTAGAAGAATCCTCATAAACTTTTCTGAAAATATAAATAACAGGTACAACACCAATATTGTTAAAATTCCTCTAAGCACAATTAATCTCCCCTTCCACCAAAACATTCCTAATTGCTTTGGTGCAAAGTTAATTTTAGAGGTTATAAATTGTCCTTAACAGTCCATTCTTGAGGTTCTTCCACGGGTCCTTTAAGCTTGGTGTTCTCAGCTTCCATACTGCAGTCTCAGTTGTCTGTAATGTCTTGTAACGTCCTTCCCACTCTGCTTCTTCCAGGACTTAGTAAGTGTCCACTCTCCTGGAACTGCAAACTCTGACAGTGTTGTCTGGGTCAGCAATCCTTACTTCCCAAGGACTGAAAAGGATAAGGATACTTCCAGTATATAATTCCCTAAAAACTTATCCTTTGTTTTAAAAGAGGATCTTTCCCTTTCTCCTCCCAAATAAAATATCTTATCAAACAGCATCGTGTATGGGGAAAGTCCCAGATCACTTCTGGGGACAGTTTTAATTCTTTAATAAAGCAACAGGCAAAAATTTGGTCCAAGGCAATTTAGTTTCTAACATCAATTTAGTAATCCATTTCTTAAGAATCTGATTCGTTCTATCCATTTTCCTTGATTAAGGCAGATGCCCAGATATGTGGAAATGCCGCTCAATTTGCAATCACTCCCCATTATTTCTTATAAAACCTTAGAAGTAGAATATGTTCCATTATAAGAATCATTCGTTTCTACCAACTCATTTAGGTATAATTTGGTCCAATGTTATCCCACTAACCTCTTTTAAAACAGCAGAACCCAAAGGAAAGCTTCTACTCATCCCCACTGGTATTATTTCATTAAAACCTAACTTGAATATTTTGGAGCCAGGCTCCCTCCCTCTGAAGGGATACCTCCCTAATACCTTCTTATTTATCTTTAGACACGTTACACAACTTTCAGATACAATTTGTTTTGCAATTACACATATCCCTATAAACCACATTTTTTTTTGTTTTTACTTCTTTATTAAAGGGAGAATGTAAGACAAACCTTAAGATTCAGAATATAGGTAATATCTAAATAACTTTGGACGAGAGTTCACAAAATTAATAGCACATATCCAGGAGGGCTGACAAAATGTTAAAGCACAGTTCAAACATTTTTTACAAATTACCCAATATACACTTTAGAAAGCAACATAGTCTAATTAGGAGATACAAACATGTGGCTCTTTTAGGTAAGTTACCAGAGAACTTTGTTTTAATACCCAAATGTTTTAAACTTAAAATCAAATCAAAATCAGATTTCAATTTCTAGTAGCAATATGCACACATATTTCTAAAACCTTATACCAGAATAAACAAGTACATAATTTTAATACACACTAGTTAATAGTAAAATTATCTCATACAATTTCAGAATCAGAATTTCAATTTAAACACACGCAGTCCCAAAATTGAAGGTTGCAGAAAACTGCCTTTTCAAGTTCTCTATAGGGCTTTAAGAAATTGTTGGTCTTTAATACTGTGGGGGAATGCGGGTCAGAGAAATTTAGACCCAAGTGTTCAGCTGTAGGTCTGTGTTTCAGTAAAAGCCCATCTTGCGTGTCAGAAATGCCTGGGGCCATGTCTAAGATGTTGGGACACCAATGCAAACCTTAGAAGAATCCAGGCCAGTGAGGGATGCCAGCCTAGACAGATTCCACAAGTCTCTCAAGTAAGCTTCAGATTCAGGCCCTCAGAAGGCTTTTAGTATTCTAAAGGTATATTTCTTTATATCCCCATTTAGTTCTCACCAGAGATCTATCATAATTAACTTTTCTTTTCTTTTTGCTGAGGCAATTGGGATTAAGTGACTTGCCCAGGGTCACACAGCTAGGAAGTGTTAAAGTGTCTCAGATCAGATTTGAATTCAGGTCCTTCTGAATTCAGGGCTTATGCTCTATCTACTGTGCCACCTGGCTGCCCCATATATAACTTTTCTAAAATTCTATTCACCGCCTTAATTTCTTGTTTGTTTTGTGGTTAAATTTATCTAGTTCTGAGAGGGAAGAGTTTAGGCCTCCCACTAGTATAGTTTTGCTGTCTATTCCTTCCTGTAACTCACAACTTCCCTAAGAATTTGGATGATATACTTGGTGCACATATGTTTAGTATTAATATTTCTTCAGTGTCTATAGTGCCTTTTAGCAAGATGTAGTTTCCTTCCTTATCTATTTTTGTTTTTGCTTTGTCTGAGATCAGGATCACTATCCCTCCTTTATTTTACTTCAGATGAATAATATATTCTGCTTCAGCCTTTTGTCTTTACTCTGTATGTATCTTTCTGCTTCAAATGTGTTTCTTGTAAACAATATAGTGTAGGATTCTGGTTTTTGATCCACTTTGCTATCTACTTCTGTTTTATGGGAGAGTTCATCCCATTCACATTCAGTTATGATTACTAACTGTGTATTTCCCTCTATTCTATTTTCTCCCCTCTTTAAACTTTTTTGGTCTCTTTTCACCCTGTCCCTCCTCACCAGTGTTTTGCTTCTGTCTATTGCCTCCTTCAATCTGCCTTCCTTTCTGTCAGCCCCCTCCATTTTCTTTCCTTTTTCTCCTCCTTCTTCCCTATAAAGTAAGATAAATTTCTATACCCAAGTATGTACATTATTCTCTCTTTGAGCCAAATCTGATGAGATTAGGTTTCAAACATTGCTCATCCCCCATCCCTTCTTTCCCTCTATTGTAGGTCTTTTGTGCTTCTTCATGTAATGAAATTTACTCCATTTTGCCTCCCCTTTCCTCTTCTCCTAGTACAATTATTTTTCTACTCCTTAATTTCTTTTTCATATCATCACATCAAAGTCAACTTATACCCACATCCTCTTTCTATATATGCCCCTTCTTAATGCTCTAATAAAGCTACAGTTCTCAAGCATTTACAAGTATCATCTTTCCATATAGGGATATAAACAATTTAACTTTTGAATAACATTGTTGTTGTTTTCTTTCCTGTTTACCTTTTTATGCTTCTCTTGAGTGTTATATTTGAAGATCACATTTTCTGTTTAGTTCTGGTCTTTTCATAAGAAATGATTGAAAGTACCCTACTTCATTGAATAGCCATCATTTCCCCTGAAAGATTGTGCCCACTTTTTGTGGGTTGTTGATTATTGGTTGAACTCCAAATTCCTTTGCCCTCTGTAATATATTCCAGGCCCTCCATTTTGTTAATGTAAAAACTTCTAAGCCCTGCGTAACCCTGACTGTGACTCCTCAATATTTGAATTGTTTCTTTCTGGCTGCTTGTAGTCTTTTCTCTTTGACCTGATAATTTTGGAATTTGGCTATAATATTCCTTGAAGTTTTCATTTTGGGATCTCTTTTAGGAAGTAATCTGTGGATCTTTCAATGACTATTTTACTTTCTGGTTCTAGAATATCAGGGTCATTTTATTTGCTAATTTCTTGAAATATGTTGTCCAGATTTTTTTTTATTATGACTTTCAGGTAGTCTAATAATTCTCACATCATTTCTCCTGTATCTATTTTCCAGGTTAATTGTTTTCCAATGAGGTATTTTCTATTTTCTAATTTTTTTTCCATTCTTTTGATTTGGAACTCAGTGGTAAAAATGACATGTAATTGGGGGAAATAAAACATTAAAGAAAAAAAAGAGAAGAGGGCCCAGGACAGATACACCCATGGAACATACTCATACTTACAAGACAATCAGTGATGAAATTACAAAGGAGACAGAAGAAATGGTCTAACAGACAGGGACAGCAGAGCTATGACATTGCTAACTATCCCTCCTCTTGGTTATGCTCTCTTCCTTGAGTTCTTGTGACAAAGACAAGAAGAATCAGAAAGGATGAGGCATCCTCAATTATGACCAGAGGGAAGACACTGGAAGGAAGAGGATTGGGGAACTTGTAGGATGTGGAACTTTAATCGGGACTTACAGGAAGCCAGGAAGGTCAGTAGTAGGGCTGAGGAGAGAGAATTCTAGGCCTGAGGACAACTAGAGAAAATCTCTAGAGACTTGTTTGTGGAATAGTCAGAGAGCCAGCATCACTGAACTGCAAAAACCTTTAGAGTATGTCAGACTGAAAAGTTTCTAGGACTCCATGTTTCTCTGTGTCAAGAAACTCTGGCTTCAGTAACACATGTGACATTCTCAGTGTTCTCTCGGCCAGTTAGGAGTCAGGTGTCGCACTTGTGTACTCAGCAGTGTTCAAAACACCCCAGGCTTTGTTGGCAGCTTCAGTTACATGCCACAAAGTTTATTTTTACCTAGGTGCAGTGTTTGGTTTCATCCCCTATGAATGTATCTGTAATTTCTATAGATTTGGTATGTATTTTCTTCACACGGGGCTGTCAAGTTGTCGAGGTTATGCAAAAAGCAGTTGCTCTGTCATATATCTTATCACAGGAATCCTCGATCCTGTGACTCTTGAAACCACTGTCTGCGAATGATTTATGTAGTGATCTCTTGGACTACTTCTTGATTGTATCTATAGGAGAGATGATGAAGTCTGAATACTTCGTCATAGCCCTACCTTTTTGACTTAATCACGTCAACAGAGAGGCAGTATAGCTTAGAATGAGGAGAGCTGGCCTCAGAACCTACTTTAGACTAGTCACCTTACCCTTTCGGTCCTCTAGGGAACTTTATAGGATTTAAGTTATAGAAAAGGTGCCAACCTACACAAGTAGGAGACTTTCTTCCTCTTGATTTCCCTATGTCAGTAAAATCCTGGGACTTGTATCCCTCATCACATTCTCTATTCCTGCCAAAATGGGTGCTTTCCCATGTCCGTGATTTGGCTCACACTATTCCTTCTATATGGTATAATTGTCAGTCTAAATCATAGGAACTCAAGAAGCATAGCTCAAAAGGGACTTCAGTTCCAATCCTTTCATTGTACAAATAAAGGAATTAAGAAAGGTTAAGGGACTTGGCCAGGATCACACAGAGTCAAGAAGACCTCACTTCAAGCTCTGCACTCTATCCACAGTGCCATCTTATCCAAGCCCTTCATTTCACAGATGGAGAAACAAAGGCAGACCCTGGGAGACCAAGAAACTTGTCCAAGCTCACACAGATGGTGAAAGGAACAGTGCAGATTTGGACTCACATTCTCTGCCTTCCATGCAGGAGGTTATTAGATTTTCATGCATACAACCTGCAGACATATGCACACACAGAAAATCTCCTGTACTAGAAAAGTCCAGAATTTGGAGTGAGAAGCTTGACTTTGTCACTTATCCTGTATGATCCTAAGTGAGCAAGTTTGTTCATCTTTCTGGGCTTCGCTTTCCCCATCTGGAAAAAGAGAGATTTGAACTAGACTTCCAAGGTCTTTTACAAAGGCGTGATTTTACAACCATGACACAGTAAGATTCTGTTGCTGATTGACCTTGACCTAGACCTTTATAATTATTGATTGACCTTTGATTTCACTGCCTCAGAGAGCTCCTGGGTGAGGAAATTCCCTCACATTGGCAACTCTTCACCACTCCTATTCTCAGAGGATTGCCTGGGCACATGTCTGTCCCCAGGAAGTAAAAAAGATAAATCCTATGTATACCAGCAATCAAAAGAATATATACCATAATAAAAGACCACAGGTCCTAAGACCACAACAATCAGAACTAGACCTAGGATCAAAAACATCCCATCCAGTAAAATTATCCGTGATATTGAATGAAAACATGGACATTCAACAAACTTGCAGCTTTTCAGGGTTTTCTTTTAACCAGACTCAAACTCAATAGAAAATTTAACATATAAGAACCAATATCAAAAATCAATTTCAAGGAACTTAACATGAACAAATTGTTTTTTTTTTACATGGAAATGCATACCATATGTTTAAGTTTACATCAGCAATTGGGGAGCTAAAAACAAAGATTGGGAAAGAGTTAAGGTAAAAATAGTGATCATGTTATACAATTGAGGTGCAGAGGGATAATAGAGGGAGAGGAGGGCTCATACTTCTGAAAACCTACTCATGTCAGGAATGGGTTAAATACTGTGGTGCTGAATATATCGTATCCCATGAAAGCCGCGGCACTCTCCAAAATACGTAAAGAAATAAAGGGAGAGGAGCGAGCAAAGGGTGGGAGAAGAGGACAAGGGAGCAATCCGTGGCTAGAGGGAGGTTAAGTAATAGCAAGGGAAGTTAAGGAGCAGAATTTAAGCAGAAAAGTTATCAGAGATAGGAAAGAAGGGATAGACATAAACACTATCACAAGGATCGGGAGGAGAATTTATTTTTTTAAAAAAGTACAGCTTATAATCTTAAAACAAAGTTAACCTTAAAGATTCAATCAAGAGAGTAATCTACATTATATGTCGGCCATACTAATATTGTTTTAGATGCATGTTTGCATATGGGTAAATGTGTGTGTACATATATGTGTGTGTGATTCTATGTAGCTATGTATACAAGGTACTCCATGTATGTGTGTATATAGATATATTTATATGTGTGGGGGGCTGTGGGTGAGTGTCAATATATATGTGTGTGTGTATATATGTATATATAAATATATCTGTGCTTGGAGGAGGTGAGGGGAGAGAAAAGGGGAAAAAATAAAGTAAAAATAAATAAATTAACTAAAGTATGCAGCAGAGAACAAAACAACAACCTACAAGGAAGCAAAAAAAGAAAGACATTCTATTACATACTATATATATTCTATTATATATCCTTTCTTGAACTGGTCATTTATTGCCATATATTTTGAATCCTCCCTGATGTTCTGCTGGGCACATGGCAATGTCTGCTAAGAAAAAAGAAAGAAATAGAGGCGGGGGGAGGGAAGGAGGAAGGAAAGAAGGAAGGAAGGAAGGAAGGGAGGAGGGGGGATGGATAAAGAAACAAAAGAATAAGAAAAAATCCCACCTATGTATCAAAATTCATAGCAGCAAAAACTGGAAACACAGTGGACACCCATCAATTGGAAAACAATTAAACAAGGTTGAGGTCCATAAATGTCATGGGATATTTATTATTTGTCTAAAAAACAACAAATCTGAAGAATTCAGAGAAAAATGGAAAGAAAGACCTCTGTTATCTGTTACAAAGTGAAGTCACTAAATTCAGGACAACAATGATTCCAACAATTTGAGGGGAAAGAACAAAAAAGAAGATGAACATGAATTGTAATCATCAAGTATGACCCTCATGATTTATTTATATCCATGTGTGTTTCTATCTGTCCATTCATGTATCTTTTTCTCTGTCAATCTATTTTTCTAATCTAATCATCCACCTATATCTACTTATCTATCTATCGATCTATCTGTCTATCCATTGATCTATCAATCTATCTATCTATCATCTATCAATCTATCTTTGAAGGGAGATGGGGAAAGAGAAGTTTTCCGTCCTATGAATAGGAAACAGTCCATTCCATGTCCAGCTCTATTGCTATATTGGTCAGCTTTGCTGAATGGGTTCCCCCTTTTCTTTATTAGAAGGAATGGCTTTCTGGGTAGACAAGAGAGGGAAGAATAAAAAGGGCTTGTGGAGACAAGAAAGATGCCAATAATTTTTAAAAGTGCAAACCCCGGCCTGCCAGACTCTCTCATCATCTTTCCAAGGTTACCGAGATCCTAGGTCCTCCTAAGTCATCTTCTGGCTATTGGGACGATGACAAGCCCCAGCAAAAGGACCTCCGTTTAAATCTCGTAAAAGCTTAAGTCGCGATATTTGGACAGTAAAATTGAGGTACTCCTGCCATCTCGTGGTAGCAAATTGAAAAGGCAGGTTTTGAGTTTGGACTAAGCCCAAAATGCGCTTTGGTGGGACAATAAGCATTTATTAAGCACTTACTTAGACCAGGCACTGGGCTAAGCCCTGGGAATACAAAGCAAGGCAAGAGACCACCCTGCTCTCAAACTGCTTACAGTCTAATGGGGGAAACGGTGTGCAAATTGCTATGTAACAAAAAGTTATTGATCCAGTAAAAAGGAAGAGAGGAGGCTCTCGAATGAAGGGAGACTAGGAGAAGCTTCCTGTAAAAACTGGGCATTTGGAATGGGACTTCAAGGAAGCCAGGAGGCAAAGATGAGGGCATTTAGGGCTACAAGTTCTTCCCCAAATTATTCCTTTGAGACAGGCAAGCAGTACAAGAAACCTCTCTGAAAGGGGAAGAAAATGGAAGCCTCAAGGGGAGCAATCACCTGTCCGGTGCCAGCCAGAGAGTAACTGGCAGAGCAAGGATGTACATCTAACTCTGTCCTGACTCCAAGGTTTATGCACGTTCTTTTTCAGCACAGCATAAACTGGGCAGGAGGTAACATTGCCTAGAGAAAGCCATAAGGAGACCTACTAGATGACCAAGAGGACAATTAAATCCCACTGCCCTGAAGCAGGCTGGCTGTGACTAGGGGAGGGCCTAGACATCATGGGGCCACGGCCATGCCTTCACCTGCCCTAAAGGCCCAGCTATGAGAGCCTGCTCCTGCGTCACCTTTCTGAAGGGAACAAAGAGGGAAAAGATACTGTGAGTGACCTCAAAAGGGGCATCAGCTTCTCTAAAACAATCTAGAAGCCAGGCAAGTCCAGGCTTCTGGAGCAGGGCTGGACTGGTTGTTCTGGACCAATGAATCAGTGGATCTTCCTGCCACACGGCTAATGAGCAGGAAGCCAAGGAAAACCTTGAAGAACAGTTCTAAGGACCTAGTTATCTGAGACTCCTGCTACAGGCTAGACTGAAGGTTTTTGGGGGGGTCCAACAGGCACGACGGAGGCTGAGCCTTGACAATTCTTTAAAACGATGCCCATTGATTGAATGTTTGAGGACCCTGACATCAAATGCCTGGGAAGTAATCTAGTGACCTTGGGCCTAGAAGATATATTAAAGTCCATTTTTACGTGGTCCTCAGAAACAGCAGGAACTGCATATTGAGTCCTTCCTACTGGCCCAATGCCAACCTATTGGCAAGTCTACCCACTGATACAAATCTCAATATTGTATATACACAACGGATTTCAGGGATTTAGCTGGAACTTTTCTAACGTCAAGAGCAGAATTAGGGGCCTGACTGGCTGGGCAGACGACAATCTTGCAGAGCGAGAGGTTTCCCTAACATGGGTATTTGAAGGCCTATGTCTTTCTCTGCTTCCCTGCCCATGATCATCCTGCATGTGCCGGCATCCAAAATTGAACAGAGAACTTTCCAAAAATTAAACCTAAGAAGCAAGGTGGTTAAACACTGACCAGACACCACTGCCTTGACAGCAATAGGGACATTCAAACTAAGGGTGAGTTTGAGAGTAAAGAATGAGCTTTGCTAGAATTGGAAACGGAGCGGTTACCCGTCAACTGGGGAATGATGGAGTAAGTTACGGAGTATGAATATAATGGAGCATTATTGTTCTATAGGAAAGCATAAGCAGGTGGGTTTCAGAAAATTCTGGAAAGACATGAATCGATGCTGAGTGAAGGGAGTAAAACCATGAGAACATTGTACACAGCAATAACTAGATTAGGTGATGATCAACCGTGATGGACTTGGCTCTTGTCAGTAACACAGGGGTCCAAAACAATTCTAATGGACTTGGGATAGAAAATGTCATCTACATACAGAGAAAGAACTATGGAGACTGAATGCAGATCGGAAGCCTACTATTTTCACCTCTTTTTTTGCTTTTGATCTCTTGTGTTTTTTTTTCTCTTTTGATCTGATTTTTCTTGTACAATATGACAAATATGGAAATATGTTTAAAAGCATTATATACGTATAATACATATTATTTATATATGTATAATACATATTATTTATATATGTATATATTTATTATACATATATAATGCTTTTAAACATATTTGTTTAACATATTGTTTGTTAACATATATGTATATATAATACATATATATGTATATACATATATAATACATATATATGTATATACATATATAATACATATATATGTATACACATATATAACCTATTTCAGATTGCTTGCTGTCTTGGGAAGGAGGGAGGGAAGAGGAAGAGAAAATTTAAAACACAAAATTTTACAAAAATGAATTTGGGGAAAATATGATTGAGAAAAAATAAAATAATCTGAAAAATTAAAAAATGACTTTTAATTTGGACTGCTAAGTTTGAGGTCCATATGACTGATGTAGGGGAGACAGCAGTGACTTTGAAGCCCTTTTGACCCAAGAGTGCACTTGTCTGTCAATAATTGTAAAATGTCTTAATATTTCTTCCCTTAGATTTTAGGAAAGATATATTAGTGATCTTGAAGCCCTCTGATCTTGTTCCAACAGTCTGTCTGTCCATGATTTCAAAGGCTTCTGGCCTTAGAATAGTCCTACAAACATGACTGTCAGAGAGAAATCTGTTGGTCATCAATGGCCAAGTTCCTGAGACCCCCTTCAAACCTATCTGAAAGCCATGAAATGAGCAGATAGGTAACATGAAGCTCTGATGCAATTTTGTATAACCCGTCCCCTTCTCTCGGATCCCTTGCTAATTTCTTTTGGAACTTAGCCCGCTTGCAATGGCATTGCGATTACAAATAAGCTTTGCCTCTTGTCTAGGAAATGGATTCAAGTCTGCAAATTCTTTTGCGACACCGGTCCGTGACCCCAACCTTCTGGGGTGCCCCTTCCCGACCTCAACGTGACCAGCGTCCGGATAGAAATGTCCAATAAGCACTTGGTGTTTCAGTTCTGGAACTCGAACTAAGAGTCTGGAGATTGTCCCCGTAGAGATGATGGGTAAATTCCTGGAAGCTGATAAGCTCACCAAGTGAAATGGTCTAGAGATTAAAGAGAAGAGGATCCCCGAGAGAGCCTGGAGTGGAAAGGGAGGATCTCAGTGAAGAGCCTGACAATAAGATGGAGAAGGAACAGTAAGAACTACAGGAGGAGAAACAAGAGGGCGATATCCCAAAGAAGCAGAGAGGAGAAAGCAGTTAGGAAGAAAAAGTGATTCACAGCATTAAAGACTACAGAGATCTCACAGGAAGGCTGAGGTTGGAGAAAAGGCCATTAGGTTTGGCAAAGAAGAGTTTGTTGATAGTCTCAACAGAAGGGTGAAGTCAGAAGCCAGATTGCCAGGGGTCAAACTAGTAAGAAATGAAGAAATGGAGACATAACTAAGTTCCCCCCCCCCTTTTTTTTTTAACTCCAAAGCTTTTATTTGATTTTATTTTTCACAAACCACCATTTCCCCAACTAGGTAGGCTCAAAATTCTGGAGTCATCTTTAATTTTTCCCTGTCACTCACCTATTATGTCCAATCTTTTGCAAAATTCTGTGAAAGAAATCTTCATTTCAATTTTAATGAATATTTAGTAAGCATAAATAAGTTGAAAGTAGAATGCTCAATGAACATTCATATTTCCTTTCTTTTCCCATTACATATCTCTTAATTCTTTTCTCATCTTTTGTTATCAAAATAATTATTATATTGTCTTAATTGATTTTTTTTCCAATTGTTCTGCTCATCAAGCATCAGACTTAATTAAGTCTATTCGAATGACTTCTGGATTTCTATATCCAGCCTTAATCTCTCTTATGATTTTCAGTCTCGTGTAACCCCATGTCTATTCAACATTTATATCTGTATTTCCCATAGACAACTCAACTTAAATGCATCCAAACCAGAAATTGCATTTTTCTCAATTTTATCAAATTTTCCCTAGTGGAGTGAAAAGCATTCCATTCTTATATTGACTGGTTTTCAGCTTTCGTGTAATCCTCAACTCCCTACTCTCACTCAATCCATGTATTCCACCCTTTGATAAATGTTGTCTTTTCTGCCTCTCCATTTCTTATATACTATCTCTTCTCTTTAAAGATGCAAACATACTGCCTTAGTTTGGATCTTCCTTACATCTTAATGCAATTATATTGATACCCTCCTTACTGTTTACTTACTAAGCTTTCATACTTAATACAAAATGAATGCAATTTATTCTTTATATTTGCTAGTTATTTTTTTTAATTTTAAAGCACAATCTAAATGCCACTATTTCATTGCTTTCCCTTATCACTTGTTGGTAATGACTCTTCCCCTCTTGTTTACTGAAACTCTCTCAATGCACTTATCAGCCAAACAATCAATAAACTATTATTTAGTGCCCACTATTTGCCAGACACTGTTCTAGGAAATGGTAATACACCAGAATCTAATTAAATATTTTGTTTCTTCTTCATCTATTAAGTTTTAGGTTACTTCAGCATAGAGATAATATTTTATCTACTAGTTTATTCAACCAATATTTAGTAATCAGATGTTGTTAGGTTAGTTGATATTAGGTACTGAATATACAAAATCAAAAACCAAAACATCTTCTGCCCTACAAAAGAACTATATTCTATTGAAGGTAGACAATATACATGTCCCTAAATAAATTAAAAATATATATTAATTTATGGGGAAATAATTTGCATTTCCTTCAGCACCTAACAAAGTTCTAAATGAAGTAAAATTAATGAATATTTGTTGAATTAAATAATTATTGTTTATCTAAGTGAATTTCATAATTTTGCCTTTTTATGGATGACTTCTATTACTTTCTCTTTTCCACCTTCACATCCTTCCCTCTCACTTTTCCCCTCTTTCTTCCAATTCCTCTCCCTCCTCCTTTCCCTCGCCCTCTTTCTCTTCACTTCTTCTCTCTCTCTCTCACCTCACCCTTCCCTTACTCTCCCTTCTCTCTTTTCCTTTTCCTCTTCCTCCTTTTCCTCCTCCTTTTTCCCTTTCTTTCTCCCTCTCTCTCTCCCCTCATTGTTTCCTTTTCCCTTTCCCCTTCCTCTTCCCTCTTCTTCTCTACCTCATCCTCTCTCTGTTCCTCCCCTACCTCCTCCTTCTTTCTCCCTCTCCATTTCCCTCTCTCTCTCCCCCCTCTTTTTCATAACTAAGTTCCAAAGGATCTTAAATACAAATACCACAGAGTGGTTGCATTATTTGAATTTTCATCTATCAGGCTTAAACCAATGATCTATTTACATATAATAATAACTTTGAATAGTGTAAATTCAAATAATTCAATTAAACCTCAGGATTCCTTATTAGCACTAATTGAGAACTAGTATCTAGCATAGGCAGATTTTTTGAGTTTTAATCAATCAATAAGCATTAATTAATTACTATGTATTATTATTATTGTATTATATATGTATTATACATTACTATGTATTATATAGTATTATTACTATGTGCCAGGCACTGTGCTAGCTAACTAAACTGGAAGTTTAGTTAAGAAAGGGATGAAAGCTAGTAAAAATAGTCGGATCTATTGAGGCCTTTGTAGGTATGATTTGTAGGCAGGAAGTAAAAAATCAGAAGATTGAAAATCAGAGTATGAATGAGGTGGGAACCAATCTACTGGAAAAGACCGTTGGGAATGAGGTCAAGGGGACCTGGAGAGGGTTTAGTGCCGGCATGGGGAGGGAGGCAGGAGAGAAGGAGGAGATGGTGGGGAATAATGTCAGCGGCAAGGGTTCTCAGCTGAGAGGTTTGGGGGTGCTGGGTGTTTGAATAAAGAAGAGGTTCACAATGGCTGCTGGAGTGAGTGGGATAGAGAATAGATTAGAGGAGGAGGAGAAAGATTTCCTTGCTGCAGTGAGGGCCCCCAAATTAGTTATTGTTGATTTGTAGTGGACCCCTTCAGCACAGTTTTATGATTTCCCCCAGCTCCGTTCAGCAGAACATAAGCAGAAGGCAAAAGCTGCTGCTAAGGGGAACAATCTAGGGTGAGAAATATGATTAGGTATGGTCAGTGACAGGGCAAAAGGGGAAGGGATTCAAGAACAGACGAGAGTGAAGTGGTGAGTTGATTCGCCAAGGAATTGAGCTAGAGAATAGGGTACATGGCAATGTAAATGGCTTGGGAAAATAATAAGAGGTAGAGGAGGCCACAGTGGAGCAAAGAACAGGATTAGGAGTTGTAAGGCACTCTGTTAGGAAGGAGTAATCACCAAAACAATCTGGTACTGGATAAAAAATGGCGTTGTAGGCAAGTGGAATGGATTAGGTACACAGTACACAGTAGCGAATGACCATAGTAATCTAGTATTTGGTAAACCCAAAGGTCCAAGTTTTTGGAACAAGAACTCACTATTGAACAAAAACTTCTGGGAAACTAGAAAGCGGTTTGGCAGAAACTTGGTATAGAAGTTTCTTTTTAAAAGCACATCCCACAGCATATGCCAAAATAAGGAGAAAAAAAATGGGTACATGATTTAGACATAAAGGGTGACACCAGGAATCATAAGGCAGAGAGGGAAATGGAAGGATAAACAATTGCGATGAGATGAAGAAATTCCAGAGTTTGTAAACAAAGAAGTGGAACATTTGTGGCATATGAAATCAATATGTCAATCCAGCAACAAGCATCTATTATGGATCTATTATTTAATGCCAGAGAAACTGAGGCAAGATAGACATTAGAGTTTTTGATATTTTATTTGAGGGAGAGATTGGCTGGAGGCAAAGCAGGATCCATGTTGGCTGGATGGGACTCTTGTCTCGAAGCATCCAGCAGGGAGCTAGGGATCCCAGGGATTCTTATAGGGCTCCAGCCATCAGGGAAACAATGACAGGGTGGGGTTAGAGCTCTGATGAGCGGGAACTTCCGGGAACGAACCATAAATTCAGTTCTGACGGGCTGGGGGTAAGGAAGGATCATAAATTCTGATAAGTTGGGAGGCTAGGAGCCACTGAGTCTGAGATAGGAGATAGCCACCTGTCTTGAGATTAACCATCTGCAGTTTATGACTCTTTGGAATGCTAGAGTAGCCAGGGCTCCCAACCCTAATTATCTCTGTCCTAATGGCTAAGAAGGGGAGTTGTCACCAGGGAGACTGAGGCAGAACAATTCAGGGAAACTGAGGCAGAACAATTCAAGAAAACTGAGGTGGAACAATTCAAGGAAACTGTGGCATAACATTATGTTCTAGGCGCTAGGGATACAAATACGAAGAATAAAACAGTCCCTCTTCTCAAAGAGTTTACATTCTAGCAGGGGAGACATGTACATATAAAAATACATACTTCATAAATGCAAGTTAATAAATATAACTAAATTCAAAATAGTTGAAAACAAGGTACTTTAGGGGAAGGCAGGGATGTGGCTGGAGATGACAGGTCATACAGACCCGAGCGAGCTCTGGAAAATGATGTGAAATCACAGAAACCATGTCTCCTTTGATCTATCCCTCCAAATGGTCTCAGAGTATGATAAGCTGTGCCATTCAAGAGCAAATCAAGCTCCTATTGATCTTGTCGGAAGGGGGCCGATCCCTCTGAGTCCTCTTCGAGGCACCGGATGGGCCACCCAGCCCCTTCCTCCCTCCCTCTTGCCCAGCCTGGCACCAACCGGGAAGCAGGGGCAGCGGGCCCCACCGTCGGCCCGGGGGCTCAGGCCTAGACCTCCAAGCTGCTGAGGGGCGGACGTGGGACGGGACCTCCGGAGCAAAGGGGGAAGTGGCTGAGGCTGCAGCTGGGGTGGGGGGTGGGAGGCCCCGCTCCCTCGGGGAGTCTGACGTCTCGCCGCCTCAAGGACCTTCGGAGGAGCGGAATCCGACGGGGTCCAACTTGCACGCGTCTGGCTTTTCTCAGCTCCGCCCTGCTCCAGAGCCAGGTGGGCTTCAGGGAGCCAGGCCCTCCCTGGCTGGGGTCCAGATGCAATCAGGCTTCTGGCTGAAGCCGTTCTCGGGGGCCTCTGACACCCGAGCCTGTGGCTCCTCCTCCTCCCCCCGGCTTCCAGGAGGGATGGAAAAATCCCATCCGGTCTCTGCTTGGGACTGGACACACTGTGTTTCGGATGTTAGTTCAAGGGCCTGGCATGCAGTCCCTCCCCCCTCCACGGACTCCTCCCAGCCCCAGCTGCTTCCCCCCCCCCCTCACACCCACTGGCAGCAGCTTTGCCCCTTACCGTTCTCTGCAGACCCTCCTGCCTGGGCCTTGCTTCGTGCCCGGCGGTGCCCGCGGTGCCCAGTGGCCCTGGGGCCTCCTCGCTCTGGTTCCCATGACAAACTGGGGCGAAAGCGCGCCCATCCCTTAGAAACATCTGCAGGGGAGGCCGGTGGCCTTTGGGAAGGGAAGAAGGGGAGGGAAAGGAAGGGAGGGTAGACACGCTCGCTCTAAAAGCTGGACGTCCCGGGGGGGCTATTATCCCTTGGCCCAAGCAGTGGCCACTCTGGGGGCCGGGGCAGGGGGGCTGCTCAGTGCCGAGCGGCCCCGGGGCTTTTCCCACTTGTTCTCCAAGTCTCAGGCGGGAGGCAAAGCGAGCGGATCCAGACGCCTCATTTAGGAAGGCAGAGCCAGGCCGTGCCAGCCTTGCCCGAGTCTGGGCCGTGCCCAAGCCCCTGTGCCGTAGCGGGGCTCCCAGCGAAGGCCACTGCAGCTGCCGTGAAAGACAAGGCTGTGCTCCCTCGCCGCCCGCGGGATGGCTTTTCCTCCGCCTTCATGTCTCTCCCCAGCCTCTGACACTTCTTCTAGGGCCGCCCAGCACGGCTGAGTCTCCCAAGTCTGCCGCCCGCTCCCGTCATCCCCTGCTCCTTCGGGAGATCCAGCCGTAAGTGGCCTCGAGGCCCCGTCCCAGAACCTCTTCTCCCTCTGGGCTCCCTCACAGGGGTGACCTCATCCTTTCTCATGCATTGGATGAGTGCCCGTGCTGATGACCTGCCCGCCCACCCCCACTGCCCCCTTCTCTCTGCCTGGCTCCAGTCTCCCCTCCCTGCCGGCCTGGGAGACCCCTCCTCCTGACCCTACAGCAGCGCTGGACTCATCATCTCTCCCATAAGCCCTCCCTCCATGGCTTCTTTATTCCGGCTGAAGGCAACGCCGGCCCCCCGGGCGTCCCCTGGTCAGGGCCGCCCGGCTTTTCCCTCTCTCCCTTCCTGCAGCCAACCGGCCGCCCTGTCCCGTGGTTTTTACTTGGGCAGCGTCTTTGGAATATGCCCGCTGGCATCGCTCTGGCACCAGCACCTCTCCGGTGCAGACCCTGGCACCTCACCCTGGCCTATTGCGACAGCTGGCGGTGGCCCGGGAGTCTCCCCCACCCCTGCCCACCCGCTCCTCAGCTGGCAAAGGCATCTTCCCAAAGGCCAGGTCTGACCGGGCGCCTCTGCTTGCTCCCAGTGAGCCCCAGTGGCTCCGGGTCATCTGCAGGATCAAATCGGAGATCCTCTCTCAGGGAGTTCAAGGGCCTAGAGCACCGAGCTCCTCCTCCCTGCCAGTCTTCTCATACCCCACGTTCTCCTCAATCGCTGCCTCCGGCCTGTTCCTTGAACGAGGCCCCTCCCTCTCCCGCTTCTTCCCTGCCCAGAACACTCTCCCCCTGCCCTGTTTAGGTCCCACCTTCCCTGTCTCCCTTCCTCACCTCTCAGCTAACATCCCCCAGCTGCAGGAAGCCCAGCCTGCTCCCCCTTCCTTCCAGGGCCGTCCCTCTGCCGATCACCTCCAACTTGGCCAGGGCGTCTGCAGCTTCTTTGTGCCCCGCTGCGGGTATGTGGCCTCCCTCATTAGTCTGGGAGCTCGCTGAGGGCAGGGGGCATCTCTGTGCATCCCGGTGCTTGGCACGATGCCGGGCACACCGACTCCCAATTCACCTTGGGTAAGGGGGCTCGCCCTCAGCCGCCAGCCCCTTCACCGGCACAATGGGCCCCTTAAGGACCGTCGCATAAAGGGCTCAGGCGGAACGAAAGTGCCCAGGTCCGTTGCCAGGGCCCACTTCCCCATCCTGTTGCCCTCCTGGACACCTGGGCCCATCAATCAGTCGGTGTCCTCGCTGACGTGGCCCAGGAACCTCATTCTTAACAGCCTTCCTAGAGAAGGGGCAGCAGGATGCCCCCAGCCAGGGCTCCCCCTGCCCAGAGAATGCTGCTCACACCGGGCTGCAGACCACCCTCCGATTCCCGGGTCTCTCCCAAGCTAAACACCCACTTCCTTCACTCTGTCCCCTTGGGCCATGGGTTCAAGGCTCTTGACCTCCTGCTTGCCTCTCGTGGACCCTCTCCGGTTTCTCCAGGTGCCTTTGAAACCGGGGCCCCCAGAAGAGAGCACAGTTCTTCACCTGGGGTCTCACAGTCGGGGAACAGAGAGGCCTCTCCTTGTTATCGCTGGAAGCCAAGCCCCTCTCCCAGCAGCCCAGAGTCTGGGAGCCTTGGGGGGCTGCCCCACCGTACGGCCGGCTTAGGAGGAGCTTGGGGTCCCCCGAAGCCCCCGGAGCTTTTTCAGAACCGCTGGGGGCTGTCTTCCCCTCCCTCAGCTTGTCCTGTGAAATCTATTCTTCAACTAAAAGGGGAGGCTTTTTTGCTTTTTTACCTCCATCTTTAAAGGAGTTCCCATCTTGTTAGCCTGGGCCCGTTGGGTTCGCCCGCCCAGACCCTTCGGAAGCCTGATTCTCACCCTCTGCCACAGCTCGCCCTCCCGTGCCTCTTCAGGAGCTTCTCCAAGCCACCGGTCGAAGTGGGCGGTGGTCCAGATGCCCGCGGCACTCCACGGCAGACCTCCCGCCAAGGTGACATGGCCCCAGTAAAGGCCTGACCGGCCACGCTGGCCCTCCCAGCAGTTGGAGGCCATCGAACGCTGTTATTGTCCAGGGCGCCGCTGTCGGTCTGTGCCGCCGGGATTTCCTCCCGGGCCGAGGGCGTGTCCCGCCAGAGCCCGTGGAGAGTGGCAGCAGCCGCCAGAAAGAGAGCACGTCCCCAAGGGTCCTGAGAGATGGGGCGTGCGGGGGCCTGCCCAGGGCTGGGATGCTCTTCTTCCGCTGCAGAAGCGGCTTTGGCTCCCCTTGCTCCAGCAGGCAGGAGCACTTCTCACCTGCCTCCCAAGGTGTCCGTCTCCCAGCGCCCCATGGGGTAGGATGGCTGACGCCCATCGGCCAGCCTTCCCCTGGGCCCTGGCAATGGCCTCGCTCCGGTCCGCACCTGCTGCTTTTTTCCCAACTGCAACCTCTGACCCGACACAGGCATCGTCTCGATTGCTTCTCAGAAAATTCCGGCAATTCTTATTGTGCCCACTTTAGAGTTGAGGCTCCTGCGATTGAGAGAGGCTGTTATTTGTGCCACATCCCACAGCTAGGACGTATCAGAGGGGGATTCGGGTCTCCCCCAACTTCAAGTCCAGTGATCTCTCCTCTCTCTCTCCTACCAGCTCACACAGGCCCAAGAATGGTTACAGGGCTGCTAAAGCTTGGGATGCTCTGAGGCTGGAGAGGAAAGGGAAGGACCAAGAAAAGGCGAGATTGTTCCATTTCAGAGAGGGCTCTACAGGGCACAGAGCACTGGGTCTGTAGCCAGGAAGACGTGAATTCAAATCCCGCCTCAGATATTTATTAGCTGTGTGACCCTGGACAAGTCACTTCACCCACCTCGGTTTCCTCATCTGTAAAATGGGGCTTCTCCTCGCTTCCTCACTTGCATTTATTCATGTCATTTCTACTGGCACAACTTTTCTCCTATTCTGACACAAATATAGCTATTCATAGAACACAGGGATGCTTCAATGACATTTTAAAAGGCAGAAATTACTAAACACATCCTTTAAAGACCAAACGTGTTCATCCCTTCTCAAAGCTCCCACAGCTTCCCCAGGCTCCACCATCATATTGCAAAAATGAAAAAAAAGACAGAAATAGTAAACAACCTCAACATGCTATAAATTAGCAACAGTTCAGGGAGAATAAAGAAGAGAAACAGACCTAAATGGAGACAATGATAAAATCTTCCGTAATAAGCCAGCCAGAGAGTAAAGGACAATTTGGTGAAATGCAATGAAAATGATGAAATCCAGACCCAGATTTCTGAGGTGTTGCTAAAGCAATCATCATGGAGAACATCAAGTCTCTAAAAAGGAGTTTGTGACCAAAGAAGACCTGGAGATCATTATTGCTCACAAAATAGATGGGGATTCTGTTAAATTGAAAAGGTTTTGCACAAACAAAATCAATGCAGATAAGATTAGAAGGGAAGCAGTAAACTGGGAAACATTTTTACATTCAAGGGTTCTGATAGAGGCCTCATTTTGAAAATATAGAGAGCATTGACTCAAATTTACAAGAATTCAAGCCATTCTCCAATGGATAAGTGGTCAAAGGATATGAACAGACAATTCTCAGATGAAGAAATGGAAACCATTTCTAGTCATATGAAAAGGTGCTCTAACTCATATAGAACAGAGAAATGCAAGTTAAGACAACTCTGAGATACCACGACACACCTCTCAGATTGGCTAAGAGGACAAGAAAAGATAGTGCTGGATGTTGGAGGGGATGCGGGAAAACTGGGACACTGATACATTGTTAGTGAAATTGTGAACACATCCAGCCATTGTGGAGAGCAATGTGGAACTATGCCCAAAAGGCTATCAAACTGGGCATGCCCTTTGATCCAGCAGAATTTCTACTAGGCTTATATCCCGAAGAGATTTAAAGGAGGGAAAGGGACCCACAGGTGCCAAAATGTTTGTGGCGGCCCTGTTTGTAGTGGCCAGAAACTGGAAACTGAGTGGATGCCCATCAGTTGGAGAATGGCTGAATAAGTTATGATATATGAATGTTATGGAATAGTATTGTTCTGTAAGAAATGACCAGCAGGATGAATTCAGAAAGGCCTGGAGAGACTTACAGGGACTGATGCTGAGTGAAATGAGCAGGACAAGTAGATCATCATACACGGCAACAACAATATTACATGATGATCAGTTCTGATGGACCTGGCCATCTTCAACAATGAGAGGATCCAAATCAGTTCCAATTGATCTTTAATGAACAGAACCAGCTACACCCAGAGAAAGAACACCGGGAAATGAGTATGGACCATAACATAACATTTCTGCTCTTTCTGTTACTGTTTGCTTGCATTTTTGTTTTTTTCTTCTCAGGTTTTTCTTTTCTTTCTAAATCTGATCTTTCCTGTGCAACAAGATAACTGTATAAATATGTATACATATATGGTATTTAACATACACCTTAAGATATTTAAGCTGTATGGGACTACCTGCCATCTAGGGGCCAGGGTGGAGGGAAGGAGGGGAAGAGTTGGAACAGAAGGTTTTGCAAGGACCACTGTTTGCATGGGTCATTTTTTACCCAGGCATATGTTTTGTCTATAAAAAGGTATAATAAAAAATAAAATTTTAAAAATTTAAAAATAAAAAAACATTCTTACTACCAGATTTCTCTGATCAGAGTGTATTATTATGTTATATAGATAGGGAGGATTCTGAGAAGTTTGGCAGAGTAGGTCAGAGAAATTCGGTTCTCCCCATTTCCTTCCCAGAAAAAGATAGGACATTGTCTCATAGGGAACATAGAGCAGGAGAAATAAATAAAAGTCAGACTAAAGCAGTTTTTTCCAAAGACAAGTTAAGAAGACCCCAGGAAACACCAGCCGTCGGGGGGCAGAGGATCCCCCAGAGTAAAATGCAAACACTTCCAGCTTTAACTCTGAGGAATCCACAAACAACAATCCCTGGGGGCAGCCTCAGCCTTCAAAACTTTCATTGTGCAGAGGGGGGAGAGGGGCGGCTCTCTGTGTAGGAGAAAGCTGAAGGACCTTCCACTGCCAAGGGATGCCAAACTCAGTTGTGCTGCCCAGACCCTTCCCGGCTTGGGCTACTCCTGCAGGGAAGAAGAAGCTGGAACACACTTAACGTGTGCAATAGCAGAGGGGCAGGGAGTTGGGGGCACTTTGCTGGAGAGCCGAGTCTCTGATCTCAGTTCCACAGAAGAGAGGACAACTCTAGTTTGTAGCCACCAGAGCAAATGCGGGAGTAAAATCATTTTCGGCACAGACAGACTAAAGGCTCTAGCCATGGTAGAGGAGCTCATCACAGGATAGCCCTTAGAAAAAACAGAAGCAACTCAGGCTCGGGGGCCTTATTTCTCATACCTCAGGACTAGAACTTGATTATACTAACAGCTGCTGAATAATAATAAAAAAATAATAAAAATGAACAAGGGGAAAGTACTCAGCCATAGACAGCTACTATGGGGATAGAGATCAGGATTCATATTCACACAAAGAAAAAGGAACTAAAAACGTCACTCCTTTTTCTTTTCTTCTTTTTGTAATTATTTTCTTTATTGAAGCTCTTTATTTTCAAAACAAACGCAAGAATAATTTTTCATCATTGACCCCTGCAAAATCTTGTGTTTCAATTTTTCCCCTTTTCCCCCCACCCCCTCCCCTAGATGGCAAGTAATCTATGTTAAACATGTTAAAATATATGTAAATCCAATATAGGCATTTATGCAATTATCTTGCTGCACAAGAAAAATCTGATCAAAAAGGAAAAAAAAAAAGAAAGAAAATAAAATTCAAGCAAACAACAACAGAGAGAGGGAGAATGCTATGTTGTGATCCACACTCATTCCCCACAGTCCTGTCTCTGGGTGTAGATGGCTCTTTTCATCACAAGATCACTGGAACTGGCCTCAGTCATCTCATTGTTGAGAAGAAACATGTCTATCAGAATTGATCATAGTATAATCTTCTTGTTGCTGTGTACAATGATCTGGTCCTGCTCATTTCGCTCAGCATCAGTTCATGTCAGTCTCTCCAGGCCTCTCTGTATTCATCCTGCTGATCGTTTCTTACAGAACAATAATTTTCCATAACGTTCCTATACCACAACTTATTCAGCCATTCTCCAACTGATGGGCATCCCCTCAGATTCCAATTTCTTGGCTCTACAAAGAGAACGGCCACAAACATTCTTGCACATGTGTCACTCCTTTATCAATGTGAAATGTTAAATGGTCTCAAGCACAAAAATATTTCTTAGAAGAACTTTAAGGTCTTTAAAAATCAAATAAGAGAGATCAAGGAAAAAATAAGAGCAAGTCAAGAAAAATTTTTTAAATTATGAAAAGTCAAGCAACTTGAAATAGAAAACCAAAAATTTAAGGAAGTAAATAAATTTCTTGAAAACTAAAATTGGGCAAAGGGAAGCTGATGAAGTTCTAAGACACAAAGAAATAATAAAACAGAATTAAAATATTTGTGAGCTGATATATGGTTTGGACGTCTGTGAATTTTATTTTCAGTTTTTGTAAGAAAATTATAGATTTCAGGGACAGCTGGGTGATGCAGTGCAGAGAGCTCCAGACCTGGAGTCAAGAAGACCTGAGTTCAAATCTAGCCTCAGACACTTCTTAGCTGTGTGATCCTGGGCATATCACTAAACCCTGTTTACCTCGCTTTCCTTACCTATAAAATGAGCTGGAAAAACAGAAAATCTGAAAAGACTTGCATGAACTAATGCAACGTGAAGTGAGCAGGAAAATATTGTACAATGATCAACTGTGAACGGCAACTATTTTCAGCAATACAATGATCCAAGACAATTTCAAAGGATTCATTCAAATGCTATCCACCTCCAGAAAAAGAACTGACGGAGTCTGAATGCAGATAAAAACATATTTTTAAACTTTATTTTTCTTCTTTCTTTCTTTCTTTCTTTCTTTCTTTCTTTCTTTCTTTCTTTCTTTCTTTCTTTCTTTCTTTCTTTCTTTCTTCTTTTTCTCTCTTTCTTTCTTTCTTTTTCTTTCTTTCCTTCCTTCCTTCCTTCCTTCCTTCCTTCCTTCCTTCCTTCCTTCCTTCCTTCCTTCCTTCCTTCCTTCCTTCCCCCCCCTCTCTCTCTCATTTGTTCTAATAACAAAATCTAAGGCTCTAATAGAAAGGGAAATTCCATTTCAAATATATTTAGAATGTATGAAATATTGGAGGATCAGCCTATCAGAGTATATGAAAATTTGTATAGATTACATTAAAAATTCTTCCTTAAAGACAAAAGAAGAATCTAAGTAGCAGGAAAAATGATTTAGTACTCTTATCTGGCCTGTGCCAATATAATAAAAAATGGGAATACTACCAAAGTAAATTGCCCTCTAAATGCCCTATCAAGCCAGTATGCCAAAAATATACTTTGTAGAACTTGGAGGGGAAAAAAGGTTCCTTTGGAGGAACAAAATAAGTAATGTGTGAATTAAATTAAAAAGTAAGAATAATAAGGAGAAATGAGAAAACAAGAATAAAAAGTGAATACCATTTCTGAAGCAGTATTCATCAAAACCTTGTGATAGTGGTTAAAATGGAGAGAATTGGATTCATGGTAGAGACCAGACGAGGAAAAATTAGAAAAAATAAGGCTCACAAAAACAGTGTTTAAAAAACTAGAAAACACAAATTATCTGGGAAAGAAGTTTTTTTTGATTAAAAAAAACCTGCTAGGAAAAAAAGGAAGCAGTTTTACCATATTCCATTAAAAATTCTAAATGGATACATGACTTTAATCTGAAAGATCATACCATAATAATATTAAAGGTTTTCATATACCTATCTCACATAGGAAAAATACCCATATTTTTTTTTTTGACGAGACAATTGGGGTTGTTAATTGTCTAGGGTCATATAAGTAGTAAGTGTTAAGTGTCTGAGGTCGAATTTGAACTCTGGTCCTCCTGACTTGAGAGCCAGTGCACTTTCCACTGTATCATCTAACTGCCCCAAAGGATATATTTTTAACTAAACAAGGGATTGAGGCAATTACAAAAGCCATATTAGATAACCTTGATTACATGAACCTGAAAAGCTTCTGAATAATCCAAATTAAAGTATCTCTCTAACATGAAAAGGGAAGCAAGTTAGGGGGAAAACAAACCTTAGTATCAAATTTTTCTAATAAAGCTTTGATATATATACACAACTCACATCTGCAAGTATTACTATGTATGTATATGTGTACATTATATATATGTGTGTGTGTGTATATATATATATGCACACCTTTGTGTTTATGTCTCTATCTATGTATGAATATATTTTTCTTTCTATCTGTGACCAAAAGATATTCCCTAAGAGACAAGTGGTCAAAATACATAAATAGCACTCAAAAGAAGAACTGATCATTATTAATGGTCATGAGAAAGCATGCTGCCCATCCCTAGTAATAAGAGAAATGCTAACCAAGCCTATCCCCATGGTTTACCGCACACTTGGCAAATTCTCAAAGAGGACAAATCTTGTGGGGATTGTGGGAAGATATGCACACCAGTGCATTGTTGTTGGAATGGTGAATTAGTTCAAACCTTTTAAAAAGCCACCTGGGATTATCCAAATAAAATTACTGAAATATCTATACCATTAAAAGCAGAGAGGCCCAAACCAAGTGGGTAACAACCTAACATCACTAGTAAGTCCACACATATACCAAAATATGATGTGGTTTAAGTGTTTGTGTTTCTGTGTCTATGTGTATGAAATATCAAATTTGAATACAAGCCTAAAAGCAAAATAAAAAATAGAGGAGATTGTTTTCAATGAAGCTTTCTTTGTGGTAGCAAAAAAAAAAAAAAAACTAGGAAAAAATCAGAATTCCCACTGACAAATAGGAGTACAGGACAGTCCTAAAGTATGCTGTGTGGATATGAAATGGTGACTATGCTCCATGCACTGATGCATAGTGAAGAAAGCAGAGACCAGAAAACAGCACACACAATAACTAGGAAAAAATGTCAATGGAAAGAAGCAGAAAACAATGAAAAGTACATTTTACCAAATGAGAGCGAATAAGCAGGCCTCCAAAGAAAAAATATGAAAAGACCCCTCCACCCCCTTCCTCTATGGAGGTGGAAGCTGCACAGGTGAGGAGCACGAATATATATATTTGGACCCTTTTGATATAATGATCTCTTAGAAGATGTTTTACTCTTTCTTGCCAGGGCAGTATCAGGGGAGAGGATAAGGAGGCATATGTGAGAAAGATGGTAAAAAGCAGAAAACAGAGGTGAATACAAGTGAGGAGGGGAAGGTGACCCCTAATTTGGAAGCCTGAATGACTGGGAGGATGGAGATACCATCAAGGGTGATGGGGAAACATAGAAAGGGATTTTGGTCCAAATCATCACAAGGCACCACTGTAGTTATTCTACTATATTATGTTGATTAATGTTGTCTTATTTTATTACATATCGATGTATTAGACATTATTATATAGGCTAATGAATATCTTGTGCTCTTTATATATGTATGTGTTTGTGTTTGTGTCCATCTCCAAATTTTACCTAAAAAGGAGACTTTGTGCACACAAAATTATTTTTAAGAAAGTTGCAGTCTTGTGTTTGTCTTTGTGGAGTGCTATTTGTATTGAGCGTGCTATGGGTAGTTGTGTGTGTGTGTGAGAGAGAGTTAGCTTGGACACTGTAGACTTTTAGTAGGGATCAAAATGCATCGGGGAAACAGCTCCAGTTATCCTGACCTGTATCTGGCTCCCGGACTCAGATGGTTCTGGAGGGGAAAATGAGGCAGGTGACCTTTCTCAGCCCTCCCTCACTTAAATTAATTTTACTGGCTCGTCATGGCATCCTCTCTCTGAAGTCATGGTCCTCTTTGAGAAAAAAGGACAAAGAGCAATAGCGAGCTAGTAAGGAGATAGTGGGGCTCACAGATACAGATTACTTGGTGTGGTTCTTGGGTCCAAGTTTGTGTGTCTCCAAGGATCTGTGTGTCTATAATTGTTGGAGTTTAGAAGGAAAACACCTTCCTGGTAAATCTACTGCTCTGTATCTTGCGATTTACTTTATTTCATTCTTTAAGCCTTCATAATAAGTCTCTTATTCCTGATTCCTGAATTTTGGTTTAAATATTTGTATAAATTCTGAAATACTCCAGCAAGTTTGTTCTAAATTAACATTCTTTAGAATTTGCTTGAATGCCAACAGCACCATCAAAAATACATTTATTGTGTAACAGCCAGGAAAGGTATTTTTTTCTGATTAGAGAAAAGGTTTTAAGGAGCTAAAAAAAATATCAAAGCCTATATTTTAAATATTAACTCTTTCCTGATCATGAAAAGGAAAAAAGTTTGTGTCAACCAAAGAACAACCAGAAAGCATATAGGATTTGATTAGAAAATCTAGTTAGATATTTGGAGAGTCTTATGAATTAAAGTTAAATGCAGATCAATGTAGACATTTCTTTTTGTATTCATGTATATTTTGAAATGAGAAATTTTGGTGTAAATTGTGAGATTCATGCCCATTTTTGTAGTAGATTTTGTGTTGGACCCTCCAAAATTATCTTGCTTCTTGTCCTTAAAAAAGCCTATTATTAAGAAAGCGATTTAAAATATACATGATATTTATTTAGAAAAATTCTCTTTCTTCTGTGTATGATTGTTTTAACATGCAGTTAAGGAGCAAATAAAATATTATTATAAAAAGAAATTAATTATGATTGAATAGACCAAATTTTTGTAAGCTGTTACAGATTTCTATAATTGTTAAAAGCATCTTTTTTAAAAATATGAAACAAAATTTATTGATTTTTAAGATAGAAATATCTGAAAGAAAAAGGAGTACTTTTTTGCACGTGCTTTGATTGGTTTATCAAGTGTCCATATAACTTATCTCTCTAATGAAAAAAAAAATTCTCCTTTGTGTAATATTCTCTTTAAAATGTAATCATCTCTTGTTGAGGTTTCCTTGGGGTCTCTGGAGGCAGCCTTAGTTTCAGTTAAGTAATCACCCCAAATGCAGCCAGGTTTTAAAGTCCAAATCCTTTATTGTCTCCTTCAAAGTCTTGTCTCCTTCATTTGGGGCTCGGCTAGTTTTCTGGAGGCCTTCCGGATCTTGGTTTTCGTGTTCTCCACAGGGCAGCCTGCCACCACTTCTCTGTCTTCCTTACTTCTGATTCTGGCTGAGCTAATATGGTCTCTTATCAAAGCTGTTAATCTTGTGGGACTATAGCAAGTACTAAGTACATGTACTGAACTAGAGAATTGTTAAGCACCATGCTAAATTAGATAACTATTGTCTCTATCAATTCCACTGACTTAGCACCTTGTTTCAAGTTCTGGCTCATAACAATCTTGCTTTTCTTTCCTTTTTTAAAAATTAAAAAAAAATTTTATTATTTCTTCCTTTATTCGAATCTTTGATGAGAATGTGCCCCTTCTTTTTGTCAAATTTGTCCCCTTCTGTCTTGCTAAAAGCATCTTAAAAAGTTTTTGGTGCCTCTATTTTTTAGGGCATAACAGAATTGTAACTGGCCATAATTCAACAAAGCATAATTGTTATAAATATGTTAATAGTCATTATTGCACCTTATTGCATTATTGCATCTCTTATTGAGAATAAGTCTTTAGCAAGTCATTGGTTTTAACAACTATGGATGTTATTAAATTATATATTGAGATTCTGTGTGATACCATTTGAAAACAGATCCAGATATAATTAAATTTATTCTGGTTTCATCTTAAATTAAAAATGTGTCCCTTCTAATAAGACGCTTGTGATGAGTCAGGATTTATTCCACTCTTTGACATTAAATGGCATGGTTCTAAAAATGTGTTAATTGCATGATCTTAAAAACAAGTTACCTCAGTTTACCAATTTGTACTGTAAATAAATATAAGACCTAACATGAATTTGCTAAATCACTGTGTTAGACCTATTGTTAAAATTAAAATCTCAATTCCTTTGGATTGAATTATTATAGATTCAATTGTTTTAAAAGTGATACAAATAAATTCCTGTTATCTTTTGGTTTTCAATTTTTAAAAGGCTGGTTCACCTATATGTTACTTTTTGCTCATTGAAACTTTGATGAAATATGTTTTCATCCTATGAGGATTATTTTTTATTTTTTTATTTTGTTTGTTTATTTATTTATTTTATTTTTTCACATTTTAATAGTCTTTTATTTTTCCAAATACATGCAAAGATACTTTTCAACATTCACCTCTACAAAACCTTGTGTTCCCAATTTTTTGCCCTCTCTTCACCTCTCCCTCTCCACAAAACAATAAGAAACCTGATATAGATTTATTGAATGTGCAATGTTTAATGTGTTTAATGTTTAATGTGCAATTCTTCTAAACGTATTTACATATTCGTCATGCTTTGCAAGAAAAATCAGGTCAGCAACTCTGATGGATGAGGCTCTTTTCAACAAGGAGGTGATTCAGGCCAATTTCAATAGATTTGTGATGGAGAGAGCCATCCACACCGAGAGAGAAGACTATGGGGACTGAATGTGGACCACAACATAGAATTTTCACCTTTTTTGTTGTTGCTTGCTTGTGTTTTTTTTCTAATTTTTTTTCCTTTTTGATCTGATTTTTCTTGTGCAGTATGGTAATTGTGGAAATATGTGTAGAAGAATTGCACATGTTTAATATATATATTATAGGATGTTTAATATATATATATATAGGATGTTTAATATATATATATATATAGGATGTTTTATATATATATATATATATATATATATATATATAATATATATATATATATATATATGATTACTTGCTGTGTAGGGGAGGGAGTGGAGGGAAGGGAGGGAGAAGAATTGCACATGTTTAATATATATTATAGGATGTTTAATATATATATATAGGATGTTTAATATATATATAATATATATATATATATATATATATATATATATATATATATATATATATATATGATTACTTGCTGTGTAGGGGAGGGAGTGGAGGGAAGGGAGGGAGAAGAATTTGGAACACAAGATTTTGCAAGGATGAATATGAAAACTATCTTTGCATGTATTTTGAAACCAAAAGGCTATTATTAAAAAAAGAAAAAGAAAAATCAGATGAAAAGGGAAAAAATGAGAAAGAAAAAAACAACCACCAAAAAAGGTGAAAATACTATGCTTTGATCCACATTCAATCTCAATCATTTTCTCTCTGAATGAGAATTGTGATTTTAAAAGATATTTGTGAGGGCAAAGTCAGAAGAACTTTCAGTCCTGTGAAAAAACTATTTTGGTTTATTTGAGAAATGGGATACCCATCCCCCAATCATCCCTCAAATGAGGGGGGAAATTTAATGTATATCTCTGGTACAGAATTTAATTATGTGCTAACTTGTAATTATGGAGTTATACTTGGAGTAATGAAGTTATACCTTTAACCACCTTAACAACTAAGTAAATAAATATTCATTCTTGTCATATGCCTGTTTATACTTATATATTCATGAACATGATAAGGCCCTTGAAATATCTCAAGCAAAATTAGCCATTTTTAAATGAATTCCTTTGTATATTAGAGGTCATCTTCCATAAAAATCATTTCGTTATCTATGGTTTTTATATGAGCATTAGATTATTATCATTCTCTATTCCTCCTATGGGGGGAATTCAAGGGGAATTGAATCAGGGAATTGATTTGAAATTAATCGCATTTAAGTGGTTAAAATTTGGAGTTCTAAATAATTGCAAAATTGAGTAAATTTTTTGTTAAAAAATTTTATTTTAAAAGGTTTTCAAATTTAAAGGTTTTTAAGAATGCTGCCTTCTATGATCTTTTTAATATTTAGTTTTTGATTTTTCATTTTGTATTTATTAACTTACATCCTAAGAAATTAAATGATAATAGAGCCAGTGCTTATCTAATCAATTAAGGAGGCACAAAAGACACCAACCTTCATGAAGATGTAACAATAACATTTTAAATTGTTGAGTAAGTCAAAGAAAATTTCTTTGACAACATTATGTGGAACGTGACAAATACAGAAATATGTTTAAAAGGATTGCACGTATTTAATTTCTATCAGATTGCTTGCAGTCTCGGGGAGGGGAGGTAAGGGAGGGAGAAAAATTTGGCATACAAAGTCTTACAAAACTGAATGTTGAAAACTATTTTTACATGTATTTGGAGAAATAAGATACTATGGAGAAAAAATAAATTTTTAAAAAATAAAAATATCTTTCAAAAGATAATAATGAAACAGCATACCAAAATGCAGATAAAACATTCATCAGGGCAAATCATAGCCCTAGAATTATAACTTTACCAAAAAAGGAAAATGGGAGGGTTAAGGAACTGAACAGGAATCAAATTGGATTCCTAATTAGAATTACTTAGAAATTAATTCTAATATCTGAATTAGAAAGTCAACAAATGAATAGGCACACGATAAGAACCAAAGAGAAGATACTGAAAATTAAAAATAAAAACAACAGCTAAACAGGAAATGAAGAGCCTCCTGAAATGCTCAACAAAACTAAAAACTAATTCTTTAGATAGTATCCTGGGCCAAGCTACAGAAAAAGAAGGTAGGAAATCCAGTCCACCAAAGACCAAATGAACAAAGGGAAATCACAACAAAGTTTAAAGAAAGAAAAGAATTATCAGAATTTCTTAATACACATTTATATGCCAATAAAAGGGAGCGCGTGCGCGCGCGCGCGCGCGCACACACACACACACACACACACACACACACACACACACAACCAGAGCAATTCCTTTAAAATACAAAATGCCCAGACTAACAGAAGACCAAAGAGAGTGCCAAAAGAACTCAAGCTCAGAAGAGAAAACAGAATGGTGTGTAGAATCTCTCCTCATCTTAAGGACTTATTTACAGCAGAATCCCAGCAGCCTTTACAGAACAATTAGGACCCTCATTTCCTAAATTATTCTCAAAAATGGAGAAGAAAAGCACCCTACCAGAATTGTTGTGTGAGACTACTTAATAGAGTCCTAATAATGAAAACAGGGAAGAATAAAGCCAAGGAGGATGAGACATCAATATTATTAGTGAATAGCAATTCAAATACTTTCAATAAAATCCCATCCAATAAACTGCAGTGATTCATCTATCATTATTTAATGGAACTCCAGAAAAGCTCTCAGTAACAATAAGAAAAGAAAATGAAATTAAAGACAAAGAGAATCAAAGAATAGACAAAACAATTCTTAGAAATCCTAGGGAATCAGCAATTAAATCTTCATTGAAGATAAAGGCTTTCAGGCGATGAAATAAACCCACAAAAATCAACATTTCTTTTTAACAACACCAAAATTTAAGAGGCAATGATAGAAAGAGAAATCTTATTCCAAATACCTACAATATGCACAAAATATTAGGGGATCAATGTACTGAAACAAAAGATCTATGTAGATTCCATTAAAAAAAAAACCAATTACTTAAATAGCTACAAGAGTATTTACTGTCTTGACTGGGCTGTTCCAATGTGATAAGAAAGTGCAAAACTACCAAAGCAAATTTACAGTTTAAATACCAAACCAATCAATATGTCAAAAAGACACTTGATAGAACTTGATTTTTTAAAAAAATTTTCTTTGGTGAAACTAAAAGAGCTAGAATATCAGTAAATAATGAGAAAAGGTAAGAATAAAAAGGAAATACTACTTCCAAAGCAGCACTCAACATATCTCCATCTGGAGTTGGTTAAAAAATAGAGAAGGAAGTGAATGGAAGAGATCAGATAAGGGAAAAAATTAAAAATAATGGAACTCAATAACCCAGTGTTTGATAAATCAGAACAAATAAATTACTTAGAAAATAACTCCTTTTTTAATGAAAAAAAAAAACTGCTGGCAAAATTGGAATGCAGTCTGTCAGAATTTATGCCACATTCCCACAATCAGTTCTAAATGAATATGTAACCTTAATATTAAAGATCATATCACAAAAATATTAAAAGAGAAGAAACATATTTATCTCAGCTGGAAGTAGAACGTGTATTCATCAAACAAGAGATAGAGGCAATTGTGAAAGAAACTAGATAACTTTGATTATATGAAACTGAAAAATTGAATAAATCATATGAAAGCATCTATCTCATAGAAAGGGAAGTGATCAAATAAGAAAAAAATCTTTATCTAGAATTTTTCTATTAAAATGGCATGGTAACAAAATACATACACAATTTAAACTTGCAGGTATTAATTTGTATATGTGTATACATGTCATATACATGTGGATTGATGTACATGTACATGTATATATATGTGTATCTATTTATCTTTCTACCTATGACCAAAAAGGATTCCTCAGGAGTGGTCAAAGATATGAACAGTTCTCAAAGAACAGCTGCAAACTATTAATAGCCACAGGAAAGCATGTTCCAAATTCCCAGAAATGAGAGCAATAGTAACTAAATCAATTTTAATGTTTTATCCTAGATTCTGCAAATTCTCAAAGATCATGAATTATGGGAAGAGTGAGTCAATGTTGGAGGGATTGTGGGAAGAGACACACCATTGGTGGATGGAATGCTGCATCAGCACAAAAATTCTGAAAAGTAATTTGAAATTATGTAAATAAAGTAGCTAAAATGCCTATATTGTTTGACCCGGAGAGTCCAGTACTAGGTTTCTACCCCAAGGAGATCACAAAGAAGAAAATTCCCTTATGTACCAAAATATAGTGTGTGTATGCAGATGTGTATATATTTATATACATATGTAAAGTATAAAAATTGAGTACAAAGAATCGCACATATTTAATGTATATCAAATTGTTTGCTGTCTTGGGAGGGGGGAGGTAAAAGAGGGAGGCAGAAAAATTTGGAGCACAAAATCTTACAAAAATGAATGTTGCAAACTATCTTTACATGTATTTGGAAAAATAAAATACTATTTAAATAAAGAATGGTAAAGCACCAGCCCACCTAAACAATGAATACAAATTTAGTTGCAGTGTAAAACATAAAAGAATTCTATAAAGACAGCACTTTTTGTGGTAGCAAAGGACAGGAACAAAAGCAATTGCCCATGAATTGGGGATTAATTAAGCTACTTGTGATATGGTAATGTTGTGGAATATAACAGGGCTTGGTAAAATAGTAACTGGGAAAACCACGGAAAGACCAACAAAAATTGATGCAGAATAAAGAAAGCAGAGCCAAGAAAACAATATTCATTATGACTACAAAAAATGTATTCCAAAACAAAATATTCCAAAGAAAATATAGCCAAATTACAGAGAACAAGTATTCTCCTCAGAAAAAATATGTGAAAAGACGCTCTGATCTCATTCCTCTCCAGCAGTGGGAGATCAAGAAAGAGGTGGTACACTGCATATATTTTCTTTTCCCATATAGTCATTATTTTTTATTTCTCTCTCTCTCTTTCTCTCTCTCTTTCTCCCTCTCTCTTTTTCTCTCTCTCTGCCTCTATATCTCTCTGCCTCTCTCAGAGAGGCAGTCTCTGTCTCTCTCTCTGTCTCTGTGTTTCTCTGTTTTTGGCTCTGTCTCTGTCTCTCTCTCTCTGCCTCTGCCTCTTTCTCTCTGTCTCTGTATCTCTCCCTGCTATATGAAATTGCTCTCTGGGAGGAGGAAAGAAGAGAGATTCTGGAAAAAAAATTGGTGATATGAAAATAAAATATCAAAAATATTTTTCTTTAAACACTACAAATTAGAATCAGGGAATTTGGTAGCTATCAATGGATGAATAAAAAGTTTTTTTCAGTGTTTACTAATTCTTTAGTTAATTATGCTACTAGGCAGCATGTAAAATGATAGGTTAAGCTTAGTTAAGTCAAGTCAAAAAGAATTTATTAAGCCTCTACCATGGGTCAGAGATTATGCTAACTGCAGGGAGTAAAAAAAAAAAAAAGCAAAAAAATAAAAATCCCACCTTTAAAGAATTCATTTTGTAATAGGGAAACTAACATGCATAGATTTATGTCTATATAATCTATAACTAGTGTTACTGGTGATAAGATCAGACAGAAGACATTAGCTTCTTGCCTAAAGTTGAAATTGAGCTGAGATGTGAAGAAAGCCAGGTGGCAGGAGGAATTTGGGGGTAATACTCCAGAGAGAAGGGACAGACAAGCAGTGAAAAAGCACCAGTCTGGGAGATAATGCCTTGTTCAAAGAATAGAAAGGATACCAGAGACATTTCAGAGCTGTAGAAATGCTAAACAGAAGTAAAAATTGGTTCTTTGGAAAGATGAACAAAATTGACAAACCTTTATCAGATCAAATGAAAAGAGGTCAGAAAATCCCAGATAGCAACTGAACAAGGGGAAATTACAGCACAATTAGAATTAGCAGAACCTATTATACAAGCCATTGTATACCAAGGAAAGTGAGAAGATCAAAAAAAAATTGAATTTCTTCAAAAATATAAAATATTCAAAGTAGAGGTCTTAAAGAATTAAATCTCAGAAGAAGAAATAATATCAGCTGTAAGGCAAATACCAAAGGAAAAAACCTCCTGGTCCTGGTGGATTCACTGCAAAATTCTACCAAATTTTAAAAGAACAATTAGTATTTATACTACATAAATTCTTCTCTAAAACTGAGAAAGCACCATACCAGATTCATTTTGTGAGATAAATAGAATCCTAATAACTAACCCAGAAGCAATAAAACAAAGCACCATCATTATTAATGAATATCAATTCAAATTTTCAAAAAATCATGTCAAAGATGTTGCTGTGATTTATGTAAGAAATCATTAATACAATGACAAAAATTCTATCAAGAGCAATAAAGAAGGAAAAAAATTAAAGACAAAGAGAGACAAAGATTATAAAACTATTTGCTGATGGAATGATGATTTACTTAGAAATTGTTGGAAATCAGCAAAGATGCCAACTGAGACCAATTAGTAGCTTCAGTAAAGTTGTAGGATCAGTGGTTTTCAAACTTTTGTTCTCAGTATTTTTATGTTGTTAAAAACCCATCGAGGATCTGTTCAAAGAGTTTTTGTTCACGTGGGTTATATTTATAGTTATTTACTATATTAGAAATAAAAAAAATTTTTGAATTTGTAGACCCTCTGAAAGGGTTTCAGAGACCCCAACAATTCTTTGGGCTACACTTTGAACACCACTGTTGTAGGTTATGAAAAACCCACAAAAATCAATAGCATTTCCATTTAATAACAAAATCCAAGAGGCAACAATATAAAAGGAAATCTCATTCCAAATAACTACAAAATGAATAAAATATTTGAGGATCTATCTACTGAAATATGCAAAAGATTTCTATGAATTTCAATTAAAATATCTTATTAAAGGTAAAGAGTAACATAATTAACTGGAGAATTATTCACTTTTTGTGGCTGTGCTGTGCCAATGTAATAAAAATGGCAATACTACCAAAGTAAAAATTTACCTTTAAATGCCATACTAATCAATAAAACAAAGGGACTCATGATAAAAAAGACCATGATAAAATAGTAATAAGATTCATTTAGAGAAACAAAAGATCCAGGATATCAGGCAAACACTGAAAAAAGGTAAATATAAAGAAGAGAACATTTCCAGACCTTAAGCAGTATTAGAAAACAGCAGTCATCAAAACTGTCTGATATTGATTAAAAAATAGAGAAACAGATCAATGGAAGAGATTCAACAAGGGAGAATAAAAAATTGTAGAATTCAATAGCATAAATTAATAACAAATGATATTAAAATTCATAACATAAATTATTTAGAAAATCAATTCTTATGTGATAAAATCTGATGAAAACACTGGAAAACAGTCTGGCAAAAATTAGACTTAAACCAATAACTTAACCATATTATACAATACATTTTAAAAAGATATGTCTTTGAGGGGCAGCTAGATAGTACAGTGGATAGAACACCAGCACTGAAGTCAGGAAGACCCAAGTTCAAATTTGACTTCAAACACTTAATATTTCCTAGCTGTGTGAACCTAGGCAAGTTACTTAATCCCAATTGCCTCAGCAAAAAAAAAAAAAAAAAAAAAAAAAAAGTCATGTTAATATTTGAGATTATATCAGAAAAAAAATAGAGCATAACCAAAGAATAGAAGAAATTATAAAAGATAAAATATATCATTTGAATTACTGGATACTAAAAAAACTTCTGCATAAACAGAATTTAAGCATTTAAGAAGAGATGTGATCAAATTAGAAAAAAATCCTATTTCCAAACAATGAACATATGTAAATATGCATCCATATACATAGAATATACATTTAAAAGCAAAACAAAAAATAGAAAAGATTTCCTTGAATGCAGCATTCTTTGTGGTAGATGGCTACTGACCAGAAACTCTGGTACAGGAATGTCAGGGAATGTAAATATAGTGGAAAAAAATGAATAGAGAAATGTAAAGGGCCGAAACACTTAAAAGGTGTGCTTGAATCAGATAACTGAGCACTTAAGGCTAATTATCTATTACACAATGACTCGATTAGCATATGTTTGGAAAAATGGCCCTTCTCACTGTTCAGTGCTGGCTCCATGTTTGGTGTATACAGATAGGCAAAAGATTAGAGGGTGGGGTGAGACAAGCCAAAGACTCACTTTTCCTGAGGATGAGGAGGAGAGAGGTTAGTGGCAGTTTGTCTGTCTCCTTCACTTCTCCTCCTAAAGACCAAGGACTTTTACTTATCCTGACTCTGGCTGTTCCTGAGGCCTCCAGGGAGCTAGTCCGGACTTTACAGAGAAATATGTAAAGATCTACTTGAACTGATGAGTGAAGAAAGCAGAAAATACAAATATAAAGGACCACCAAAAATAAGCAAAATTGAATCTTACCAAGAAGGGATGTGAGAAGACACCTCATCCTATTTCTCTACAGAAGGTGGCAGGTCCATGAGTGGGCTAATTGGATATATTTTCAGACTTTTTGATCCTTTCTATTTTGAAAATTTTCTCCATCTTTTTCTTTTCTTTATTTTTTCTCCCTAAATAATCTTTGTTAAATGGGATGTCTCTCTGGGAAGAAGGAGGAAGAATACTAGGAAAAATTTTGGTGAGGTTAAAAACAAGATATAAATAAACTTATTTTTAAACAACTTAAAAAAATCAGAATCATAGCATTTGATGGCTATGGGTGAAAAAAGAATTGTTGCATTGTAATAATTCTTTATTTAATCATGCTAATAATCCATGTCTGAAGAGACAAGTTCAGCCTAGTTAAATCAGGAAGCGGTTACTAAACCTCTACTATGTGCTAGACATCATGCTAAGTTCAGAAGGATACAAAGAAAGACAAAAAAAGAGAGGAAAGTTTCTTCCTTCAAAAAATTCATTTTGTATTGGAGATAACCTGCATAGAACTATGTATATCTGAGCTGTCTACCACCAGTGATAATGAGAGGTAAACTCAGAGGACCACATTAGCCTCCTGCAAAAGTGTGTGAAAAAGAAAATAGTTTAAAAAATCTAGAAAGGGAAAAAGGGATCAGGTTTGAAGGCCTTTAAAAATCAATCAGAGAATTTTCTATTTGATCTTGGAGAGGAACCACAGAAGTTTATTGGTTAGGAGAGTGATATGATCAGACATGAGTTTTAGTGGCTAAATGCAGGAAGGAATGAAGTGGGGAGACACTTGAGGCAGGCAGAATCCCCCCCCTCCCCTCCCAAGCTTTCTAGGATGATTTAAACCAGAGTGGGGCAGAGAGGAGAGACTGGGACAGATAGGAGAGAGCTTTTGAAGGCAGAAACAACAAGTGTGAATGAAAATGAGTAGAGGATTGGAACTCAGTTCTGGGGGATTGGAAGGATAGTAAGACCCTTGCAGAAACAAGGAAATCAGGAAGAGGAGCATAAAATGAGTTCATCTCTGGATTGTTAAGTTGAGATGCCTATGGTACACCCAGTTCAAGATGTCTAATAGGGATTAAAAGGGAGAGAACTTAAAATTTGATAACTAGCCTAAAATTGGGGATTCAAGGCAGGTAGAGAATCCAGAGCCTGTTTGGTGGGATGTTAACCTGGTCTAACAGTGTGATTCTATCAATATATACATTCAAAGTAATCAAACAGCCTCTAACAAATTAACAATCAATTAACAATTAAAAGTTAATTTACATGATCTGTTGATAATCTATAGTGTGTGTGTATGTGTGTGTGTGTGTGTGTGTGTGTGTGTGTGTGTGTGTGTTTTGTGCTCATAAGAGATACACAGGGAGCCAACACATGTTGGCTCTGATTCTGACCAGTGCAATGATTCCTGGGTCCTGCCTAAGCTATGACCAACTAAACCCAGCTCATGGGGTTACGAAGACACTGAGAAAGGGGACCACCTTCCCCTGAGAATAAGAACAGGAAACTGCTAAATAGTGTATTGATGTTACCCCCTTGTTTGGGCCTCTGAGGTAGAAAGAAAAAAGATTGAACAGCCATAATAGACTCTGTGAGGCCTCCAGCTTCTTTCTCTGGAGGAAAGCCCCAACTTCCATTTATTTCTTCATAGCTGGCAGCAGCAAAAACCAGTCTTATTCCCTTGGCCCAGAAGTGGTTTCTAGACCTGGTACCACCATAGAAACCGGTATGATCACTTGAAGGAATGAAGATATGCCTGCCCCCACCCTTCCCTCTTTTGGAAGGTCCAAGTCTCACTTGGACTAGAATGGATTGGGACAAGAGCAAAGGGAAATCTCATTCTTAAAGTGATTACAGCTGGGTGGGCACCCTAGGGTCTATTGGAATTTAGAGAACGATAAAAATACACACACACACTTTTTTTTTTCAGCAAAATCAATATATTTTCAACATGTGTTAAACATCTTTGAAAGAGGAACTTTTCTAGACATCTGTCAATACAGATGAGGATTTTCTTCTATCACCTACATATTCATTGGAATCAACATGGCAAATATCAGAACAGTTTCGTCATTGGGACATAGAGATAAAGCACGTGGAAGACCATCAAAATCACACTGCAAGAAGGGGCAGGTAACCAGCTCCCTGTGCCAGATAATCCAATATACCCATACCCGGTTAAAGTGGTGACATCTTTGGCATCAACAATCATTAATCAAGGTCTTTGGTCATGGAGCGTTAACACAAGTGCTAAGTGCTGAGGTATGGAAGCAGCAGAATGGAAGGCACACCATGTCTCATGGTCATCTACGCAGGCAGGCAACGCTCCTTCTCGGCATCCCAGTCTCTATGTCCGTTACTGCAAACACTAGTTACTGTCCTGGAAGGAGAGAAGAGGCTTCCTCCATGGAAGTAGTTAACAGCAACTTAAAAGAAACAAACAGCAACCCTGAAACAAGGCAAATACTATAGAGGAGCAGATCGTTTTGGCAAGATATGGGCCGACGCACCCGATAGATAGGCTCCGAGAAATGCTAATCTGGCAGGAGCCAAGCCCGCCAAGCCTCTACCCAGCTGCTTGCTGGTACTCAGCAGAAGCCAGCTGGTAATCAATGGGATCAATACACAACAGAAAAGGATCGTTTTCCAGATATTCCAGGAAATCATGCAAATGGGTCAGCAACACACTGAGACTCCTCTCACCTAGTGAAGTACAGGACAGCATGGAACTCAACTGCGGGAAGAGGCGCAGCAGGTGGGCACCTCCATACACCTGGGACATTTGGGCAGTGGGTTGGCTAATCAGGATCTCCGCATACTGTGGCCTCTCGAAATTGTAGAGGAGCTGGGTCCCCAGCACCAGATCAAAGTACTCCTTGATCACGGCCATCAGCTCATTGACTGCGTGCTTCCTGGCGGCAGTCCCAGAGTTTTCGTGGAAGGAAGCGTACTCAGTCAGGATGGCATCAACAGTCTTTCTAGCTGGAAGGGTAAAGAGCTTTTTCCCCAAGGTCACCAGCTCCCAGTCTTGAACGAGCAGGGGCTTCAAGACCTTAGGTAGGTAGACCTGGAACTCTTGCTGGAAATCCCCAGCAGCCCTCCTCCCTCTCCGAAACTTGCGCCTTTGAAAGCGGGACCTCCCCCTCCCCCGGCTTTTCCTTCTGCGGCTCTTCTTCTGGGGTGGTGGATGCTCAGCCATGGCCCCGCAGGTGCTGCCCCCCGACGACGTCACGGGACAGTCCTCCCGTTGTTCCCTCTTAGCTGCCATCTGGAGAGCGGTATCACTGTCCAGCTGCATATGGATAGCAGAGTAACGGAGCAGACGACTCTGGGGCACCCACTCATATTCCCACCCCCCGATTACAACAATGGAGCTGAGCTGCTCTTTGCAGAGCTCCATTCTGGGGTTTGAGTGCTGCTGACCCAGCAGGTGGGCACTGGAGTGGGCACTTCCGGGGCTAGAACGGGAGCTGGTAAAGTCGTCCTCGCTGGGATTCAAATCGTCGTCCCCCACGAGGCTGATGGTGCTGCTGTTGCTGCTACTGCGGCGGCTACTGAGGCGGCTGCTGCGGCTGCTGCTGCGGCTGCTGCTGCGGCTGAGGTGTTGGCTTGGGCTGGGTCTCGGGTTCCTGCGGCTGCGTTTGGGGCTGGGGCTGCGGCTGTCGCTAGGCCCGGCCTCTGGGCCGCCAGGGTGAGCCTCGACCTCCACCTCAGACTCAGCCTCCCCCTCGTCCCCATGCTCCATCTTTGCCTCTTCCTCGACCTCAGGTGCGGGCTCCACCTCAGCCTCAACCTCTGCCACGGGAGCCACCCATCCCCCCCTTGGAGGACTGAACCCCTCCCTTTGGTAGCGCACCAGGTATCTGACTTTCATGTCCTCTGAATCTGAGAGGACACACTCCCCCCTGCGCATCTTGGGCCCCCGGAAGGTCAGCACAGGTTCCCCTTCTTGGACCATGGGCAGTTCCCTAAACTGCTGTCCCTCCCACTCCCCTTCAAATCGGGAATCCGCCATTGCTCAAAGGGCTAGGGTCCGGGACACTTTCTCTGACCGTTTCTGCTCCCGTCTGATCTGGCTGGTGGACCTCACGGCTGGACCCACTGGACCCTCTGACAGGAACGGCTGGACTCTGACTGGATCCGCTGGATACTGGACCGGCTGGACTCTCTGGCTGAACCGTCTGACTGGATCCTCGGGATACTGGACCGGCCGACGGGAATGGCTGGACTCTGGCTGAACCGTCTGACTGGATCCGCGGGATACTGGACCGGCTGACGGGAACGGCTGGCTGACAAGACAGCTTGGACCCTCTGGCTGGACCTCAGTCTCTCAAGTCCTCTGGCGTCTGGCTGGAATCCAGGGGCTGTGGCGGCAGGGGAAGGGTCACAGGCCGATCATGGAGTCTGCGGAGTGCGGAGCTCGTGGACCAGCGGCCGACCATGTGGCGCTCCCCAACGGTGTGTGGGCGGGCTGCGGCAGTTGGCAACGTGGGTTGGGGGGAGGGGAGAAGAGAAGGCTGGCGCAGCCGGGGGAGGGGGGCGCAACGTGCCTTTCACTGGGCAACGTAGCCAAGTGGAGCCACGTGCTGTCTAACCGTTGCTGCCGGAGGAAAAGGTGGGAGGAAAGGGGAAGCTGGGGGGGGGGGGGCAGGGATGTGCAACTGCCTGAACTTTCAATGTCTATAATCTCTTCTCATAAATAAATGTACCTTTTGTCAAGGAGAAAGCTCCCGTGAATTCCTCACGTGTGATTTGCCACGGAACCTCATCATTTGGTGCCCGGTTGCTCTCCTGAATCGCATCATTTGGTGCCAAAACAGGTATCACTTGCTATCTACCTCCATCTTATCAATATGAGAAAAGTGGAGGGGAGGCTGCCTTCCGCCTGGGGCAAACCATGCTTTGGATCCCATTAGGCTGCAAAACTCTTTCTGGAATATCCCCTTATCCTCTCGTCTTTCCAAAAGTGGTAGGTACTGATTCAGTCCAGATAAAGAAGGAAATGAGAGCCAAGGGATGAACTGAGGCAGGGGCCCGGTATGGGAGGCTATATCTGTATTGAAGAAAAGGAACCAAAATCTAGCTTCTATCTGTTCTGCTCCCCCAATGAGCCACTAAAGTCAGGGACCCAGATTGGTATACCCTAAGTCCCTTAGCCCTATGACTGTTTATCAATGGAGAAAGAGAAGTGAGAAGGTAAGTAAATGGAGCCTACAAGGATGAAAAGACGAATGAATCTATTTTTGCAAGATGAAAAATAGTGACTAGTTAAAATAAGATAAAGCAATGGAAAGAATAATTTAACTAGAAGGAAGGTTGTGTACTAAATTCTCAAAGAAAATAGGAAACCTTATGAACAAATACTATTTAAAAGTTGAACCAATACCTGAGAGGAAAAACAGAAATCTGTGGACTCCCAAGACATGAAACAAAAATGAAGTGAGAACAAATATTTTTAATAATAATTTTAAAATAATAATCAAATTAATAATTTAATAATAAAACCTTTTTAATATAAAAATTTTGAAATAAACATAGGTCTAGATTTAGAGCTCTCAAAACAGAAATAATATCTCCTTTGTAGTTTTAGAGAAACTATTCAACGTGGATCTAATTTTTAAAAACCTGATGAATAAATTTGTGTTGTTAAACAGATTTAGAATATAAAAACACTGAAGTGGAAGAAACTTTGATAGGAAAAAAGCAAAAGACACCAAAATTAAAAGAAACTATGATCTCTAACAAACCAAAGCAATTGATTTTGAATACAGAATGGACAGTAACATCCAATATAGCTTTAGGAGAACCAGCTTTTCTATATCACTTGAAGGTTGATAACGGAACTAGAAAATAAAATTACAGAATAGAGGGGAGGAGAACTATCAAAGAGAATGAAGCAAAAAAAAAAAGCTTCTTAGAAAAGGATACACTCTCTGATCCTATGACCAACAAGATGTATGATGACTATGTAACTACCTAGATTTAGGCATAAACTGTTTTTCCCAGTCTACACTAACTTTCAAAAAACAACCAAAAAAGGAATTATCTACTAGAGGTAGAACAATTACTGCTTTTTCTACAGTACAAGAAAGATTATATAGATAGAATGTTAGAACAGACATAGGATAGATAATAGAATGGAAAGACAAATAAATAGCAATAGATAGGATAGAGATGGGATAGCTTCAATGTCAATTTTAAGTGAAAACAGTCAATACTCAAATGGAGGTCTTTCATAAAGGCAAGTGAGTTGAAGCTTCGGATGCCACCCAGAAGGTGCTGGTGTACTCAAGGAGGGAGCTGGAAATGGGGTTTATATAAGGTAAGGCAGAGAGAATGGCCAAGCTGTAGGGGAGACCAGTCAGGCATCTCACAAAATCAAAAGGTAAGTTGCTTTCCTTAACAAGCAAAAGTTCACAAAGAAAGCTTGGGAGCAGAGACCATATCTAATCACTGGGATTTTTTCCATGACCATCTTATCTGATATACATTAAATATGTGCAATTCTTTGAATGTACTCAATTTTTATACTTTACATATGTATATAAATAGATACACATCTGCATACGCACACTATATTTTGGTACATAAGGGAATTTTCTTCTTTGTGATCTCCTTGGGGTAGAAACCTAGTACTGGACTCTCCGGGTCAAACAATATAGGCATTTTAGCTACTTTATTTACATAATTTCAAGTTACTTTTCAGAATTTTTATGCTGATGCAGCATTCCATCCACCAATGGTGTGTCTCTTCCCACAATCCCTCCAACATTGACTCACTCTTCTCATAATTCATCCTCTTTGAGAATTTGCAGAATCTAGGATAAAACATTAAAACTGATTTAGTTACTATTGCTCTCATTTCTGGGAATTTGGAGCATGTTTTCCTGTGGCCATTAAGAGTTTGCAGCTGTTCTTTGAGAACTGTTCATATCTTTGACTACTCCTGAGGAATCCTTTTTGGTCATAGGTAGAGAGACAAATAGATACACACATATATACATGTACTTGTACATAAATCCACATGTACATGTACACACATATACAGATTAATACCTGCAAGTTTAAATTGTGTATGTATTTTGTTACCATGCCATTTTAATAGAAAAATTCTATATAAAGATTTTTTTCTTATTTGATCACTTCCCTTTCTATGATAGATGCTTTCATATGATTTATTCAATTTTTCAGTTTCACATAATCAAAGTTACCTAGTTTCTTTCACAATTGCCTCTATCTCTTGTTTGATGAATACACGTTTTACTTCCAGCTGAGATAAAATATAAGTTTCTTCTCTTCTAATATTTCTGTGATATGATCTTTAATATTAAGGTTACATATTCATTTAGAACTGATTGTGGGAATGTGGCATAAATTCTGACAGACTGCATTCCAATTTTGCCAGCAGTTTTTTTTTCATTAAAAAAGGAGTTATTTTCTAAGTAATTTATTTGTTCTAATTTATCAAACACTGGGTTATTGAGTTCCATTATTTTTAATTTTTTCCCTTATCTGATCTCTTCCATTCACTTCCTTCTCTATTTTTTAACCAATTCCAGATGGAGATATGTTGAGTGCTGCTTTGGAAGTAGTATTTCCTTTTTATTCTTACCTTTTCTCATTGTTTACTTGATATTCTAGCTCTTTTAATTTCACCAAAGAAAATTTTTTTAAAAAATCAAGTTCTATCAAGTGTCTTTTTGACGTATTGATTGGTTTGGTATTTAAACTGTAAATTTGCTTTGGTAGTTTTGCACTTTCTTATCACATTGGAACAGCCCAGTCAAGACAGTAAATACTCTTGTAGCTATTTAGGTAATTGTTTTTTTTTTTTTTTTAATGGAATCTACATAGCTCTTTTGTTTCAGTACATTGATCCCCTAATATTTTGTGCATATTGTAGGTATTTGGAATAAGATTTCTCTTCCTATTATTGCCTCTTAAATTTTGGTGTTGTTAAAAAGAAATGTCGATTTTTGTGGGTTTATTTCATAGCCTGAAAGCCTTTATCTTCAATGAAGATTGAAAATTTAATTGTCAGTGTTTTTGTTGATTCCCTAGGATTTCTAAGAATAGTTTTGTCTATTCTTTGATTCTCTTCATCTTTAATTTCATTTTCTTTTCTTATTGTTACCGAGAGCTTTTCTAGAGTTCCATTAAATAATGATAGATGAATCACTGCAGTCTATTGGATGGGATTTTATTGAAAGTATTTGAATTGCTATTCACTAATAATATTGATGTCTCATCCTCCTTGGCTTTATTCTTTCCTGTTTTCGTTATTAGGACTCTATTAAGTAGTCTCACACAACAATTCTGGTAGGGTGCTTTTCTTCTCCATTTTTGAGAATAATTTAGGAAATGAGTCCTAATTGTTCTTTAAAGGCTGCTGGGATTCTGCTGTAAATAAGCCCTTAAGATGAGGAGACATTCGACACACCATTTTGTTTTCTCTTCTGAGCTTGAGTTCCTTTGGCACTCTCTTTGGTCTTCTGTTAGTCTGGGCATTTTGTATTTTAAAGGAATTGCTCTGGTTGTGTGTGTGTGTGTGTGTATGTGTGTGTGTGTGTGTGTGTGTGTGTGTGTGTGCGCTTGCGCTCCATTTTGTTGACATATAAATGTGTATTAAGCAATTCTGATATTTCTTTTTTTTCTTTGAATTTTGTTGTGATTTCCCTCTGTTCATTTGGTCTTTGGTGGACTGGATTTCCTACCTTCTTTTTCTGTAGCTTGGTCCAGGATACTATCCAAAGAATTAGTTTTTAGTTTTGTTGAGCACTTCAGGAGGCTCTTCATTTCCTGTTTAGCTGTTTTTCTTTTAATTTTCAGTATCTTCTCTTTGGTGCTTATCGTGTGCCTATTCATTTGTTGACTTTCTAACTCCTGTTGGTTCCTGTTCAATTCCTTAACCCTCCCATTTTCCTTTTTTGGTAAAGTTATAATTCTAGGGCTATGATTTGCCCTGATGAATGTTTTATCTGCATTTTGGTATGCTGTTTCATTATTATCTTTTGAAAGATATTTTTAATTTTTAAAAATTTATTTTTTTCTCCATAGTATTTTATTTCTCCAAATACATGTAAAAATAGTTTTCAACATTCAGTTTTGTAAGACTTTGTATGCCAAGTTTTTCTCCCTCCCTTACCTCCCCTCCCCGAGACTGCAAGCAATCTGATAGAAATTAAATATGTGCAATCCTTTTAAACATATTTCTGTATTTGTCACGTTCCACATAATGTTGTAAAAGAAATTTTCTTAGACTTACTCAACAATTTTAAATTTTATTGTTACGTCTTCATGAAGGTTGGTGTCTTTTGTGCCTCCTTAATTGATTAGATAAGCACTGGCTCTATTATCATTTAATTTCTTAGGATGTAAGTTAATAAATACAAAATGAAAAATCAAAAACTAAATATTAAAAAGATCATAGAAGGCAGCATTCTTAAAAACCTTTAAATTTGAAAACCTTTTAAAATAAAATTTTTTTAACAAAAAATTTACTCAATTTTGCAATTATTTAGAACTCCAAATTTTAACCACTTAAATGCGATTAATTTCAAATCAATTCCCTGATTCAATTCCCCTTGAATTCCCCCCATAGGAGGAGTAGAGAATGATAATAATCTAATGCTCATATAAAAACCATAGATAATGAAATGATTTTTATGGAAGGTGACCTCTAATATACAAAGGAATTCACTTAAAATTGCTAATTTTGCTTGAGATATTTCAAGGGCCTTATCATGTTCATGAATATATAAGTATAAACAGGCATATGACAAGAATGAATATTTATTTACTTAGTTGTTTAGGATACAGAAATGACTATAATCTCAGATTGAAAACAGCAGGAAGTGCTAAAGTTTTGCAACAACAGGATTCAATATATTCAAAAGAAATTAGTTTAACTTGGTTAGAAAGATTTCTTAGGAAAGAAGGAAGCAGCTTGGGACCTCCATAGCAGTGTCAGTGATGGGCCTCCAGGCTTAAACTACAAGGCACAGAATGACTTAACACATCTAACAGAATAGAGCATCCTCAGTTCCCTTTTATTTCAGGTGATGGCAGGAAACCACAGCCAGCCTCAGAATGAACCAGGTGGGAAAATTTGTTACATGGGAAACTGAATCAAGAGGCTTTAGGCTTCACAAGGACACCCTCCTAGCATTTTCCCCCAGGACAAGAGAGCCACTGACCATCGATCACAGACTTGGCTGCTGCTGGCATTTTTCCTGAAGTGGGAAAACATTGGCTCAAGAACACACCAAACCTGAAAATGAAGCTGGGAAAAAAACAATTCAGATGTACTATATACAAAGTAATAGCAATGCCCTGGGATGACCAGCTGTAAATGACTTGGCTATTCTCAGAAGTACAATGATCCATGACTATTCTGAAAGACTTATGACAAAAAAATCCTATCCATACTCAGAGAAAGAAATGATTGTGTCTGAATACAAATTGATCATTCTCTCTTTCTCTTTCTCTCTCTCTCTCTCTCTCTCTCTCTCTCTCTCTCTCTCTCTCTCTCTCTCTCTCTCTCTCTCTCTCTCTCTGTCTCTCTGTCTCTCTCTCTGTGTCTCTCTTTCTCTCTCTCTCTCAACTTTTTCTTCAGAGTTTTCTGTTTTCTTTAACAACATGACTTTTATGGAAGTGTTTTGCAGAACTTCACATGTGGTTTCTTAATGAGGGTTGGGAGTAGAGAAAAGTGAGAGAATCTGGAATTCAAAAGTTTTAAAAAATGTTTGTTTAAAACTGTTTTAAATGTAACTAGGGAGATAGTAAATAAATAAGAAAAGTAAAAAATCCAACACAACAAAACAAAAACACTAATTCAGGGTCCCAAAAGGATTTACCTCAAACAGCAAAATCTTATTAATCACTATAGACATGGAGATAATTATTATCAAAATTCTCAAGTTGTTGCAATAAATTAGCTAGCAAACAAAAATGATGCGTCCTTTTAAAAATTCACACAAAAGATTTTACATAATATTCTTTCCTTGTGTGAGACTCATTCTCAAACACAGCTTAAAATTCAACTTGATGTACAAGGTAGTCATTAGAATTTAATAAAGTAATCATATTCTATGAATTCACAAAGATCATGAATATATGATATTATGAACTCATTTAAAGCAAATCTATTTCTAAGACTGAAGTATGTGAAGATTAAGGTAGTTAAAGGTATAACTTCATTACTCCAAGTATAACTCCATAATTACAAGTTAGCACATAATTAAATTCTGTACCACAGATATACATTAAGTTTCCCCCCTCATTTGAGGGGTGATTGGGGGATGGGTATCCCATTTCTCAAATAAACCAAAATAGTTTTTTCACAGGACTGAAAGTTCTTCTGACTTTGCCCTCACAAATATCTTTTAAAATCACAATTCTCATTCAGAGAGAAAATGATTAAGATTGAATGTGGATCCAAGCATAGTATTTTCACTTTTTTTGGTTGTTTTTTTTTCTTTCTCATTTTTTCCCTTGTCATCTGATTTTTCTTTTTTTAATAATAGCCTTTTGTTTTCAAAATACATGCAAAGATAGTTTTCATATTCATCCTTGCAAAACCTTGTGTTCCAAATTCTTCTCCCTCCCTTCCCTCTACTCCCTCCCCTAGATAGCAAATAATCCAATATAGATATTAAATATGTGCAATTCTTCTACACATATTTCCACAATTATCATACTGCACAAGAAAAATCAGATCAAAAAGGAAAAAAAAACAGGAAAAAAAACACGAGCAAACAACAACAAAAAAGGTGAAAATTCTATGTTGTGGTCCACATTCAGTCCCCATAGTCTTCTCTCTCGGTGTGGATGGCTCTCTCCATCACAAATCTATTGAAATTGGCCTGAATCACCTCCTTGTTGAAAAGAGCCTCATCCATCAGAGTTGCTGACCTGATTTTTCTTGCACAGCACGACGAATATGTAAATACGTTCAGAAGAATTGCACATTAAACATTAAACACATTAAACATTGCAATTCAATAAATCTATATCAGGTTTCTTATTGTTTTGTGGAGAGGGAGAGGTGAAGAGAGGGTGAAAAATTGGGAACACAAGGTTTGTAGAGGTGAATGTTGAAAAGTATCTTTGCATGTATTTGGAAAAATAAAATACTATTAAAATGTGAAAAAATAAAATAAAAACTCATAATCCTCATAGGTTGAAAAGGTATTGCAACACATATTTCATCAAAGTTTCAATGAGCAAAAAGTAACATATAGGAGAACCAGCCTTTTAAAAATTGAAAACCAAAAGATAACAGGAATTTATTTGTATCACTTTTAAAACAATTGAATCTATAATAATTCAATCCAAAGGAATTGAGATTTTAATTTTAACAATAGGTCTAACACAGTGATTTAGCAAATTCATGTTAGGTCTTATATTTATTTACAGTACAAATTGGTAAACTGAGGTAACTTGTTTTTAAGATCATGCAATTAACACATTTTTAGAACCGTGCCATTTAAACACTTTGTTTAATGTCAAAGAGTGGAATAAATCCTGATTCATCACAAGCATCTTATTAGAAGAGACACATTTTAATTTAAGATGAAACCAGAATAAATTTAATTATATCTACATCTATTTTCAAATGGTATCACATAGACTCTCAATATATAATTTAATAACATACATAGTTGTTAAAACCAATGACTTGCTAAAGACTTATTCTCAATAAGAGATGCAATAAGGTGCAATAATGACTATTAACATATTTATAGCAATTATGCTTTGTTGAATTATGGACAGTTACAATTCTGTTATGCCCTAAAACTTTTTAAGATGCTTTTAGCAATTAGAGAAATCTGTAACAGCTTACAAAAATTTGGTCTATTCGATCATAATTAAATTCTTTTTATAATAATATTTTATTTGCTCCTTAACTGCATGTTAAAACAATCATATACAGAAGAAAGAGAATTTTTCTAAATAAATATCATGTATATTTTAAATCGCTTTCTTAATAATAAGCTTTTTTAAGGACAAGAAGCAAGATAATTTTGGAGGGTCCAACACAAAATCTACTACAAAAATGGGCATGAATCTCACAATTTACACCAAAATTTCTCATTTCAAAATATACATGAATACAAAAAGAAATGTCTACATTGATCTGCATTTAACTTTAATTCATAAGACTCTCCAAATATCTAACTAGATTTTCTAATCAAATGCTTTCTGGTTGTTCTTTGGTTCACACAAACTTTTTTCCTTTTCATGATCAGGAAAGAGTTAATATTTAAAATATAGGCTTTGATATTTTTTCTTTTTAGCTCCTTAAAAACTTTTCTCTAATGAGAAAAAAATACCTTTCCTGGCTGTTACACAATAAATGTATTTTTGATGGTGCTGTTGGCATTCAAGCAAATTCTAAAGAATGTTAATTTAGAGCAAACTTGCTGGAGTATTTCAGAATTTATACAAATATTTAAACCAAAATTCAGGAATCAGGAACAAGAGGCTTATTATCAAGGCTTAAAGAACTAAATAAAGTAAATCGCAAGATACAGAGCAGTAGATTTACCAGGAAGGTGTTTTCCTTCTAAACTCCGTGTACACAATTATAGACACACAGATCCTTGGAGACACACAAACTTGGACCCAAAAACCACACCAAGTAATCTGTATCTGTGAGGCCCACTATCTCCTTACTAGCTCAGCTTTTCAGTTACCAGCTATTTGCACAAGCATGTTGCTGCTATTGCTCTTTGTCCTTCTTGCTCAAAGAGGACCATGACTTCAGAGAGAGGATGCCATGATGAGCCAGTAAAATTAATTTAAGTGAGGGAGGGCTGAGAAAGGTCACCTGCCTCATTTTCCCCTCCAGAACCATCTGAGTCCGGGAGCCAGATACAGGTCAGGATAACTGGAGCTGTTTCCCCGATGCAGTTTGATCCCTACTAAAAGTCTACAGTGTCCAAGCTAACTCTCTCACACACACACACACAACTACCCACAGCACGCTCAATACAAATAGCACTCCACAAAGACAAACACAAGACTGCAACTTTCTTAAAAATAATTTTGTGTGCACAAAGTCTCCTTTTTAGGTAAAATTTGGAGATGGACACAAACACAAACACATACATATATAAAGAGCACAAGATATTCATTAGCCTATAGAATAATGTATAATACATCGATATGTAATAAAATAAGACAACATTAATCAACATAATATAGTAGAATAACTACAGTGGTGCCTTGTGATGATTTGGACCAAAATCCCTTTCTATGTTTCCCCATCACCGTTGATGGTATCTCCATCCTCCCAGTCATTCAGGCTTCCAAATTAGGGGTCACCTTCCCCTCCTCACTTGTATTCACCTCTGTTTTCTGCTTTTTACCATCTTTCTCACATATGCCTCCTTATCCTCTCCCCTGATACTGCCCTGGAAAGAAAGAGTAAAACATCTTCTAAGAGATCATCATATCAAAAGGGTCCAAATATATATATTCGTGCTCCTCACCTGTGCATCTTCCACCTCCATAGAGGAAGGGGGTGGAGGGGTCTTTTCATATTTTTTCTTTGGGGCCTGCTTATTCGCTCTCATTTGGTAAAATGTACTTTTCATTGTTTTCTGCTTCTTTCCATTGACATTTTTTCCTAGTTATTGTGTGTGCTGTTTTCTGGTCTCTGCTTCCTTCACTATGCATCAGTGCATGGAGCATAGTCACCATTTCATATCCACACAGCATACTTTAGGACTGTCCTGTACTCCTATTTGTCAGTGGGATTCTGATTTTTTCCTAGTTTGTTTTTTTTTCTACCACAAAGAAAGCTTCATTGAAAACAATCTCCTCTATTTTTTATTTTGCTTTTAGGCTTGTATTCAAATTTGATATTTCATACACATAGACACAGAAACACAAACACTTAAACCACATCATATTTTGGTATATGTGTGGACTTACTAGTGATGTTAGGTTGTTACCCACTTGGTTTGGGCCTCTCTGCTTTTAATGGTATAGATATTTCAGTAATTTTATTTGGATAATCCCAGGTGGCTTTTTAAAAGGTTTGAACTAATTCACCATTCCACCAACAATGCACTGGCGTGCATATCTTCCCACAATCCCCACAAGATTTGTCCTCTTTGAGAATTTGCCAAGGGTGCAGTAAACCATGGGGATAGGCTTGGTTAGCATTTCTCTTATTACTAGGGATGGGCAGCATGCTTTCTCATGACCATTAATAATGATCAGTTCTTCTTTTGAGTGCTATTTATGTATTTTGACCACTTGTCTCTTAGGGAATATCTTTTGGTCACAGATAGAAAGAAAAATATATTCATACATAGATAGAGACATAAACACAAAGGTGTGCATAGATATATATATATATATCTATAATGTACATATATACATACATAGTAATACTTGCAGATGTGAGTTGTGTATATATATCAAAGCTTTATTAGAAAAATTTGATACTAAGGTTTATTTTCCCCCTAACTTGCTTCCCTTCTCATGTTAGAGAGATGCTTTAATTTGGATTATTCAGAAGCTTTTCAGGTTCATGTAATCAAGGTTATCTAATACAGCTTTTGTAATTGCCTCAATCCCTTGTTTAGTTAAAAATATATCCTTTGGGGCAGTTAGATGATACAGTGGAAAGTGCACTGGCTCTCAAGTCAGGAGGACCAGAGTTCAAATTCGACCTCAGACACTTAACACTTACTACTTATATGACCTTAGACAATTAACAACCCCAATTGTCTCGTCAAAAAAAAATGGGTATTTTTCCTATGTGAGATAGGTATATGAAAACCTTTAATATTATTATGGTATGATCTTTCAGATTAAAGTCATGTATCCATTTAGAATTTTTAATGGAATATGGTAAAACTGCTTCCTTTTTTTCCTAGCAGGTTTTTTTTTCATCAAAAAAAAAAAAAAAACTTCTTTCCCAGGTAATTTGTGTTTTCTGATTTTTTAAACACTGTTTTTGTGAGCCTTATTTTTTCTAATTCTTCCTTGTCTGGTCTCTACCATGAATCCAATTCTCTCCATTTTAACCACTATCACAAGGTTTTGATGAATACTGCTTCAGAAATGGTATTCACTTTTTATTCTTGTTTTCTCATTTCTCATTATTATTCTTACTTTTTAATTTAATTCACACATTACTTATTTTGTTCCTCCAAAGGAACCTTTTTTCCCCTCCAAGTTCTACAAAGTATATTTTTGGCATACTGGCTTGATAGGGCATTTAGAGGGTAATTTACTTTGGTAGTATTTCCATTTTTTATTATATTGGCACAGGCCAGATAAGAGTACTAAATCATTTTTCCTGCTACTTAGATTCTTCTTTTGTCTTTAAGGAAGAATTTTTAATGTAATCTATACAAATTTTCATATACTCTGATAGGCTGATCCTCCAATATTTCATACATTCTAAATATATTTGAACTGGGATTTGCCTTTCTATTAGAGCCTTAGATTTTGTTACTGTTTTTTTAATGTTGATTTTTGTGGGTTTATTCCATAGTCAACAATTTTATTAAAGGTATCAATTATCTCAATTATCATCTTTATGGATGATATTTCCTCTTTGCTTCTCTCCTTTTTTCCTAGAATTTTCTTCTTTCCTTATTCCTATGGATAGCATTTCTAAAACTGTACCAGTGATATCTTGGATGAAACACTGCTGCCTCTTTGACAGGATTTAAATTTAAAATGTTTGAATTTATAACCATAAATGATATTGATGTCTTGCTTTCCTTGGCTTTTTTTCATCCCTGATTTAACTATTAGAACTCCATTAGTCTTATAAAATCATCTAGAAGGTGCTTTCTTTCTTGAACTTTGAGAATTCTTTTGTGTCTGTGTTACTGGTACTAATTGTTCTTTAAAAGATTGATAAAATTCTCTTTTGAACCTATTAAGATAAAAAGGTTTTCCCTTTGGTAGTTCCTTTACAGCCTGTCCTATTTTCTTTTCTGAAATTAAATTCTTTTAGATCTCTCTTTGGTCTTCTATATATTTTTGAAGGCATTCCACTCTTTTCTTGTGTTCTCAATTTTGAACTGTATGTAGAAGGTCCTGATGCTTTTTTCAACTTTATGGTTTTTCGTGGTAATTTCTCTTTGTTCCCTTTTCATTTGTTTAATTGTATTTGACTAGATAGAGGTTTGTCAGTTTTGTTCATCATTCCAAATAATCAGTTTTTAATTTTGTTTCCTGACTTCCTTTTTATTCCTTGAATATATGGGTGCTTTTTTCCTAGCTGGCTGGTCTTCTGTCCAGAATGGTCCTCATCTTTACCTCTACCTCCCGTACTCTCTGCTGTTGTTTAGTCATTTCAGTTAGGTTACATATTTCAGTCTTTATTACCCCATTTCCCAGGTCATATCCTACCTTTTGCAAGAGGCTAATGCCTTTCCTCTGAGCTTACCTCCCATAATACTGGCCACGGATAGTTTGTATGGACATGATTCTGTGCATATTGAGTCCCCCATTTACTAAATGAATTTCTTGAAAGCAGGGATTCCGCCCCCTTTTAAAAATCTCTACTTCTTCAGCATAATACCTGACACACAGAAGATGCTTAACAAATGCTTCTTGACTTAACCAAGTTTCACTTGTCAAATCAGATAATCTATTAGCGTGATTAATTTGAGAATTATTACAGTAAGTACTGAATGATCTTTTCATCCCTTCAATGATGACCATTAAATGCTCTGATTCTTATATTTTTATGGTATTTAAGAATAGATTTTGATTTAGTATCTTGTTTTCAACATCCCCAAATTTTCTCTTGGTATTTCTCCTCCTGTAGTAAGCAATCTTATGTAACAAAAAAGATCTTTAAAGAAAAAAGAGGGAAAAAAATGACAAAAATTAATATATCTAAAAAGACTGAAAATCTATGCATTGTACTTTATGTGTGGGCTTCCCACCTCTGCACAGGAGTGGTGTCTGGACATCTTTTCATACTCCTTTTCTGTGAGCATATTCTCCATTATTTGGGAAAATTCGCTTTTGATTCTTTAATTGTTCTTCCTATTTACATGTTTGATATTCATTATGTGTGCTTTTTTCTGGGCTCAGAATTCTTTACTCTGTATTGATTCTTATATTTTTGATTTTTCATGTGACTCTCTATTCTCCAGCTTTTTAAGCTATGAGTCAAGCCCCATATGAGGCTGTGTTAGAATGTGAGGCTCACAAGCTTCTGCTTTATTATCAGTAAATGTTTGATTTGTACACCTATTTTAGATATCTATAGACCCGGGGTCACATAACATTTTTCAGGGGAAAAGGTGTCACAAGTGGAAAAAGTTTAAGAAATCTTGGCATAAGGCATTGAGCTAAGCCTAATTTCTGGGATACAACTTTGCAATTTTCTCAGCAATTTTATTTTAAATAAAAAATGAAGTTCTTTTCCTAAGTAATTTGTTTTCTGCTTTATCAAACACTGGTTTGATGCCATTGTTTCTGATTCTCCCTTATCTAATCCCTTCCATTGATCTATTCTATTTTTTAACCAATACCAGATAATTTTGATGACTGCTTCTTTGGATGTGTTATTTCATCCCCCTCCCCCAATTATTTATGTGATATTCTAGTTCTTTGGTTTCCCAAAGGAAACTTGAAAACAACTCCTCCTCCTCCTCTTTCTCTTCTTCCTCCTCCTGCTCTTCCTCCTTCTCATCCTCCTCCTGCTCCTCCTCTTCCTCCTCCTCCTTCTCCTCCTTCTCCTCCTCCTCCTTTTACTCTTCCTCTTCTTCCTGCTAGTCCATCTTCATCTTGTTCTTGATCTTGTTCTTCTTTTTTTCTCCCTTTTTCTCTCTTTTCTTGTCTCTTCTTACTCTTTTATCAAATTCTACAATGTATTCCTTTGATATATATAGTTCAATGTAACATTTAAATCTATTTTAGTAGTATTAGCATTGGTCCAGCAGTTATTAGCAGTAAATAATCTTATACTTATTTAGATTGTTCCTTCATCTCTAAGAAGAAATTTTTAATGGTATCTATTAAAAAGAACCTGAAATCTATTGTTATTTTTCAGTCACATATGAATCTTTAGAACCCCATTTGGCTGTTCTTGGCAAAGATATTGGAGTAATTATTTGCCATCTTTCTCCAGCTCATTTATATATATATATATATATATATATATATATATATATATATATATATATATCCCAATTACACATAAAAATAGTTTTAAACATTTTTTCAACATTTTGAGTTCCAAATTCTCTTCTTTTTTCCTTCCCTTTCCCAGTTGTTGAGAAGGCAAGAAATTTTATATAGATTATACATATGCAGTCTTGCAAAATATTTCCATATTAGTTATGTCAAAGAAAACAATAAGAATGAACGAGAGAGAGAGAGAGAGAGAGAGAGAGAGAGAGAGAGAGAGAGAGAGGAAGAGGAAGGAAGGAAGGAAGGAAAGAAAAAAAAGAAAGAAAGAAAGAGAGAGAGAGAAAAAGAAAGAAATAAAGAGAAAGAGAGAGAAAAAGAAAGAAAGAAAGAAAGAAAGAAAGAAAGAAAGAAAGAAAGAAAGAAAGAAAGAAAGAAAGAAAGAAAGAAAGAAGGAAGGAAGGAAGAAAAATAAAGTTTAAAAATATGTTTTTATCTGCATTCAGACTCAGTCAGTTCTTTCTGTGGAGGTGGATAGCATTTGAATGAATCCTTTGAAATTGTCTTGGATCATTGTATTGCTGAAAATAGTTGTCATTCACAGTTGATCATTGTACAATATTTTCCTGCTCACTTCACTTTGCATTAGTTCATGCAAGTCTTTTCAGATTTTCTATTTTTCCAGCTCATTTTATAGATAAGGAAAGCGAGGTAAACAGGGTTTAGTGATATGCCCAGGATCACACAGCTAAGAATTGTCTGAGGCTAGATTTGAACTCAGGTCTTCTTGACTCCAGGTCTGGAGCTCTCTGCACTGCATCACCCAGCTGTCCCTGAAATCTATAATTTTCTTACAAAACTGAAAATGAAATTCACAAACTTCCAAACCATATATCAGCTCACAAATCTTTTAATTTTGTTTTATTATTTCTTTGTGTCTTAGAACTTCATCAGCTTCTCTTTGCCCAATTCTAGTTTTCAAGAAATTTATTTACTTCCTTAAATTTTTGGTTTTCTATTTCAAGTTGCTTGACTTTTCATAATTTAAAAAATTTTTTCTTGGCTTGCTCTTATTTTTTCCTTGATCTCTCTTACTTTATTTTTAAAGGCCTTAAAGTTCTTCTAAGAAATATTTTTGTGCTTGAGACCATTTAACATTTCTCATTGATAAAGGAGTGACACATGTGCCAAAATGTTTGTGGCCGCCCTTTTTGTAGTGCCAAGAAATTGGAATCTGAGGGGATGCCCATCAGTTGGAGAATGGCTGAATAAGTTGTGGTATATGAATGTTATGGAGTATTATTGTTCTGTAAGAAACGATCAGCAGGATGAATACAGACAGGCCTGGAGAGACTGACACGAACTGATGCTGAGCGAAATGAGCAGGACCAGATCATTGTACACGGCAACAAGATTATACGATGATCAGTTCTGATGCACATGTTTCTTCTCAACAATGAGATGACTGAGGCCAGTTCCAATGATCTTGTGATGAAGAGAGCCATCTACACCCAGAGACAGGAATGTGGGGACTGAGTGTGGATCATAACATAGCATTTTCCCTCTCTCTGTTGTTGTTTGCTTGAATTTTATTTTCTTTCTTTTTTTTTCTTTTTTGATCAGATTTTTCTTGTGCAGCAAGATAATTGCATAAATGCCTATATTGGATTTACATATATTTTAACATGTTTAACATAGATTACTTGCCATCTAGGGGAGGGAGTGGGGGGAAGAGGGGAAAAATTTGAAACACAAGATTTTGCAGGGGTCAATGCTGAAAACTTATTCTTGTGTTTGTTTTGAAAATAAAAAGCTTCAATAAAGAAAATTACAAAAAGAAGAAAAGAAAAAGGAGTGACTTTTTTAGTTCCTTTATCTTTGTATGAATATGAATCCTGATCTCTATCCCCATAGTAGCTGTCTATGGCTGAGTACTTTCCCCTTGTTCATTTTTATTATTTTTTTATTATTATTCAGCAGCTGTTAGTATAATCAAGTTCTAGTCCTGAGGTATGAGAAATAAGGTCCCCGAGCCTGAGTTGCTTCTGTTTTTTCTAAGGGCTATCCTGTGATGAGCTCCTCTACCATGGCTAGAGCCTTTAGTCTGTCTGTGCCGAAAATGATTTTACTCCCCGCATTTCCTCTGGTGGCTACAAACTAGAGTTGTCCTCTCTTCTGTGGAACTGAGATCAGAGACTCGGCTCTCCAGCAAAGTGCCCCCAACTCCCTGCCCCTCTGCTATTGCACACGTTAAGTGTGTTCCAGCTTCTTCTTCCCTGCAGGAGTAGCCCAAGCCGGGAAGGGTCTGGGCAGCACAACTGAGTTTGGCATCCCTTGGCAGTGGAAGGTCCTTCAGCTTTCTCCTACACAGAGAGCCGCCCCTCTCCCCCCTCTGCACAATGAAAGTTTTGAAAGCTGAGGCTGCCCCCAGGGATTGTTGTTTGTGGATTCCTCAGAGTTAAAGCTGGAAGTGTTTGCATTTTACTCTGGGGGATCCTCTGCCCCCCGACGTCTGGTGTTTCCTGGGGTCTTCTTAACTTGTCTTTGGAAAAAACTGCTTTAGTCTGACTTTTATTTATTTCTTCTGCTCTATGTTCCCTATGAGACAATGTCCTATCTTTTTCTGGGAAGGAAATGTGGAGAACCGAATTTCTCTGACCTATTCTGCCAAACTTCTCAGAATCCTCCCTATCTATATAACATAATAATACACTCTGATCAGAGAAATCTGGTAGTAAGAATGTTATTATTTTTAAATTTTTAAATTTTCGTTTTTTATTATACCTTTTTATATACAAAACATGCCTGGGTAAAAAATGACCCATGCAAACAGTGGTCCTTGCAAAACTTTCTGTTCCAACTCTTCCCCTCCTTCCCTCCACCCTGGCCCCTAGATGGCAGGTAGTCCCATATAGCTTAAATATCTTAAGGTATATGTTAAATACAATATATGTATAGATATTTATACAATTATCTTGTTGCACAGGAAAGATCACATTTAGAAAGAAAAGAAAAACCTGAGAAGAAAAAAAACAAAAATGCAAGCAAACAGTAACAGAAAGAGCAGAAATGCTATGTTGTGGTCCACACTCATTTCCCGGTGTCCTTTCTCTGGGTGTAGCTGGTTCTGTTCATTAAAGATCAATTGGAACTGATTTGGATCCTCTCATTGTTGAAGAGGGCTACATCCATCAAAACTGATCATCATGTAGTATTGTTGTTGCCATGTATGATGATCTGCTTGTCCTGCTCATTTCACTCAGCATCAGTTCATGTCAGTCTCTCCAAGCCTCTCTGTATTCATCCTGCTGGTCATTTCTTACAGAGCAATACTATTCCATAACATTCACATACCACAATTTACTCAGCCATTCTCCAACTGATGGGCATCCACAGTTTCCAGTTTCTGGCCACTACAAACAGGGCCGCCACAAACATTTTTGCACCTGTGGGTCCCTTTCCCTCCTTTAAATCTCTTCGGGATATAAGCCTAGTAGAAATTCTGCTGGATCAAAGGGCATGCCCAGTTTGATAGCCTTTTGGGCATCATTCCAGATTGCTCTCCACAATGGCTGGATGTGTTCATAATTTCACCAACAATGCATCAGTGTCCTAGTTTTCCCACATCCCCTCCAACATCCAGCACTATCTTTTCTTGTCCTCTTAGCCAATCTGAGAGGTGTGTCGTGGTATCTCAGAGTTGTCTTAACTTGCATTTCTCTGTTCTATATGAGTTAGAGCACCTTTTCATATGACTAGAAATGGTTTCCATTTCTTCATCTGAGAATTGTCTGTTCATATCCTTTGACCACTTATCCATTGGAGAATGGCTTGAATTCTTGTAAATTTGAGTCAATGCTCTCTATATTTTCAAAATGAGGCCTCTATCAGAACCCTTGAATGTAAAAATGTTTCCCAGTTTACTGCTTCCCTTCTAATCTTATCTGCGTTGATTTTGTTTGTGCAAAACCTTTTCCATTTACCATAATCAACATCTATTTTGTGAGCAATAATGATCTCCAGGTCTTCTTTGGTCACAAACTCCTTTTTAGAGACTTGATGTTCTCCATGATGATTGCTTTAGCAACACCTCAGAAATCTGGGTCTGGATTTCATCATTTTCATTGCATTTCACCAAATTGTCCTTTACTCTCTGGCTGGCTTATTACGGAAGATTTTATCATTGTCTCCATTTAGGTCTGTTTCTCTTCTTTATTCTCCCTGAACTATTGCTAATTTATAGCATGTTGAGGTTGTTTACTATTTCTGTCTTTTTTTTCATTTTTGCAATATGATGGTGGAGCCTGGGGAAGCTGTGGGAGCTTTGAGAAGGGATGAAAACGTTTGGTCTTTAAAGGATGTGTTTAGTAATTTCTGCCTTTTAAAATGTAATTTTCTATGTTCTATGAATAGCTATATTTGTGTCAGAATATGAGAAAAGTTGTGCCAGTAGAAATGACATGGATAAATGCAAGTGAGGAAGCGAGGAGAAGCCCCATTTTACAGATGAGGAAACCGAGGTGGGTGAAGTGACTTGTCCAGGGTCACACAGCTAATAAGCATCTGAGGCAGGATTTGAATTCACGTCTTCCTGGCTACAGACCCAGTGCTCTGTGCCCTGTAGAGCCCTCTCTGAAATGGAACAATCTCGCCTTTTCTTGGTCCTTCCCTTTCCTCTCCAGCCTCAGAGCATCCCAAGCTTTAGCAGCCCTGTAACCATTCTTGGGTCTGTGTGAGCTGGTAGGAGAGAGAGAGGAGAGATCACTGGACTTGAAGTTGGGGGAGACCCGAATCCCCCTCTGATACGTCCTAGCTGTGGGATGTGGCACAAATAACAGCCTCTCTCAATCGCAGGAGCCTCAACTCTAAAGTGGGCACAATAAGAATTGCCGGAATTTTCTGAGAAGCAATCGAGTGGATGCCTGTGTCGGGTCAGAGGTTGCAGTTGGGAAAAAAGCAGCAGGTGCGGACCGGAGCGAGGCCATTGCCAGGGCCCAGGGGAAGGCTGGCCGATGGGCGTCAGCCATCCTACCCCATGGGGCGCTGGGAGACGGACACCCTGGGAGGCAGGTGAGAAGTGCTCCTGCCTGCTGGAGCAAGGGGAGCCAAAGCCGCTTCTGCAGCAGAAGAAGAGCATCCCAGCCCTGGGCAGGCCCCCGCACGCCCCATCTCTCAGGACCCTTGGGGACGTGCTCTCTTTCTGGCGGCTGCTGCCACTCTCCACGGGCTCTGGCGGGACACGCCCTCGGCCCAGGAGGAAATCCCGGCGGCACAGACCGACAGCGGCGCCCTGGACAATAACAGCGTTCGATGGCCTCCAACTGCTGGGAGGGCCAGCGTGGCCGGTCAGGCCTTTACTGGGGCCGTGTCCCCTTGGCGGGAGGTCTGCCGTGGAGTGCCGCGGGCATCTGGACCACCGCCCACTTCGACCGGTGGCTTGGAGAAGCTCCTGAAGAGGCACGGGAGGGCGAGCTGCGGCAGAGGGTGAGAATCAGGCTTCCGAAGGGTCTGGGCGGGCGAACCCAACGGGCCCAGGCTAACAAGATGGGAACTCCTTTAAGGATGGAGGTAAAAAAGCAAAAAAGCCTCCCCTTTTAGTTGAAGAATAGATTTCACAGGACAAGCTGAGGGAGGGGAAGACAGCCCCCAGCGGTTCTGAAAAAGCTCTGGGGGCTTCAGGAGACCCCAAGTGTTGCCTTCAGTGAGAATAAAGAAGCCATGGAGGGAGGGCTTATGGGAGAGATGATGAGTCCAGCGCTGCTGTAGGGCCAGGAGGAGGGGTCTCCCAGGCTGGCAGGGAGGGGAGACTGGAGCCAGGCAGAGAGAAGGGGGCAGTGGGGGTGGGCGGGCAGGTCATCAGCACGGGCACTCATCCAGTGCATGAGAAAGGATGAGGTCACCCCTGTGAGGGAGCCCAGAGGGAGAAGAGGTTCTGGGACGGGGCCTCGAGGCCACTTACGGCTGGACCTCCCGAAGGAGCAGGGGGTGACGGGAGCGGGCGGCAGACTTGGGAGACTCAGCCGTGCCGGGCGGCCCTAGAAGAAGTGTCAGAGGCTGGGGAGAGACATGAAGGCGGAGGGAAAGCCATCCCGCGGGCGGCGAGGGAGCACAGCCTTGTCTTTCACGGCAGCTGCAGCGGCCTTCGCTGGGAGCCCCGCTACGGCACAGGGGCTTGGGCACGGCACAGACTCGGGCAAGGCTGGCACGGCCTGGCTCTGCCTTCCTAAACGAGGCGTCTGGCTCCGCTCGCTTTGCCTCCCGCCTGAGACTTGGAGAACAAGTGGGAAAAGCCCCGGGGCCGCTCGGCACTGAGCAGCCCCCCTGCCCCGGCCCCCAGAGAGGCCACTGCTTGGGCCAAGGGATAATAGCCCCCCGGGACGTCCAGCTTTTAGAGCGAGCGTGTCTACCTTCCCTTCCTTTCCCTCCCCTTCTTCCCTTCCCAAAGGCCACTGGCCTCCCCTGCAGAAGTTTCTAAGGGATGGACGCGCTTTCGCCCCAATTTGTCATGGGCAGCAGAGCGAGGAGGCCCCAGGGCCACTGGGCACCGCGGGCACCGCCGGGCACGAAGCAAGGCCCAGGCAGGAGGGTCTGCAGAGAACGGTAAGGGGCAAAGCTGCTGCCCTTGTGTGTGAGGGGGGCAGCAGCTGGGGCTGGGAGGAGTCCGTGGAGGGGGGAGGGATTGCATGCCAGGCCCTTGAACTAACATCCGAAACAGTGTGTCCAGTCCCAAGCAGAGACCGGATGGGATTTTTCCATCCCTCCTGGAAGCCGGGGGGAGGAGGAGGAGCCACAGGCTCGGGTGTCAGAGGCCCCCGAGAACGGCTTCAGCCAGAAGCCTGATTGCATCTGGACCCCAGCCAGGGAGGGCCTGGCTCCCTGAAGCCCACCTGGCTCTGGAGCAGGGCGGAGCTGAGAAAAGCCAGACGCGTGCAAGTTGGACCCCGTCGGATTCCGCTCCTCCGAAGGTCCTTGAGGCGGCGAGACGTCAGACTCCCCGAGGGAGCGGGGGCCTCCCACCCCCCACCCCAGCTGCAGTCTCAGCCACTTCCCCCTTTGCTCCGGAGGTCCCGTCCCACGTCCGCCCCTCAGCAGCTTGGGGGGCTAGGCCTGAGCCCCCGGGCCGACGGCGGGGCCCGCTGCCCCTGCTTCCCGGTTGGTGCCAGGCTGGGCAAGAGGGAGGGAGGAAGGGGCCGGGTGGCCCGTCCGGTGCCTCGAACAGGACTCAGAGGGATCGGCCCCCTTTGTCCGTGGGGGAGGGGGAAGCTGCCCTGCGCTTGCATGTCCGGGATCAGGTGGGGAGAACTCGGGATGCTCTCCCTGCCCCCCCTGCCCGGACTCTTGGGGCCCTCCCCCCTCGTGTCTGTTTTGTGCCGATCCTGCTGCCAGCCTTGCTGCTTGGCGAGGAAGGGCTGTGAAAGCGGGGACACGTTGGTTTGGGCCTCTCTCCCGGTGCCCGGCATGGAGCCCAGCCCGGAGCGGGCACATCACGCCTGCTGCCTGCTTGAGGGTTTGCATGAGGTCAGGCCAGACCCCCTCACAATCCAGACCCAGAACACGCCGCCATCTTCTCCTGGAAGGAGGCAGGGAGAACGAGGGGGCAGCAGGCGGGCCCTCAGAACAGGGCGGGGAAGGGCCCAGGCCCCACGGCTTCTCCAGAGCGAGCCAGGCTGGGCCTCCGGCCGGGGCTCCGTGCAGAGCTCGGCCAGGCCTGTCGCTGCCTCTGCTCCTTGGGAGGGAGGCTGCAGGGAGGCCTGCTCAGGGAGGCTGATGGCGGGAGGGAGGGACCTCGGCCGCGCCTGCCGCGGTGCTTGGTACCGACGGGTCGGTGGTTCTGTCACACGGACCCTGGCTTCTGAGAGGGGCAGGAGCGGTTAGAAGACTGCGCCCGTTCCTCCCTAATTGCTCTCTCCCAGCTGAGCCGGGGGCCTCTCTGCCTCCTCCTCAGGGGAAGCCCTGGCCTGGGCCTGCCCTGGAGCCTCTGGGAGCTTCCCCAGCATCTGGCTCCTTTGTGCTGTGAGGGCCACCTCCCTGAGGACAGGCACCTCAGGTGGGCTTTCTCTCCTTTCTAAGGGGTCTCGTTGGGTGGGAATCCCCTCCCTGCCCTGCCCGGGAGGCTTCCACTCTTGTCTGGGGGCAGCAGGATGACCTTCTTGCCTTCTGGGGCCCTTCTGGGACCTCTCGCCAGAGCCAGCAGCTCTAAGGAGCCGGGAAGGTCCTCTCTGTTCCCGGCTTTGCAGACTGTGTCCCCCTGAAAGGCTGGGAGGGAGCCCAGGACACAGCCTCCTACTGGCCCAGCCCAGAAAGGGCGGGAAAGCTCTGCCCACCAGAGGGGCACATCTTTGAACTCACAGTCAGAAGGAGTCTTCAGTGCCCCCCCCCATACACCCACCCCTGGTTTTATCCACAGCCCGAGGCAGGGCTGGGACTTGTCCAAGGTCACGTGGCAGTTGGGAGCAGACCTGGAGCTCAGGTGGCTGCCTGTCCCCAGCCCCCCGTGGCTTCCCTGTCCTCAGAGCTCCCCTTCCAGGCTCCATCCGCAGCAGCTGCAGACCTTGCTCTCCAGGAGCGGAGGGGCAGCTCTGGGCCGCCCTGGAAGCCAGCCCCTTCTACGGCTTCTCCTCCGGCCTCTCCTTCTGCCGTGGGACCCACCCGAGACCCTCCTGCGGCCCCCTCCCGAACCTTCCCTTCCCCTCAGATGGAAACCTTAAGGGGGGAAGCTTGACCAGTCTGAGTTTGAACTCTCTGGGATGACCCCTCCCCTGCCTTTTGACAGAAAATTGTCAAATCCATAAAAGAAAGAAAGAAATGGGACGACTAGGGAGCCCAACTCTTCTTATTCTTACGAGGCATTTGGGACGGTGACTTGGCCAGGGCGGCATGGCTGGCAAATGTTAACTTCCTGAGGCCAGATGTGAAGGCGGGTCCTCCTGACTAGGCCTGTGCCATCCAGCTGCCCACGGAGCCTGGTCACCTTGAAAGGCAAAAGGCACCCAGGGCCTGGCTGCTCACTGCCCCCCTTCCTTTCCCAGCCACAGCTTTGTTGATTGCAACTGCCTCGAGTACCCCGAGGCTTCTAACAGAGCGTCTGTTTTACAGGGGACTGTGCAAAATCGTCTACCTGAATTTCTGGAGAATCCCAGTGTGCGTATGCATCCGTTACCAGAGGAGCTGGCCATGAAGCGGAAACATCTGTTTCCTGCCCCGCCTCCCAGACTTCCCGGGTCCTACCTGCCCCATGAATGGAGCACCCTGAGGTCTCACAGGACACGGCCAAGTCACCTCTATTCACTGACGTTCCACTTAGGGGCCTTATCCTTGAGAAATATGCTGCTTAGGAGGAACACAGAGAGGCCTGGCGAGACTGACAGGAACTGATGCTGAGTGAGATGAGCAGGACCAGGAGATCATTATATACCCCAACAACGATACTGTTTGAGGATGTACTCTGATGGAAGTGGATCTCTTCGATAAAGAGAGCTCATTCAGGTTCAATTGATCAAGGATGGACAGAAGCAGCTACACCCAAGAAAGAACACTGGGAAATGAATGTAAACTTCATTTTTGTTTTTCTTCCCAGGTTATTTCTCCCTTCTGAATCCAAGTCTTCCTGTGCAACAAGAGAACTGTTCGGTTCTGCACACATATATTGTATCTAGGATATACTGTAACCTATTTAACATATGAAGGACTGCTTGCCATCTGGGGGAGGGGGTGGCGGGAGGGAGGGGAAAAATCGAAACAGAAGCGAGTGCAAAGGATAATGCTGTAAAAAATTACCCTGGCATGGGTTCTGTCAATATAAAGTTATAATTATGAAAAAAAAAGCCCTTCATGATGTAGCCCCTCCCATCTTTCTGTTTTCCTTCTGCCTTACTCCTTGACATGTGCCCTTCAGTCCCGTGACACTGGCCTCTTGGCTCTTTCACCAATAAGACGCTCCATCTCTTGGCTTTCAGCATTCTCTCTGACTGTCTCTTATGCCCGGAGCACTTCCCTTCCTCATTTCTATCTCCTGGTTTCCTTTAAGTCCCAACTAAACTTCCTATAGGGAACTTTCCCTAACTCCTCTTAATTCCTGTGCCTTCTCTCTGTTAATTATTTCCTGCTTGCTTTGTCTATATTTATTTGCGCGTTGCCTTCCCCGTGAGAGTAAGCTCCATGAGGTCAGGGACTGCCTTGTCCCCTTTTGTATCCCCAGCACTTAGCACAGTACCTGGCTTGTGTTAGGTGCTTCATACATATTTGCTGAGAGATTGACTGATGGGAAAAAAATCAGTGAAAATTCCCAGGGTTGGGAAGAGCTTATAGTCTTACCCAGGAATAGCAAGAAGATCCGTTTCATTGGATCATAGACTAGAGTAGGGAGGAGAGGGTGGGCAGAGGAGGAAGGGAATGTAAGGAAGCTGGAAAGGTTGGCTGGCAGTGTCAGGTTGTGATTATCAAGCAGAAAGTTTTATATTCGATACTTGAGCTAACAGGGAGCCGCTGGGGATTGAACGTGTATGTGGAGCTGATGTGCACGGAACGTGGTCAGATCTGTGTCTTAATAAGATCATTTAAGCAGCCGAAGGGAAGATGGAACGGAGTGGGGAGATTCTCGAGGACAGAAGAGCAATGGGTCGGCCACTGCAGTAGCCTACAAAGTGAAGTGAGCAGAGCCTGCCCCCAGGATGGGAGCTATCAGCCTCAGAGAATATAGAAGGGACAAGTTGAGTCAAAATTTAGGCTTCCTTCCTTGGGATAACCGTTCTTCAATATCAGCATTTTCTCCCCTCTTTCTGGCTCTCCCCATCCCAGTGGTGCTGAGCTCCCTCGTGCCAAAGAACAACCCTAGCTCCTCATCGCCAGCTGTCTGTTTCCTCATTCCCATTCACCCTAACCCTACTCACCCCACAGCCCCTCCAACATCCCACACCCCATCTGCCTGCACCTTCCACCGGGTCTTCTGGAAGTCTCGTTTCATAATGAACAAGCTTCCTTTCACCTTTTATCACTTCCTCTCTCTCTTTTTCAGTCTGATGGCTCTCCCAGGGACTTGGCTCCCTCCAGATGGCACAGCCTCTCTTTTTTCATCCCTTCTAACAGGAAAAGGCTGGTTGGACTTTCTCTCACACCCCCAGACTCACTGGTCATGGTGGAAAGGTCAGAATGCCCCTTGTTCCCCGTGTCCACTCTCAGACCCTCTTTCTATTCCCATCACTCACCAATTTCGCCTCCCCTGCAGTTCAAGAGATCAAAATCCATCGCCCGATCCAGATTCTGGGAACTGTTACCTACCAAAGCCCAGGCTATTTTCTTCCTTTCCTCAAGTGAATCGCTACCTGGTTCATAGTCTCCTGCTTCTCCCCAACTCTTGCCCTCATATCGGGGGACTTCAACATACATACTTTACTCTTTCAAATACCCACCCCCTCATTTCCTTATCTATTCTATTCCCTGGACCACCTCCAGTCCCTCTATTCCACCTCAGTTCTTTTTCTTTTTCTATAAATATGATAGAAATAGACAATAGAAAAAGAAAAAAGACAGAAAATGAAAGAAAAAATAGCATCACGTATCCAGCAGAACTTAAGGGAGCATTCAGAATATGTAACCATCAGTTTCCATTTCAAGAAAGCATATCGAATAATAGAAGGCATGATATTCATGAATTTTCTTTCATTTTTTTGCTTCCCTGTAGATTTTTGGGGTTCTTTCCTGGGCACTTTTCCCTTTATTCTTTTTCCTCCTTTCCTCCCCCTCCCACTCCACCAAACAGGCTACAATTAAACATGGATATATTTATGTTTACATATACACACATACATATGTTTATATACATATATACACACATACATACACTCACACAGAAACACACATATACATACATATACCTACACACACATCCATATATATAAACATACACATATATTTATGCATACCGAAGCATCTAAAACAATATTAATGTGGCTGACATATAATGTAGATTTCTCTCCTGATTGAATCTTTTTTAAAATTTGACTTTGTCTGAAATCAAATGATTACAACCCCTACTTTTTTTTCTTCCATCTCAGTTATAAAGGGGCATGATCATGCCCTTCTGATAGCTGTTCTCCATTTACACAGCTACCATTTTAGTTAATCCACCACCACCTTCTGCTTAGATTATTGAAATAGCCTCCTATTTGGTTTTCTTGCCTCAAGTCTCTCCCCACTACACTCTTCCTCCTACTCTCAGAGCTCTTTTTCAAAGCACAGATCACACCATTGTCATCCCCCACTCAACCAACTTCGATGCTGCTTGTTGCCTGGAGGGTAAAATATGAAGTCCTCTATTTAGCAGATAAAGCCCTTCTCAACCAGGCTCCAACTCATCTTTCCAGCCTCAATAGATATAAGTCCCCCTCCCACCCACTCTCTGCAATCTCTGTGCACTTCTCACTTCTAGCCCACAGATTCTCTCTCTTCCTTTTTTAGGCTGCTCAGGTATTATTTTCATTGTGATCTTTCCTGATTCCTGCTCACCCTGGTTGTTATCAGAATTCCCTCCAACAGCTCGCTGGGCTCTCGAAGAAAAAAAGTTCCCATGATACATTTTAAATCTTATCTATATTATTAACATTTCCTCTATCCCTTCCTTAAGTCTAGACAGTCAATAACATCATAAATCAGGCCCTGCTTTGTCAAATTTGCTGATTTTCAAGGTGTGAATGCTCACACTGAAAATTTAACAATCGGCACTCTTGAGCTCATTTGGGCCGACTCTAAGAAAGTGGAGATGATGAGGTGGGAATGAATGAGAGCGACTTTTGCTTGGAGATGTGTGTTCCCGAGGAGGAAGGGAAAGCATTAGCTAACTCCCAGAGGCTTTGGCAAAAAGGAGACTTTATTAAGAGGCCAAGAGGCATTCTCTTAGAGGGCCTATCTTTCTCAGTGGAGAAGGATCTGCAAATAATCATTTTTAGAAGACCCATTTTATGTGTAGTCTTTATGTGTAGGTGTAGGAAGTTTGATCGTTCTTAATTGAATGTATAATCTTGCCTGGGATTGTGACTTCCGATAAGATCAATAGGAGCTTGATTTGCTCTTGAATGGCACAGCTTATCATACTCTGAGACCATTTGGAGGGATAGATCAAAGGAGACATGGTTTCTGTGATTTCACATCATTTTCCAGAGCTCACTCGGGTCTGTATGACCTGTCATCTCCAGCGACATCCCTGCCTTCCCCTAAAGTACCTTGTTTTCAACTATTTTGAATTTAGTTATATTTATTAACTTGCATTTATGAAGTATGTATTTTTATATGTACATGTCTCCCCTACTAGAATGTAAACTCTTTGAGAAGAGGGACTGTTTTATTCTTCGTATTTGTATCCCTAGCGCCTAGAACATAATGTTATGCCACAGTTTCCTTGAATTGTTCCACCTCAGTTTTCTTGAATTGTTCTGCCTCAGTTTCCCTGAATTGTTCTGCCTCAGTCTCCCTGGTGACAACTCCCCTTCTTAGCCATTAGGACAGAGATAATTAGGGTTGGGAGCCCTGGCTACTCTAGCATTCCAAAGAGTCATAAACTGCAGATGGTTAATCTCAAGACAGGTGGCTATCTCCTATCTCAGATTCAGTGGCTCCTAGCCTCCCAACTTATCAGAATTTATGATCCTTCCTTACCCCCAGCCCGTCAGAACTGAATTTATGGTTCGTTCCCGGAAGTTCCCGCTCATCAGAGCTCTAACCCCACCCTGCCATTGTTTCCCTGATGGCTGGAGCCCTATAAGAATCCCTGGGATCCCTAGCTCCCTGCTGGATGCTTCGAGACAAGAGTCCCATCCAGCCAACATGGATCCTGCTTTGCCCCCAGCCAATCTCTCCCTCAAATAACATATTAAAAACCCTAATTTCTATCTTGCCTCAGTTTCTCCGGCATTACAATAATAGATCCATAATAGATGCTTGTTGCTGGATTGACATATTGATTTCATATTCCACAAATGTTCCACTTCCTTGTTTACAAACTTTGAAATTTCTTCATCTCATCGCAATTGTTTATCCTTCCATTTCCCCCTCTGCCTTATGATTCCTGGTGTCATCCTTTATGTCTAAATCATGTACCCATTTTTTTTTTCTCCTTATTTTGGCATATGCTGTGGGATGTGCTTTTAAAAAGAAACTTCTATACCAAGTTTCTGCCAAACCGCTTTCTAGTTTCCCAGAAGTTTTTGTTCAATAGTGAGTTCTTGTTCCAAAAACTTGGACTTTTGGGTTTACCAAATACTAGATTACTATGGTCATTCGCTACTGTGTACTGTGTACCTAATCCATTCCACTTGCCTACAACGCCATTTTTTATCCAGTACCAGATTGTTTTGGTGATTACTCCTTCCTAACAGAGTGCCTTACAACTCCTAATCCTGTTCTTTGCTCCACTGTGGCCTCCTCTACCTCTTATTATTTTCTCAAGCCATTTACATCGCCATGTACCCTATTCTCTAGCTCAATTCCTTGGCGAATCAACTCACCACTTCACTCTCGTCTGTTCTTGAATCCCTTCCCCTTTTGCCCTGTCACTGACCATACCTAATCATATTTCTCACCCTAGATTGTTCCCCTTAGCAGCAGCTTTTGCCTTCTGCTTATGTTCTGCTGAACGGAGCTGGGGGAAATCATAAAACTGTGCTGAAGGGGTCCACTACAGATCAACAATAACTAATTTGGGGGCCCTCACTGCAGCAAGGAAATCTTTCTCCTCTTCCTCTAATCTATTCTCTATCCCACTCACTCCAGCAGCAATTGTGAACCTCTTCTTTATTCAAACACCCAGCACCCCCAAACTCTCAGCTGAGAACCCTTGCCGCTGACATTATTCCCCACCATCTCCTCCTTCTCTCCTGCCTCCCTCCCCATGCCGGCACTAAACCCTCTCCAGGTCCCCTTGACCTCATTCCCAACGGTCTTTTCCAGTAGATTGGTTCCCACCTCATTCATGCTCTGATTTTCAATCTTCTGATTCTTTACTTCCTGCTTACAAATCATACCTACAAAGGCCTCAATAGATCCGACTATTTTTACTAGCTTTCATCCCTTTCTTAACTAAACTTCCAGTTTAGTTAGCTAGCACAGTGCCTGGCACATAGTAATAGTACTATATAATACATAGTAATGTATTAATACATACATAATACAATAATAATAATACATAGTAATTAATAAATGCTTATTGATTGATTAAAACTCAAAAAATCTGCCTATGCTAGATACTAGTTCTCAATTAGTGCTAATAAGGAATCCTGAGGTTTAATTGAATTATTTGAATTTACACTATTCAAAGTTATTATTATATGTAAATACGATCATTGGTTTAAGCCTGATAGATGAAAATTCAAATAATGCAACCACTCTGTGGTGTTTGTATTTAAGATCCTTTGGAACTTAGTTATGAAAAAGAGGGGGGAGAGAGAGAGGGAAATGGAGAGGGAGAAAGAAGGAGGAGGTAGGGGAGGAACAGAGAGAGGATGAGATAGAGAAGAAGAGGGAAGAGGAAGGGGAAAGGGAAAAGGAAACAATGAGGGGAGAGAGAGAGGGAGAAGGAAAGGGAAAAAGGAGGAGGAAAAGGAGGAAGAGGAAAAGGAAAAGAGAGAAGGGAGAGTAAGGGAAGGGTGAGGTGAGAGAGAGAGAAGAAGTGAAGAGAAAGAGGGCGAGGGAAAGGAGGAGGGAGAGGAATTGGAAGAAAGAGGGGAAAAGTGAGAGGGAAGGATGTGAAGGTGGAAAAGAGAAAGTAATAGAAGTCATCCATAAAAAAGGCAAAATTATGAAATTCACTTAGATAAACAATAATTATTTAATTCAACAAATATTCATTAATTTTACTTCATTTAGAACTTTGTTAGGTGCTGAAGGAAATGCAAATTATTTCCCCATAAATTAATATATATTTTTAATTCATTTAGTGACATGTATATTGTCTACCTTCAATAGAATATAGTTTTTTTGTAGGGCAGAAGATGTTTTGGTTTTTGATTTTGTATATTCAGTAGCTAATATCAACTAACCTAACAACATCTGATTACTAAATATTGGTTGAATAAACTAGTAGATAAAATATTATCTCTATGCTGAAGTAACCTAAAACTTAATAGATGAAGAAGAAACAAAATATTTAATTAGATTCTGGTGTATTACCATTTCCTAGAACAGTGTCTGGCAAATAGTGGGCATTAAATAATAGTTTATTGATTGTTTGGCTGATAAGTGCATTGAGAGAGTTTCAGTAAACAAGAGGGGAAAAGTCATTACCAACAAGTGATAAGGGAAAGCAATGAAATAGTGGCATTTAGATTGTGCTTTAAAATTAAAAAAATTAACTAGCAAATATAAAGAATAAATTGCATTCATTTTGTATTAAGTATGAAAGCTTAGTAAGTAAACAGTAAGGAGGGTATCATTATAATTGCATTAAGATGTAAGGAAGATCCAAACTAAGGCAGTATGTTTGCATCTTTAAAGAGAAGAGATAGTATATAAGAAATGGAGAGGCAGAAAAGACAACATTTATCAAAGGGTGGAATACATGGATTGAGTGAGAGTAGGGAGTTGAGGATTACACGAAAGCTGAAAACCAGTCAATATAAGAATGGAATGCTTTTCACTCCACTAGGGAAAATTTGATAAAATTGAGAAAAATGCAATTTCTGGTTTGGATGTATTTAAGTTGAGTTGTCTATGGGAAATACAGATATAAATGTTGAATAGACATGGGGTTACATGAGACTGAAAATCATAAGAGAGATTAAGGCTGGATATAGAAATCCAGAAGTCATTCAAATAGACTTAATTAACCCTTGGAAGTTTGATGAGCAGAACAATTGGAAAAAAAATCAATTAAGACAATATGATAATTATCTTGATAACAAAAGATGAGAAAAGAATTAAGAGATGTGTAATGGGAAAAGAAAGGAAATATGAATGTTCATTGAGCATTCTACTTTCAACTTATTTATGCTTACTAAATATTCATTAAAATTGAAATGAAGATTTCTTTCACAGAATTTTGCAAAAGATTGGACATAATAGGTGAGTGACAGGGAAAAATTAAAGATGACTCCAGAATTTTGAGCCTACCTAGTTGGGGAAATGATGGTTTGTGAAAAATAAAATCAAATAAAAGCTTTGGAGTAAAAAAAAAAAAAAAAGAACTTAGTTTTGTCTCCATTTCTTCATTTCTTACTAGTTTGACCCCCAGCAATCTGGCTTCTGACTTCACCCTTCAGTTGAGACTATCAACAAACTCTTCTTTGCCAAACCTAATGGCCTTTTCTCCAACCTCAGCCTTCCTGTGAGATCTCTGTAGTCTTTAATGCTGTGAATCACTTTTTCTTCCTAACTGCTTTCTCCTCTCTGCTTCTTTGGGATATCACCCTCTTGTTTCTCCTCCTGTAGTTCTTACTGTTCCTTCTCCATCTTATCGTCAGGATCTTCACCGAGATCCTCCCTTTCCACTCCAGGCTCTCTCGGGGATCCTCTTCTCTTTAATCTCTAGACCATTTCACTTGGTGAGCTTATCAGCTTCCGGGAATTTACCCATCATCTCTATGGGGACAATCTCCAGACTCTTAGTTCGAGTTCCAGAACTGAAACACCAAGTGCTCATTGGACATTTCTATCCGGACGCTGGTCACGTTGAGGTCGGGAAGGGGCACCCCAGAAGATTGGGGTCACGGACCGGTGTCGCAAAAGAATTTGCAGACTTGAATCTATTTCCTAGACAAGAGGCAAAGCTTATTTGTAATCGCAATGCCATTGCAAGCGGGCTAAGTTCCAAAAGAAATTAGCAAGGGATCCGAGAGAAGGGGACAGGTTATACAAAATTGCATCAGAGCTTCATGTTACCTATCTGCTCATTTCATGGCTTTCAGATAGGTTTGAAGGGGGTCTCAGGAACTTGGTCATTGATGACCAACAGATTTCTATCTGACAGTCATGTTTGTAGGACTATTCTAAGGCCAGAAGCCTTTGAAATCATGGACAGACAGACTGTTGGAACAAGATCAGAGGGCTTCAAGATCACTAATATATCTTTCCTAAAATCTAAGGGAAGAAATATTATGACATTTTACAATTATTGACAGACAAGAGCACTTGCATTCCTAGGCCAGAGAATTTTTACAATCATTGACAGACAAGAGCACTCTCGGGTCAAAAGGGCTTCAAAGTCGCTGCTGTCTCCCCTACATCAGTCATATGGATCTCAAACTTAGCAGGCCAAATTAAAAGTCATTTTTTAATTTTTCAGATTATTTTATTTTTTCTCAATCGTATTTTCCCCAAATTCATTTTTGTAAAATTTTGTGTTTTAAATTTTCTCTTCCTCTTGCCTCCCTCCTTCCCAAGACAGCAAGCAATCTGAAATAGGTTATATATGTGTATACATATATATGTATTATATATGTATATACATATATATGTATTATATATGTATATACATATATATGTATTATATATACATATATGTTAACAAACAATATGTTAAACAAATATGTTTAAAAGCATTATATACGTATAATACATATATACATATATAAATAATATGTATTATACATATATAAATAATATGTATTATACGTATATAATGCTTTTAAACATATTTCCAAATTTGTCATTTTGTGCAAGAAAAATCAGATCCAAAGAGAAAAAAAAAACACAAGAGATCAAAAGCAAAAAAAGAGGTGAAAATAGTAGGCTTCCGATCTGCATTCAGTCTCCATAGTTCTTTCTCTGTATGTAGATGGCATTTTCTATCCCAAGTCCATTAGAATTGTTTTGGACCCCTGTGTTACTGACAAGAGCCAAGTCCGTCACGGTTGATCATCACCTAATCTAGCTGTTGCTGTGTACAATGTTCTCATGGTTTTACTCCCTTCACTCAGCATTGATTCATGTCTTTCCAGAATTTTCTGAAACCCACCTGCTCATGCTTTCCTATAGAACAATAATGCTCCATTATATTCATACTCCGTAACTTACTCCATCATTCCCCAGTTGACGGGTAACCGCTCCGTTTCCAATTCTAGCAAAGCTCATTCTTTACTCTCAAACTCACCCTATTGCTGTCAAGGCAGTGGTGTCTGGTCAGTGTTTAACCACCTTGCTTCTTAGGTTTAATTTTTGGAAAGTTCTCTGTTCAATTTTGGATGCCGGCATATGCAGGATGATCATGGGCAGGGAAGCAGAGAAAGACATAGGCCTTCAAATACCCATGTTAGGGAAACCTCTCGCTCTGCAAGATTGTCGTCTGCCCAGCCAGTCAGGCCCCTAATTCTGCTCTTGACGTTAGAAAAGTTCCAGCTAAATCCCTGAAATCCGTTGTGTATATACAATATTGAGATTTGTATCAGTGGGTAGACTTGCCAATAGGTTGGCATTGGGCCAGTAGGAAGGACTCAATATGCAGTTCCTGCTGTTTCTGAGGGCCAAGTAAAAATGGACTTTAATACATCTTCTAGGCCCAAGGTCACTAGATTACTTCCCAGGCATTTGATGTCAGGGTCCTCAAACATTCAATCAATGGGCATCGTTTCAAAGAATTGTCAAGGCTCAGCCTCCGTCGTGCCTGTTGAACCCCCCCAAAAACCTTCAGTCTAGCCTGTAGCAGGAGTCTCAGATAACTAGGTCCTTAGAACTGTTCTTCAAGGTTTTCCTTGGCTTCCTGCTCATTAGCCGTGTGGCAGGAAGATCCACTGATTCATTGGTCCAGAACAACCAGTCCAGCCCTGCTCCAGAAGCCTGGACTTGCCTGGCTTCTAGATTGTTTTAGAGAAGCTGATGCCCCTTTTGAAGTCACTCACAGTATCTTTTCCCTCTTTGTTCCCTTCAGAAAGGTGACGCAGGAGCAGGCTCTCACAGCTGGGCCTTTAGGGCAGGTGAAGGCATGGCCGTGGCCCCATGATGTCTAGGCCCTCCCCTAGTCACAGCCAGCCTGCTTCAGGGCAGTGGGATTTAATTGTCCTCTTGGTCATCTAGTAGGTCTCCTTATGGCTTTCTCTAGGCAATGTTACCTCCTGCCCAGTTTATGCTGTGCTGAAAAAGAACGTGCATAAACCTCGGAGTCAGGAGAGAGTTAGATGTACATCCTTGCTCTGCCAGTTACTCTCTGGCTGGCACCGGACAGGTGATTGCTCCCCTTGAGGCTTCCATTTTCTTCCCCTTTCAGAGAGGTTTCTTGTACTGCTTGCCTGTCTCAAAGGAATAATTTGGGGAAGAACTTGTAGCCCTAAATGCCCTCATCTTTGCCTCCTGGCTTCCTTGAAGTCCCATTCCAAATGCCAGTTTTTACAGCAAGCTTCTCCTAGTCTCCCTTAATTCGAGAGCCTCCTCTCTTCCTTTTTACTGGATCAATAACTTTTTGTTACATAGCAATTTGCACACCGTTTCCCCCATTAGACTGTAAGCAGTTTGAGAGCAGGGCGGTCTCTTGCCTTTCTTTGTATTCCCAGGGCTTAGCCCAGTGCCTGGTCCAGAGTAAGTGCTTAATAAATGCTTATTGTCCCACCAAAGTGCATTTCGGGCTTAGTCCAAACTCAAAACCTGCCTTTTCAATTTGCTACCACGAGATGGCAGGAGTACCTCAATTTTACTGTCCAAATATCGTGACTTAAGCTTTTACGAGATTTAAACGGAGGTCCTTTTGCTGGGGCTTGTCATCGTCCCAATAGCCAGAAGATGACTTAGGAGGACCTAGGATCTCGGTAACCTTGGAAAGATGATGAGAGAGTCTGGCAGGCCGGGGTTTGCACTTTTAAAAATTATTGGCATCTTTCTTGTCTCCACAAGCCCTTTTTATTCTTCCCTCTCTTGTCTACCCAGAAAGCCATTCCTTCTAATAAAGAAAAGGGGGAACCCATTCAGCAAAGCTGACCAATATAGCAATAGAGCTGGACATGGAATGGACTGTTTCATATTCATAGGATGGAAAACTTCTCTTTCCCCATCTCCCTTCAAAGATAGATTGATAGATGATAGATAGATAGATTGATAGATCAATGGATAGACAGATCGATAGATAGATAAGTAGATATAGGTGGATGATTAGATTAGAAAAATAGATTGACAGAGAAAAAGATACATGAATGGACAGATAGAAACACACATGGATATAAATAAATCATGAGGGTCATACTTGATGATTACAATTCATGTTCATCTTCTTTTTTGTTCTTTCCCCTCACATTGTTGGAATCATTGTTGTCCTGAATTTAGTGACTTCACTTTGTAACAGATAACAGAGGTCTTTCTTTCCATTTTTCTCTGAATTCTTCAGATATGTTGTTTTTTAGACAAATAATAAATATCCCATGACATTTATGGACCTCAACCTTGTTTAATTGTTTTCCAATTGATGGGTGTCCACTGTGTTTCCAGTTTTTGCTGCTATGAATTTTGATACATAGGTGGGATTTTTTCTTATTCTTTTGTTTCTTTATCCATCCTCCCTCCTCCCTCCCTTCCTCCCTTCCTTCCTTCCTTCCTTCATTCCTTCCTTCCTTCCTTCCTCCTTTCCTCCCTCTCTCTCTCTCTTTCTTTCTTTTTTTTCTTAGCAGACATTGTGATGTGCCCAGCAGAACATCAGGGAGGATTCAAAATATATGGCAATAAATGACCAGTTCAAGAAAGGATATATAATAGAATATATATAATATATAATAGAATGTCTTTCTTTTTTTTGCTTCCTTGTAGGTTGTTGTTTTGTTCTCTGCTGCATACTTTAGTTAATTTATTTATTTTTACTTTATTTTTTTCCCTTTTATCTCCCCCCACCTCCTCCAAGCACAGATATATTTATATATACATATATACACACACACATATATATTGACACTCACCCACAGCCCCCCACACATATAAATATATCTATATACACACATACATGGAGTAACATGTATACATAGCTACATATAATCAGACACACATATATATATATACACACACATTTACCCATATGCAAACATGCATCTAAAACAATATTAGTATGGCCGACATATAATGTAGATTACTCTCTTGATTGAATCTTTAAGGTTAACTTTGTTTTAAGATTATAAGCTGTACTTTTTAAAAAATAAATTCTCCTCCCGATCCTTGTGATAGTGTTTATGTCTATCCCTTCTTTCCTATCTCTGATAACTTTTCTGCTTAAATTCTGCTCCTTAACTTCCCTTGCTATTTATTACTTAACCTCCCTCTAGCCACGGATTGCTCCCTTGTCCTCTTCTCCCACCCTTTGCTTCCCCATCCACCCGCTCCTCTCCCTTTATTTCTTTACGTATTTTGGAGGGTGCCGCGGCTTCCATGGGATACGATATATTCAGCACCACAGTATTTAACGCATTCCTGACGTGAGTAGGTTTTCAGAAGTATGAGCCCTCCTCTCCCACTATTCCTCTGCACCTCAATTGTATAACATGATCACTAGTTTTACCTTAACTCTTTCCCAATCTTTGTTTTTAGCTCCCCAATTGCTGATGTAAACTTAAACATATGGTATACATTTCCATGTAAAAAAAAAACAATTTGTTCATGTTAAGTTCCTTGAAATTGATTTTTTATGTTGGTTCTTATATGTTAAATTTTCTATTGAGTTTGAGTCTGGTTAAAAGAAAACCCTGAAAAGCTGCAAGTTTGTTGAATGTCCATGTTTTCATTCAATATCATGGATAATTTTACTGGATGGGATGTTTTTGATCCTAGGTCTAGTTCTGATTGTTGTGGTCTTAGGACCTGTGGTCTTTTATTATAGTATATATTCTTTTGATTGCTGGTATATATGGGAGTTATCTTTTTTACTTCCTGGGGACAGACACAAGCCCAGGCAATCCTCTGAGAGTAGGAGTGGTGAAGAGTTGCCAATGTGAGGGAATTTCCTCACCCAGGAGCTCTCTGAGGCAGTGAAATCAAAGGTCAATCAATAATTATAAAGGTCTAGATCAAGGTCAATCAGCAACAGAATCTTACTGTGTCATGGTTGTAAAATCACGCCTTTGTAAAAGACCTTGGAAGTCTAGTTCAAATCTCTCTTTTTCCAGATGGGGAAAGCGAAGCCCAGAAAGATGAACAAACTTGCTCATTTAGGATCATACAGGATAAGTGACAAAGTCAAGCTTCTCACTCCAAATTCTGGACTTTTCTAGTACAGGAGATTTTCTGTGTGTGCATATGTCTGCAGGTTGTATGCATGAAAATATAATAACCTCCTGCATGGAAGGCAGAGAATGTGAGTCCAAATCTGCACTGTTCCTTTCACCATCTGTGTGAGCTTGGACAAGTTTCTTGGTCTCCCAGAATCTGCCTTTGTTTCCCCATCTGTGAAATGAAGGGCTTGGATAAGATGTGGATAGAGTGCAGAGCTTGAAGTGAGGTCTTCTTGACTCTGATAGGAACCATTCTTGACTCTGTGTGATCCTGGCCAAGTTCCTTAACCTTTCTTAATTCCTTTATTTGTACAAAGAAGGGATTGGAATTGATGTACTCTAAGTCCCTTTTGAGCTATGCTTTTTGAGCTCCCGTCATTTAGACTGACAATTATACCATATAGAAGGAATAGTGTGAGCCAAGAGTATAGGAATAAATGGACTTTCCCCTAAAAAAGTGAGGAGCATCTATTTAAAACTGTCAGTAAGCATCTTATGTAATGGCAACCATTCCCAATAAGATCTGGAGTGAAGCAAGGTTGCCCACTATCACCATCACTATTCAATATTGTATTAGAAACGCTAGCTTTGGCAATAAGAGTTGATAAAGAAATGAAAGGAATTAGAGTAAGTAATGAGGAAACCAAATATTACTCTTTGCAGATGATATGATGGCATACTTAGAGAACCCCAGAGATTCTTCTAAAAAGCTATTAGAAATAATCCACAACTTTAGCAAAGTTGCAGGATATAAAATAAATCCACATGAATCCTCAGCATTTTTATATATCACTAACAAAATCCAACAGCAAGAGATACAAAGAGATATTCCATTTAAAATAACTGTTGATAGTATATAATATTTGGGAATCTCTCTGCCAAAGGAAAGTCAGGAATTATATGAGCAAAACTACAAAACACTTTCCACACAAATATAGTCAGATTTAAACAATTGAAAAAATATGAAGTACTCTCGGATAGGCCGAGAGAATATAATAAAGATGAGAATACTATCTATACCAATCAGACTCCCAAGAAACTATTTTAATGACCTAGAAAAAGTAATTCATCTGGAAGACCAAAAAGTCAATACTTGCAAGGGAACTAATGAAAAAAAAAATCAAAAAAGGTGGCCTAGCTGTACCTGATCTAAAACTATATTATAAAGCAGCAGTCACCAAAACCTTTTGGTATTGGCTAAGAAATAGACTAGTTGATCAGTGGAATAGGTTAGGTTCACAGGACAAAATAGTCAATAACTATAGCAATTTAACAATCCAATAGCAATATTATTGCAACTATAGCAATATAGCAACTATAGCAATCCAAACTTTTGGGATAAGAATTTACTATTTCACAAAAACTGCTGGGAAAAACTGGAAATTAATATGGCACTTAACCCACACTTAACACCATATACCAAGATAAGGTCAAAATGGGTTCATGATTTAGGCATGAGATTAGAAATCAATTAGAAGAATATTAGGATAATTTACCTCTCAGACTTGTGGAGGAAGAAGGAATTTATGACCAAAGAAGAATTTGATCCCAAAATAGAAAATGTTGATTATATCAAATTGAAAAGCTTTTGTACATACAAAACTAATGCAAACAAGATTAGAAGGGAAGCAACAAACTGGGAAAACATTTTTACAGTTAAAGGTTCTGATAAAGGCCTCATTTTTAAAATATAGAGAGAATTGACTCTAATTTATAAGAAATCAAGCCATTCTCTACTTGATAAATGGTCAAAAGATATGAACAGGCAATTTTCAGAGGATGAAATTGAAACTATCTCTAACCATATGAAAGGGTGTTCCAAATCACTGTTGATCAGAGAAATGCAAGTTAAGACAACTCTGTGATACCACTACACACCTGTCAGATTGGCTAAGAAGACAGGAAAAAATAATGATGAATGTTGGAGGGGATGCGGGAAAACTGGGACATTGAGTGGTGGAGTTGTGAATGGATCTAGCCATTCTAGAGAGCAATCTGGAACTATGCTCAAAAAGTTATCAAACTGTGCATACCCTTTGACCCAGCAGTGTTTCTACTGGGCTTATATCCCAATTAAAAAATACAGATAAAACTAAAAAAAAAAAAAAAAAAGAATATTACTCACCCCCTCCCTTAGCTGGCAGGTAGTCCAATACATTTTAAATATGTTGAAATACATGTTAGATCCAATATATGTATACATATTTATATAGTTGCACAAGAAAAATCAGATCAAGAAGGAAGAAAAAGAATAACTGAAAAAGAAAACAAAATGCAAGCAAATAACAACAGAGTGAGAATGCTATATTGTGTTCCACACTCACTTCCCATGGTTCTCTCAGGGTGCAGATGACTCTCTTCATCACTAAACAAGTGGAACTGATTTGGTTCATCTCATTGCTGAAGAAGGCCCTGTCCATCAGAATTGATCATCATATAGTATTGTTGTTGAAGTATATAATGGTCTCCTGGTCCTGCTCATTTCACTCAGCGTCAGTTCCTGTAAGTCTCTCCAGGCCTCTCTGAAATCATCTTCCTGATAATTTCTTACAGAAAATAATATTCCATAACTTTTATACACCATAACTTATTCAGCCATTCTCTAACTGATGGGCATCCACTCAGTTTCCAGTTTCTGGCCACTACAAAGAGGGCCGCCACACACATTTTTGTACATGTGGGTCCCTTTCCCTCCTTTAAGATCTCTTTGGGATATAAGCCCAGTAGAAACACTGCTGGGTCAAAGGGTATGCACAGTTTGAGAGTGTGTTCAACTTTTATGGCACTGAAGTAAGCATGGGAAATTTATAAATCATTTTTAAAAAATATGAGGGGCAGTTAGGTGTTGCAATGGATAGAGCCCCAGCCCTGAAGTCAGGAAGATCTGAATTCAAATTTGGTCTCAGACACTTCAATACTTCCTACCTGTGTGACCGTGGGCAAGTCACTTAACCCCAATTGCCTCAGGGGAAAAAAGTATGAGATTGTAATATGTAAAAGAATTATTTCTCTGTCACTTGCATAATTTTGTCTATAAAAAGCCTCTTTAAAATCCTAATTTTTCCTCAGGATTATTTTGCTACCACTTGCATAATTTTGTCTATAAAAACCCTCTTTAATATTCTAATTTTTCCTCAGGATTATTTTGCTACCACTTGCATAATTTTGTCTATAAAAACTCTTTAAAATCCTAATTTTTCCTCAGGATTATTTTGCTACCACTTGCATAATTTTGTCTATAAAAACCCTCTTTAATATTCTAATTTTTCCTCAGGATTATTTTGCTACCACTTGCATAATTTTGTCTATAAAAACCCTCTTTAATATCCTAATTTTTCCTCAGGATTATTTTGCTACCACTTGCATAATTTTGTCTATAAAAACTCTTTAAAATCCTAATTTTTCCTCAGGATTATTTTGCTACCACTTGCATAATTTTGTCTATAAAAACCCTCTTTAATATTCTAATTTTTCCTCAGGATTATTTTGCTACCACTTGCATAATTTTGTCTATAAAAACTCTTTAAAATCCTAATTTTTCCTCAGGATTATTTTGCTACCACTTGCATAATTTTGTTTATAAAAACCCTCTTTAATATTCTAATTTTTCCTCAGGATTATTTTGCTACCACTTGCATAATTTTGTCTATAAAAACCCTCTTTAATATCCTAATTTTTCCTCAGGATTACTTTGCTACCACTTGCATAATTTTGTCTATAAAAACTCTTTAAAATCCTAATTTTTCCTCAGGATTATTTTGCTACCACTTGCATAATTTTGTCTATAAAAAGCCTCTTTAAAATCCTAATTTTTCCTTAGGATTATTTTTCTCCCTCCTGAACCTGTGCTTAAGCACAGTCTAATAAAAGCTACGTTTTTACCTCTGTAATGTCTACATTGTGGGAGATTTATTTCAGCAGTAGTTACATATCATGCAAACTCAGAGGAGATTTTCCCCATAGAAATATAAATAGGATCTTGATCCATAAATTAAGAACAAGCAGGTAAGATTTGAACTCAATTCTCCTGATTCCAGTCCAGGCCCCATTCTGTTATAGCACACTGCCTCCCCTAGGCCCCAGGCAATTGGGGTTCCCTTCTACAACACAGCAGAACATAGAGAGGTTTTTTATTATTGGAGGGGATAGCCAGAAGTGACTGTCAGCTAATCTTTACCTTTTTTTTTTCATTTGCCTACTGCCACCCTCTACCAAAGTGTTCCTAGTGTGCTTGGCAGCTAGGTAGTGTTGGGCATGAAGTACCAAGCCTGGAGTCAGGAAGAACTGAGTTCAAACTGGCCTCGGACACTTAACTGGCTGTGTGACTCTGGGCAAGTCATTTAATCTCTGCCTGCTCCAGTTTCCTCATCTAAAAAAATGGGGATCATAATAGTACTTCCCTCCCAGTATTGTTATGAGGGTCAAATGAAATAATCATTATAAAGCACTTAGCAACAGTTCCTGGCACTGTAAGGGCTTTATAATTATTAGTTGTTCCTCTCACTGCTTTGTGGTTCAATGCTTTATAAATGTTAGTTGTTACAACTGCTGCTGCTGCTGCTACCATCATCCTGAGGGCTCAAGGAGTTTCTATGACCTAGTGTTTGTGTGATCTAAGGGATATGTGAGGTTAGGGTGGGGGGTTGTGTGGGGACTAAAGGAAAGAGGGGCAGGAGTTGGAAAAGCAAACCAAAAAGACTGAATTTTTCTCCAGCCTATAAAAATGTCAGGGTGGAAATAATTAACGTCGAGGGTAAAGGAGAAGGGAGACATGACCTGAGCCCTGAGGAAGGGAAGAGATAAATAGAAACAAAGCACACAATGGGGTAGGAGTCAGAACCAAGGACCTCTGTCTGGGAGGGACAAGACAAGAAGTTTTGAGATTACCAGCATGCCTCAGTGAGGGGCCAACCCGAAAGGGCTGTAGGCCCGCAGAGCTGGTTAGGGCACACAGTCTTAGGGAAGAGCAGCTGAAACACAACACTGGTTCCCCATAGGCAATTGCTCCTAGGCAAAGGAGCATGGTAGGAGCGGTCCGCAGGAAGGTTCTTTCAGAGTTTCTGTGTAGGGAGGCGGCCAGGCAGGTAAAGGCCTCAGACTCAGGCTTATGGCCAAGATCATTGTGACTGCCTGCCACCGAGTTACCTGCTGGGCAGAGACTAGATGGCCTCCAAAGTCTGCGATCCTATGTATTTTCCCTTCAAAGATCCAGTCCCACCCCTTCCTCTTGCATCCATAATAGTTGTGAAATGTGAGGTGGTGCCTATGGGAGGGGGGGATGTGAGCCACAGTGCTGGCGCCTCTGCACGTAGTAGGTAGAAATCTCAGAAGGCCACTTAGAATAAGGCCCTACCAGAGACAGAATGAGACCTCCCCACCTTCCCAGGAGGAAATCCCAAAATGAACTATTTCTCCACACAGTTGGGATCAGAAGAAATTGTGCTATTAACCTTAGTTCAAGAGCTTCTCCAAGCCTTGGTTGTCATCCCAGAGGCTGTGTGTTGAAGGAATAGGATGTACTTATCCCACCTCATTTTTGAGCCCATCCCCTTTCTGGGAGGCCCAGTTCTTTTGGAGTCAGAATGGGTCAACACCAGTGCAAAGGCAAAACTTCCTCTCAATTGATTGCAAAGCTGGGTGGACCCCAAGGGTGTACTGGAATTCGCCGAACAATAAAAGGACAAACACTCTTTTTATTTGCAACAAAATCAATATATTTTCAACATCTGTGAAAGATCTCCTAGTCATCTGTCACTACTGGAGATATTTTTTAAATTTTTTCCTATCACTTATGAATTGGAATTAACACAGCAAACAGCAGAACATTCGATGGGACATTTAGTCCTTGGGACATAGAGATAAAGCATGTGGAAGACCAGTATAGTCACATTGCAGGAGGGACAGATAACCAACCTCATGTGCCAGATAATACAACACATCCTCACCCACTTAAAGTGGTGACAGCTTTAGTCAGCATCAACAATCATCGATCAAGATCTTTGGTCACTGAGCATTAAACACATGTTCTAGGTACTGAGATTTCAAAACCCAGAACCATCAAGCTACATCTATCTCTTTTAGAGGCAGCAAAATCCATACATTTTGGACATTTTTTAAAGCTCTGATACCAGGCAACCTAAAAGATCCTCACCCACTTAAAGTGGTGACAGCTTTAGTCAGCATCAACAATCATCAATCAAGATCTTTGGTCACTGAGCATTAAACACATGTTTTAGGTACTGAGATTTCAAAACCCAGAACCATCAAGCTACATCTATCTCTTTTAGAGGCAGCCAAATCCATACATTTTGGACATTTTTTAAAGCTCTGATACCAGGTAACCTAAAAGATCCTCACCCACTTAAAGTGGTGACAGCTTTAGTCAGCATCAACAATCATCAATCAAGGTCTTTGGTCACTGAGCATTAAACACATGTTTTAGGTACTGAGATTTCAAAACCCAGAACCATCAAGCTACATCTATCTCTTTTAGAGGCAGCCAAATCCATACATTTTGGACATTTTTTAAAGCTCTGATACCAGGTAACCTAAAAGATCCTCACCCACTTAAAGTGGTGACAGCTTTAGTCAGCATCAACAATCATCAATCAAGGTCTTTGGTCACTGAGCATTAAACACATGTTTTAGGTACTGAGATTTCAAAACCCAGAACCATCAAGCTACATCTATCTCTTTTAGAGGCAGCAAAATCCATACATTTTGGACATTTTTTAAAGCTCTGATACCAGGTAATCTAAAAGATCCTCACCCACTTAAAGTGGTGACAGCTTTAGTCAGCATCAACAATCATCAATCAAGATCTTTGGTCACTGAGCATTAAACACATGTTTTAGGTACTGAGATTTCAAAACCCAGAACCATCAAGCTACATCTATCTCTTTTAGAGGCAGCAAAATCCATACATTTTGGACATTTTTTAAAGCTCTGATACCAGGTAATCTAAAAGATCCTCACCCACTTAAAGTGGTGACAGCTTTAGTCAGCATCAACAATCATCGCTCAAAATCTTTGGTCACTGAGCATTAAACACATGTTTTAGGTACTGAGATTTCAAAACCCAGAACCATCAAGCTACATCTATCTCTTTTAGAGGCAGCAAAATCCATACATTTTGGACATTTTTTAAAGCTCTGATACCAGGTAACCTAAAAGATCCTCACCCACTTAAAGTGGTGACAGCTTTAGTCAGCATCAACAATCATCGCTCAAGGGCTGAGCATTAGCACAGATTCTAAGTGCTGAGATTTAAAAGCACAGAGCCACCAAAATATGTATACCCCTTTGGGGCGCAGCAAAATTAATACATTTTTGATACTTCAAAAGGACCTCTGAAAGAGGTCTGGCAATACAATACAATCTGTCAATACAGATGAGATTTTTTTTCTTATCACCTACATATTCATTGGCATCAACATGGCAAATATCAGAACAGTTTAGTCATTGGGACATAGAGAGAAAGCATGTGGAAGACCATCAAAGTCACACTGCAAGAAGAGGCAGGTAACCAGCTCCCTGTGCCACATAATCCAATATATCCATACCCGGTTCAAGTGGCGACATCTTTGGCATCAAGAATCATCAATCAAGTTCTTGATTGATGCCCAGTTCAATCACTGGGCATTAACACAGGTCCTAAGTGCTGAGATTTAGAAGCACAGAACCAAAACAAATCTATGTATGTATACATATATATACACCTCTTTTTAAGGGCAATAAAATCAATACATTTTGACACCTTAAAAAACCTTTGAAAGAAGAATTTTCCTAGACATCTGTTAAAACAGACAAAACAGATTTTTTTCCCCTATATTGGGATCAACATAGCAAATGTCAAAACAGTTCAGTCAGTAGAACATAGAGATAAAAGCATGTGGAAGGTCAGTATAACTGCATTGCAAGAGGGACAGGTAACCAGCCCCTTGGAGCAGATAATCCAATTCATCCTCCCCTGGTTAAAGTGGCAATGTCTTTGCCACTAATAATCTCTAATCAAGGTCATCACCATAGGTCTTAAGTATTGAGATTTAAAAGCACACAATATGTATATTTTTTTAAGGAGGCATCAAAATCAGTATTTTTGATACTTTTGAAAGACTTGTGATACCAGGTAGCCTACTACATCCTCACCCAGTTAAAGTAGTCTTTTTTTTGCCACCAAAATTCATCAATCAAGGGCTCTGGTCCCTGAGCATTAACAAAGGTCTTAAGTGCTGAGATTTAAAAGTCCAGAACCATAAAAAAAAAGTATGGAGGATAGCTAGGTGGCATAGTGGATAGGAGCACCAGTCCTGAAGTCAGGAGGACCTGGGTTCAAATCTGCTCCCAAACACTTGACACTTCCTAGCTGTGTGACCCTGAGCAAATCACTTTACCCCCAATTAATTGTCTCAGGAAAAAAAAGTATACCTTTTTGAGCAGCAAAATCAATACATTTTGGACATTTTTTTCAATCTCTGAAAGAGGAACTTTCCTAGACATCTATCAATACAGTTGAGTATTTTTTTCCTCTCATCTAGTTATACATTGGCATCAACATGACAAAATCAGAACGGAACAGAACAAAATCATTGGGACATAGAGATAAAGCATGTGCAAGACCATCAAAGCGTGTACAAGAAGGGGCAGGTAACCAGCTCCATGCGCCAGATAACCCAACACACCCACATCCGATTAAAGTCTTCGGCTCGAAGAATCTTCAATCAAAGTCTTTGTCGCTGAGTATTAAGAGAAGTCCTAGGTGCTGAGGTATGGAAGCAGCAGAACGAGGCACACCATGTCTCGTGGTCATCTACGCAGGCAGGCAACTTTCCTCCTCGGCATCCCAGTCTCTACGAACATTACTGCAAACACTAGTTACTCTCCTGGAAGGAGAGAAGAGGCTTCCTCCAAACAGCAACTCAAAAGGAACAAACAACCACCCGAAATAACACAAATACTATTTGATCATTTTGGCAAGCTATGGGCCGACATACCCAATAGATAGGCTCCGAGAAATGCTTCTCTGGCAGGAGCCCCGACCGCCATGCCTTTATTCAACCGCTTTCAGATACTCCTCAGAGGCCACCTCGTAGTCGCTGGCCTCAACAAACAGCAGAGAAGGATCGTTGGCAAGATAATCCAGGAAATCTTGCACGTGGCTCATTAACACACCGAGGCTGCTTTCATCCAGAGAAGTGCAGGTGAGCATGGGGCCCAACTGCTGGAAGAGGCGCAAAAGGTGAGCACCTCCATAGAGCTGACACATCTGGGAAGAGGGATAGCTGATCACCAACTCGGCATACTGGGGCCTCTCGAAATCGTAGAGCAGCTGGGTGCTCAGAAGCACGTTAAAGTATTCCTTGATCACGGCTACCAGGCCAGCGACAGCATATCTCTTGTCACGGGTACGGCAATTCTGAGGGAAGGTGACATATTCAGACAGGATGGCTTCAACGCTTATCTTGGCCGGCAGGTTGCAGAGCTTCTTCTCGAAGGTCACCAGCTCCCAATCTTGCACGAGCAGAGGCTTCAGAGGCTTGGGCAGGTCGATCTGAATTTCAGCTTTTTCGGAATCCTGTTTGGGATCCCCAGCACCGCCTGGCCCGCGCCCTTGACGGACTCGCTTGGGAGGCGGGATCGCCCATGCAGATGAACTACCTTCACCTGGATCACCGTGGTCGTCCCTATAGGTACTACCACCATAGCTGAAGGAGCGGCTACCGCCATGGGTGAAGGTGCGGCTACCACTATGGGTGAAGCAGCGGGTACCGGCGAAGTGAACTCGTTTCCGTTCCCTCCTGGTGGCTATCTGGATAGTGGTATCACTATCATGCTTCAACTGGGCAGTAGAGTAGCGGAGAACCCGAGTCTCGGGGAGCCACTCATATTCCCAGCCACAGACTGTGGGACCGGACATTTCTTCATCGACAACTTTGGACTCAGAGGATTGTGGGCCAGTGGCGCTGGCTCCACCGGCTCCCTGGGAAACAGCCCCACCGCTACCGCTGCCACCAGAGGCTCCCTGAACTGTGGCGCCACCGGCGCTCTGGCCACCTCTGCCACTAGGGCTGCTGGTACGGGGAACTCGTCTAGTGCTAAAGCGGCAGGTGCTAGGAATCAATCTGGGGGTGCTGGGCACCGCTTTGGGGGTGCTGGGAACCTCTTTGGGGGTGCCGGGAACCTCTTTGGGGGTGCCGGGACCCTCTTTGGCGGTGCCGGGACCCGCTTTGGGGGTGCCGGGAACCTCTTTGGGGGTGCCGGGACCCTCTTTGGCGGTGCCGGGACCCGCTTTGGCGGTGCCGGGACCCGCTTTGGCGGTGCCGGGAACTGCTTTGCCGGTGCCGGGACCCGCTTTGGCGGTGCCGGGACCCGCTTTGCCGGTGCCGGGACCCGCTTTGCGGGAGCCGGGACCCGCTTTGGCGGTGCTGGGACCCGCTTTGCCGGCGCCGGGACCCGCTTTGCCGGTACTCGGGCCTGCTCGGCTAGTACTGGGACGGCTGCTGCTTGGGACTGCACGGCTAGTGCTGGCCTTGCCCTTGGAGCCACCGGACAAAGTCTCAAGCTCCTGGGGCCAGGAACGGGCGAGGGCGGCAAACTGGGGCTGGGAATAGGGCAAGCAGGTCACGACCCCTGGGCTGACCCCGGTCCCGCTTCGGTAACGTACCAGGTATTTCACTTGCATGTCCTCGAAAACCATGCTGATACCCTGCCCCTTGCGCATTCTCGGGCCGTGGAAGGTCAGCACGGGCTCCTCCTCTTGGAGCGCCGGATGGTCCCTGGTTGACTTCTTCTGGTGCTTGGAAAGGGCCATCGTCAATCGGCAGGTTTGGGCCTGGAACACCTCTAGAGTACAGCGGCTTCGGAAGGCGGCCTAGCTGGACACAGGGCTGGCTAGCTCCCACCTCACTGGGCTCCGGACTGCCGAATCACCCCCTTCTCCGGTCTCTGACTGGAACACACGGAAAGGCAAGGAGATCGACCGCCGGCAATGGAGGCTACCGGACAATGGCGCCAAACCGTGGCTCTCCCCTGGAAAGTGATGGAGAAGAGCCGCGGGTGGCGGTAGAGGGCTTCCTTTTATACTCAGTAATGACGTAGAAAAAGGAGCCAGCCAATCATATAGCAGTTGCTACCTGGGCGTGGGAGGCAGGAGAAAGGTGGGGGCTGGGGGGTAACTGAACCTCCAATGGTATGAAGAGAAAATCCCGCCTCTGAATTCTAAATTTAACCCCTTCATTTCCGGCCCGGGCCTTCTCCACAGGCCTCAGTTTCCCCATTTGTAATATTGTACCTTGGGCAAAAATGTTCGAACTGAGTAGAGAATTTATGCCCAGGCTTGGGTTTAGGGACCATTTGGAAGAGACCGGGCATCCTGGGACGAGATAAATGCCTCCTCAGGAAGCGTGAGCCGACATGACGCCACTAGGCCCGGATGTGGTCAAGGGCGGGAGGGGGGTGGGGAGCGGAGAGGAGGCCCCATTAGCCTGTAAAATATGTTTTTATTTTAGTACCTGATATCATCTCTCCTTTATCATTTCTGAAAAGGCACCTTATAAACAGATATTTTCCAGTGGGTGCAAAATAGACCATTAGAGACATCTTTTAGAAGATGGTGTAATAGAGAGCAATATTTTTCCTCTCACAAAAATTAGGCAAGATGCTCTTTGATTTGATATTTATAGTACTGCTCAATACTATTTTTTGTGGAAGGACATTATGAAAATTTGAAATGCTATTATATATTATTAACATATATATTACATGTATGTTATATATATAATGCGATTATAATTCAGTATTTGTTTCTTGTAAAATCATTCATTCACCCCAACTTCCGCAATTGAAAGAAAAATAAAATTCTCATAACAAATACACCTAATCCTGTTTAAAAAAAAATTCCCACATTAGCCATGTCAAAAAATGTAGGTTTTTTTCTGCATACTATCCATTAGCTACTCTCCATGTTTTTCCTCTTCTGGGCTCCAGATTAATCTGACTTTGGGTATTTTACTGAAAAGAATTCTCTAGTCTTTTTCAATATAATTTTTCTATAGCTATATATTGCTGCCATTGAATAAATAAATCATTTTCTGTTTACTTCACTCTGCATTAGTTCATTAGTTCTTCCAAGTTTCCTCTGAAATGGTACGACTATTGCTCAATTTATTTAGCCATTCTCCTGAGTTTTCAGTTTAGGGCTTCTGTGAAAAGAGCTGCTGTAATTACTTTTGTACATATATGTTGGGGGCAGCGAGGTGGATAGAACATCAAATGTGATCTCAGAAAATTAACACTTCCCAGCTGTGTGACCGGGGGCAAGTCACCTCAGCAAAAAAAAAAAAAAAAAGTACCTATGTGTTCTTTTTCTCTTTCTTTGACCTAGTAAAAGGGTAAAAAGGCCTTAGCATAGTTTGGTAATCATATACAAATACATATATATGACATATATTTCCAATTATATATATTGGAAGGGAAACTTTTATCAGAGAGAGAAGCTTCCTGCAAAAACTTTCTTTTCCAATGACTCATTTCCCTTCTAATTTTAACTACTTTAGATTTGTTTGTGCAAAAACTGTGAAATTGGGGCAACTAGATGGTGGATAGAGCACCAGCCCTGGAGTCAGGAAGACCTAAGTTCAAATCTGTCTCAGACATTTAATACTTCCTAGCTGTGTGAACCTGGGCTTCAGCAAAAACAAAAACAAACACTTTGAAATTATCCATTTCATCTTTTCTTATTTTCTCCTTTGTTTAGTCATGAAGATATCCTCTTTCTATGGATCTGAAGGGTGATTTCTTTCTTGCTTATGATATTATCTTATGTCTAAGGACTGTATACTATATCTGAAGTTCATCTTGGAATACAATGTGAGATGCTGGTTTCTACCTAATTTCTGCTAAACTTCTTTCCAGTTTTTCCAGAAATTTTTGTAAAATAATAAGAACTTATACTAATAATTGGGATTTTTGAGTTTATCCAACTCTATGCTATTGTGTTCAATGGCTGCTTTATGTTATATAAATAATTTTGTAAGTATTTGTAATATATAATTTTATAAGCAAAATATAAATTATATAAGTATTTTGTAATTATAGTCATATAATTTTTGAATGTCTTCATTTGTTTCTAGAGTTTTTAAATAATATAAATTGTTATTGTATTTTTCAGCATTTATTCCTATGTGATTTTTATTATTTATTATTAACCTGATTTATTATATTTATAACTTAACTTATTTTGAAGCAATTCTGCATTCCTGGAGTTAGGAGAAAGGTTTGATGACAGTTTCCTGCTAGTTTACATTCAATTTAAGGATGAATTAATAAGCCACTGAAAAGTTAACAAAAAAGTTTTACTTAGCAAAAACAAAGAAATAGGTCCCATAGACATAATCCCCATCTTCATATGGAAATGCACCTGATTAACAGGGTAGGAAATGGTGACTTGAATAGTCTTCAGACATTGCTCAAGTCAGAGAGTTCTCAAGGGTGGGATTTAAAAAAAAAACTTTTCCTTGATATTTTCTGTTTCTTACATCATTATAATTATCCCATGTATCCTTCTGCATCGCCCCCACAGAGAGCCATCACATATGATATACAGTATTTTTAACAGAAGGAGGGAAAAGGCAGGACAATTGATCAATACATTGAAAAAATCCCCCCAAATGTGCAATGTGTAAGTCCTGTAGACCTCCCACCTCCATTAGGGAGTAGGTTGGGTCTCTCTTCATTCTGAATGTCAGTTGATCTTTATAATTCTAGTACAATTACTTTTGATTTATATACATATATATATAATATATAATTTTATATGTATATATATAAAAGTATATACATATATGATATTTATATATAAGTATATACTTTTGATTTTTTTATATTGTTCTTTTCATTTATATTATTGTAGTTATCGCTGTAGCATAGTAAGATTAAAGTGGGAGACCTTATGTTCCTAAGTGATCAAAAAATTCTAAAGGACATAGGAGCTAATTAGTTTTGTCAATTTTTTAAGGAAAACTTTTGAGAGGGAAGGGAGGGAAGGTCATTGGCAGATTTGATTAGATCACACTGGGTATAAATGGTATAAATGCAGCATAGTCACCATGTGTAATCTTTATAATATATTGCTGTATCCTATTTGCTAATATTTTATTTACATTTTTGCTTATTTTCATTTTTAAATATTCATTCATATTGGCCAATAATTGCCTTTCTTAATTTGACTTTCTCTAATTTTAAGTAAACCATCAGGACATTTTAATAAGCATGGAAAGGATAAGTAGAAGGCTTCCTTCTTTTCCTATTATTACACTGTATGGGGGAGATTTGGGGGGATCACTTTATGTCTTGCTAAATTTTTGTCTGATCTTAGGCTATTTAATTTAAGTAGTCTAATTTTTCTTTTGTTAATGTCTTTGTATTTTTCTCTATTCTCTATTCATCTATTTTCTCTAAGTTATCAGTTACGTTAGAACAATAGATCTTGGTAATTTCCCTTTTCTCTCTATTGTAAATGTTTCTTTTTCATTTTTGATATGAGCAATTTGATATCACTCTCTTGGAAAAAATCAGATGACCTAGCTACTTTTCTGTTTTATTATTTCTCCATTTCTATTATTTTGGGGAAAGCAATTGGGGTTAAATGATTTGCCCAGGATCACATAACTAGTGAATTTAAGCATCTGAGGCCTGGATTTGACTCCAGGGTTGTATTCATTGTGCCATTTAACTGACCCATTTTTATTTTTCAAGTAACAAGTATTTTAAATTGATTTGTCTCTCCCAATACTTACTCTTCCCACTCTCTCAATTGAGCAGATTTTAAAAATGAAAAATTTATCCCACGATACATAACTACATAGTTTAGCAAAAACAAATTCCCCCTTAGCCTAAAAATATATGTCTAAAATGTATTCCTCTTTTTATACTTTAAATTCATCACCAGGCTCTGTGGGGAGCAGCAGGTTTCATTTCCATTCATAAGTAGTTTATCATTGCACTAAATAGAATTCAGATATCTTTCGATGGGATTTTTATTCTCCTAGTTTTGCTCCCTTCAGTTCATAAAACTTCCCACTTTCCTCTGTATTCGCCCACTTCATCACTTCTTAAAGCATTAGAATATTCTATTGCATTCATGTATCACTATTTAGCCATCTCCCAGGAGGAGGTACCCCCTTAGTCTCAAAAATGTGGCCACCTTTGGGGGCATGGAGCCAAATCACTTTTCTGAATTGTCTTAGATCTATTCACTCCTCCATCAATAATTCATCTGTGTTCCTGTCTTCCTGCTCACATTTGTCATTTTCCTTTTTTGTCATTTTTGTCCTTTTAATAGACTTGAGGCAGGATATGACTGTTGTGTCAATGTGTTTATTATAATAATATTTATCTATGCTTATTGTATAAATCTAAATATTTATACATGGATATTTTTGAGCATCATAGATGCGTAGAAACTTTCCTGGATTATCTCTTTTTTATCTTATCTCTATTTATTGTAGCTTTGTTTGAAATCATCATTATTATTCTACTTTTTCTTTTAGTTCAGCTAAAGGATATAGATTTTCCTCCAGCCCTTCATTTTAACTCCATATGAATCTTTAGGTTTCAAGTGTTTACTGTAAACGTATTGTTAGATTTTGTTTTCTAATCTGCTATCATCTTCTGTTTTATGAATGAGCTGAGTTCATTACTTTCATGCTTGCGATTGTTAATTATTTCTTTCTTTCCATTCTATGAATTTATACTTTTTCCTCTCCTTAATGCCATCTTCTCTTTATAAATAACAAGAAAGGGGCAGCTAGATGGTGGTGGTGGCACAGTGGATAGAGCACCAGCCCTGAAGTCAGGAAGACCTGAGTTCAAATGTGACCCTGGGCAAGTGACTTAAATCCAATTGCTTCAACCAAAAAACAATTAATTAAAAACTAATAATAAATAAATAACAAGAAAGCTGCAGAAGAGAGAATGTCTGCTTGGCCCTTTTGTATATAAATGAGACTTCTGCTTTTGCCCTATTGCAGCTCTTTTCTTCTTGTCTCACCCATGCTCCCAGGTTTTTACTCTTTTTTTCTTTTTAATCACCCCTTCATATTCCTCTCGCTAACATTTCAGTTTATTTTGCTTCTGACTATTTTCTTAGCTATCCTATCCTTCTTAAAATTACTCTCTGGCCTTACCTTGTCCCTGTCCTTGATTATTTTCCTTTTGAATATGTATTTCTATACAAGATCTGTGTGTGCCTGTGCCTGTGTGTGTGTGTGTGTGTGTGTGTGTGTGTGTGTGTGTGTGTGTGTGACATAGAGAGACAGAGAGGAGGGGAGGAAGAGAGGAAAGGGGGAAGGAAGAGAGAGACAGAGACAGAGACAGAGAGAGACAGAGAGATGGCTTCCCCAGCACCAGTGGTGATGGTCCCAAGCCCAGGGACCAGTGGAGGTTTCCCCAGAACCAGCAGTGATGGCCTCAGTTCCAGAAGCCTCAGAGCTTGAAGTGGTTTCCAGAACACCACCAGCAGCTTCCAGAACAGCAGGGGCCTGGAACTCACCAGCAGAGATGGCCCCAGCACTGGCAGAAGTCTCCCTAAAATCAGTAGCCCTGGCCCCAGTCCCAGCAACAGCTTCCATAGCTAGAGGAGCAGCTTCCCCAGCACACGTGTAGCACACACACCAGTGGAAGCCCCCAAAGCAGCAGCAGCGTGCGGACTATTGGACGGTTTCTAAGCACCAGAGGTCTCAGCTCGATTATGAGCCGCAGCAGCTTCTCCAGCACCAGCCAGGTCTGTACCACCCTCCTGGGGGCTGTCAGTGGGAGGAGCAGTAGTAGTGTATCCATTTCCCAGGGAGGGGAGGGAACCCGCATCAGTGGGCTGGGATCACAATCTCCTACCCTCAAAGGATCCTCCCAACTTAGTCAGTGGCTGGGAATATGAGTGCATCCCTGAAGGCCGCATCCTTCCCTAGTCTGCTGCCCATTTGAAGCAGGAGTGATATTAGCCTTCAGATGGCTACCAAGTGGGAGCTGCAGGATGACATCCCCGGGTCACCTCCTCTCAAGGCAGCGATCAAAGTGAAAGTAGCACCTCTGGGGACGGAATGAAACAGCCTCCCCCCCAAAAGAAATAGATTGAGTGTTGTTCAGGGAAAACCAACCATGTGGAGGCGGTGACTCTCCTTCAGGCCCAGGAAAAGAACCCCTGGGCAGGCATGAAATCCAGATGCAGCTGCCCATGGCCCTGAAGCCCCTGCTCGTGCAAGACTGAGAGCTGGTGACCCTTGGGAAAAAGCTCTTCAGTCTGCCAGCCAGGAAGACCGTTGATGCCATCCCAACCGAGTGTGTCACCTTCCAGCCAAGCTGCCAAACCAGAGACAAAAGGTAGGCCATCAGTGGATTAATAGCCATAATCAAAAAGTATTTTGACTTGGTGATAGGTACCCAGCTGCTCTACAAGTTTGAGAAACAACAACATGTTGATGTCCTGGCCCGTTACCCCGGGTGCAAGATGTCCCAGCTTTATGGGGGTGCTCACCTTTTGCGCCTCTTCCAGCACTTGGGCCCCATGCTCACCTGCACTCCTCTGGATGGCGGCAGCCTCCATGTGTTAATGAGTCATTTGCAAGATTTCCTGGAATATCTGGCCAGCAATCCTTCTCAGCTATTTACAGAAGCCACTGATTACCAGCTGGCTTCTGCTGAGTACCAGCAAGCAGCTGGGTAGGGGCTTGGCGGGCTTGGCTCCTGCCAGATTAGCATTTCTCGGAGCCTATCTATCGGGTGCGTCGGCCCATATCTTGCCAAAACGATCTGCTCCTCTATAGTATTTGCCTTGTTTCAGGGTTGCTGTTTGTTTCTTTTAAGTTGCTGTTAACTACTTCCATGGAGGAAGCCTCTTCTCTCCTTCCAGGACAGTAACTAGTGTTTGCAGTAACGGACATAGAGACTGGGATGCCGAGAAGGAGCGTTGCCTGCCTGTGTAGATGACCACCATGTGTGCCTTCCATTCTGCTGCTTCCATACCTCAGCACTTAGCACTTGTGTTAACGCTCCATGACCAAAGACCTTGATTAATGATTGTTGATGCCAAAGATGTCACCACTTTAACCGGGTATGGGTATATTGGATTATCTGGCACATGGAGCTGGTTACCTGCCCCTTCTTGCAGTGTGATTTTGATGGTCTTCCACGTGCTTTATCTCTATGTCCCAATGACTAAACTGTTCTGATATTTGCCACGTTGATTCCAATGTATAAGTAGGTGACAGGAGAAAAATATTCACCTGTATTGACAAACATCTAGGAAAAGTTCCTTTTTTGGAAGTCTAATACATTGATTTTGCTGATAAAAAGAAAAAGTATATGTATTTTCTGGTTCTATACTTTTAAACCTCAGCACTTAGAACCTGCGTTAATGCTCAGTGATGAAAGTCATTGACCAATGATTTTTAGTGCCAAAGATGCCACTTTGGCTAAATGTGGGTGTGTATGGTAATCTGGCACCCGATGTTGGTTACCTGCCTCTTCTTGGAATGAGACTATGCTCCTCTTCCACACGCTTTGTCTCTATGTGGCCCCACAACGGAACTGTTCTGATGTTTGCTATGCTGGTCTCGATACATGTTTAGATAATAGGGAAAAAATCACTTTTTGTATTGACAGCCGTCTAGGAAAGTTTCTCTTTCAGAAATCTGTTACGGGTGTTGAAAATATATTGATTTTTCTGCAAAAACTAAAGAGAGTGTGTGTTTTTATAGTTTTATTAATCGCAATAGACCTCAATTTGTAATCAATTATAAGCTCCCCCAGAATGTAATCAATTTATAGTGAACTTTGCCTTTGCGGTAATGTTGGTTCTCTAACTCCATAGGACCCCAGCTTCCCAGAAGGGAAATGAACTGAAAACTGTGGTGGGATTAGCACATCCCTATTTTTTCAAGGTCTCTATGGTGGTCTCAAGGTCAAAAAAAAGTTTCTTTTACCTGGGGCCAAGGTAATAGATATGACTAGTTTCTGTTAATGCTAACTAGCAAAAGAAATAGAAGGAAATATGGGAAAAGAAGGGGGTTGAGGGTAGAATGAGTTTGAGGGCTTCTCTGTTCAGGTCAGTCATTCTTGCTTCTGAGGCTTCTACCCTGGGGTCGGAGGCCCCAGGAGGGAAACTGATATTAGAACCACAAACAGCAGTCTCCTATTCCTGATATTCTAAAAGTCCTGATGGCCCTATGAGTTAGGAGAAAACAAGGATGAATTAGCCATGGTTTGATCATGACCCAATACTAGGATCTAACCAACTGGATCAGGACCCAGGAATCCTTGAAATTTCTTCACAGCCTCTGCCCAGATCTCCCTCTCCATGTCCACCCCCTCACATTTACAACTATTCTGAACCCAAGAGGAAGGGGATGGGAGAGATTTTCTGTTTCCTCAAGACACAGAGGCTGTCCAGGTGAGCAACCTTGAGCCAGTGCCTTCTGATGTCACGGTCTCACTTTTCCCAGGTGTGAATTGGAGTTTGGCACCCTTTTTGGGGATTGGCAGTTTCTCTCCCTGTTCTGTTCTCTGATGTTCTGAGAGTCTGAAGATGAATCTCCAGTGAGGGATCTTGCAGGTACCATAGCAAAGCCATAGGGGAGAGAGGGAGATTTGGAAAGAGAGGCATCTCTTGGCATCCAGAAGTGGACCCAATTCTCCATTGGTGGGATCCTGCTGAGGTTAGGGTGAAGTGGGACCATCATCTCCCTCTACATAGTGGAAGTGATGCCCTTCTCCTGCAGCCCAAGATCCCATCAGCATGTCACTTTGCTGACTCATATCCAGCTTACAGTAAGCCCACTGAAAGCCCCAGACTTTTTCAGAGCCTCCTTTCCAGGTTTCCTCTCTGTTACTATCTTGTACTGGGGAATTAGAACTATACCCAAGTGCACGACTAACTGACCATCTTGTATCTCTTTTTTTGGCTTTCGCCTTCTTGGGTTCAGTCCAATGCTCTAATCTACTGATGTCCTTCTAAAGGAGCTTGACTCTGTTGTCTCTCCCAGCTTGATGTCATCTCCCCACTGGATAACCTTGATATTTAGTCCTTGATCCACCTCACTGATAAAAAAACAATCAAACAAAAAACATAGTAGGCAGGACAGATCCCAGGGGATCCCCTCTAGGGGAGACTTTCTGCTAAGATGCCATTAAGCAATTCCCCATTCCTCCCCCCATCCCAGAGTTTGACCTTGACTGTGATCTTTTTTTATCATTATAGCTTTTTATTTACAAAACATATGCATGGAGAATTTTTCAACATTGACCCTTGTAATACCTTGTGTTCCAACTTTTCCCCTCTTTCCCCCCACCCCTTTCCCTAGATGGCGGGTAGTCCAATACATGTTAAAGCATATGTTAAATCCAATATAGGTATACATATTTATGTAGTTATCTTGCTGTACAAGAAAAAATCAGATTTAGAAAGAAAGAAAAAAACCTGAGAAGGAAAACAAAAATGCAAGCAAACAAACAGAAAGAGTGGAAATGCTATGTTGTGGTCCACACTCATTCCCCAGAGTTCTCTCTCTGGGTATAGCTGGTTCTGTTCATCACTGATCAACTGGAACTGAATTGGATCCTCTCATTGCCAAAGATAGCCACTTCTATCAGAATTGATCCTCATATAGTATTTGTTGTTGAAGTGTATAATGATCTCCTGTTCCTGCTCATTTTACTCAGCATCAGTTCTTGTCTTTCCAAGCCTCTCTGTATTCATCCTGCTGGTCATTTCTTACAGAACAATAATATTCCATAATATTCATATACCACAATTTACTCAACCATTCTCCAAATGATGGGCACCCATTCATTTTCCAGCTTCTAGCCACTACAAAC